>NW_027206547.1:0-348940 GCF_024711535.1 Dipodomys merriami | reverse complement strand
GGTGAATTTTAGTGTTAGGGTTAGGGTTAGGGTTAGGGTTAGGATGAGGGTTAGGGTTAGAGTAAGTGTGAGGGTTAGGGTTAGTTTGAGGGTTAGGTTTGGGATTAGGGTTAGTGTGAGGTTGAGGATTAGGATTAGGGTTAGGGTTAGGGTTATTGTTAGGGATCGGGTTAGGGTTACGATTATGGTGAGGTTGAGGTTTAGAATTAGGGTTAGGGTGAGGTTTTTAGTGTTACGGTTATGGTTAGAGTTATGGTTAGCGTGAGATTCGGGTTACTGTGAGGGTTAGTTTCAGGGTTAAGTTTTGGGTTGCCGTGAGGGTTATGGTTAGGGTTAGGTTTAGGATTAGGGTTAGGGTTATTGTTATGGTTAGGTTTAGGGTTACGGTTAGGGTGACGGTAAGTGTGAGGTTTAGGCTTAGTGTTAGGGTTAGGCCTCGGGTTAGGGTTAGGGTTAGGATTACGGTTGGGGTTAGGGTGAGGTTTAGGTTTTGGTTTACTTTATATTTAGGTTTAGGGTGAGGGTGGGATTTAGGGTTAGAGTTAGGGTTAGGGTGGGGTTTAGAGTGGGGGTTAGGGTTAGGGTTCGGATTAGGCTGAGGGTTAAGGTGGGGGTCACGGTAAGGTTAAAGGTGAGGGTTAAGCCTTGGGTGAGGGTTACGGTAAGGGTCAGGGTTAGGGTTAGGGTGAGGGTTAGGCTGAGGGTTAGACTGAGGATTAGTGTTAGGGTTAGTGTGAGATTTATGGTGAGGGTGAGGGTTAGGGTTAGGGTGTGGGCTAGGGTGAGGGTGAGGATTAGGGTTAGTGTTAGGATTAGGCTGAGGCTGAGGTTGAGGGTAAGGGTTAGGGATAGGTTGAGTGTTAGGATTAGCTTTAGGGGGAGGGTTAGGATGAGGATTTGGGTTAGGAATAGGGTTAGGGTAAGGGCTAGGGTAAGGGTATGTTTAGAGTTAGGGTTAGGGTCAGGTTTACGGTTAGGGTTAGGCTAAGGGTTATGGTGAGGGTGAGGTTTAGGGTTTGAGTTAGGGTTAGGTTGAGGTTGAGGGTGAGGGTTAGGATTAGGCTTTGTGTTAGGGTTAGGGTTAGGGTTAGGGTGAGGGTTAAGGTGAGATTGAGGGTTAAGGTTAGTGTTAGGGTTAGGCTTAGGATTAGGCTGAGTGTGAGGGTGAAGCTGAGTGTTGGGGTTAGGATGAGCGTTAGGGTTAGGGTTATGGGGAGTGTTAGGATCGGGGTTAGGGTTAGGATTAGGGCTAGGGTGAGGACTAGGGTGAGGGTGAGGTTTAGGGTTAGGTTTAGGTTGAGGTTTAGTGTTAGGGATAGAGGGAGGGTTAGGATGAGGGTTAGATTTAGGATTAGGGTTTGCCTGAGGGCTAGGGTAAGGTTGATGGTTAGGGTAAGCGTTAGGCTTAGGCTTAGGTTTAGGCTGAGCATGTGGTTGAGGGTGAGGATTAGATTTAGGGTTGGGTTGAGGTTTAGTGTTAGGGTTAAGGATAGAGTTCGGGTTAGGGTGAGGGTGAGGTTTAGGGGTAGAGTTAGGGTTAGGATGAGGGTTAGGTTTAGGGTGAGGGTTAGTGTGGGGGTCACGGTAAGGGTAAATGTGAAGTTTAGGCTGAGGGTGAGGGTTACGGTAAGGGTGAGGGTTAGGTTTAGGGTGAGGGTTAGGGTTAGGGTTTGGATTAGGCTGAGGCTTATATTGAGGATTATTTTTAGGGTTAGTGTGGGGTTTAGGGTGAGGATGAGGGTTAGGGTTAGGGTGAGGGTAGGGTTAGGTTTAGTGTGAGGTTTAGGGTTAAGGTGATGGTTAGGGTTAGTGTTAGTGGGAGGTTTAGGGTTAGGGTTAGGGTTAGGATTAATGTTAAGGTTAGGCTTAAGGTGAGGCTGAGGGTGAGGGTGAGATTCAGGGTTAGGGTTTGAGTGGGATTTGGGTTAGGATTAGTGTGAGGGTTAGGGTTAGGATAGGCTTAGGTTTAGGCTGAGGGTGAGGGTGAGTGTGAGGGTTAGAGTTAGGGTGAGGGATAGGGTTAGGGTGAGCGTTAGGGTTTGGGTTAAGTTTAGGGTTAGGTCTGAGTGTTAGGGTAGGGGTTACAGTGAGGGTGAGGGTTAGGTTTAGGTTGAGGGTTAGGGTTAGGGTTAGGGTTAGGGTGAGAGTGAGTGTTAAGGTTAGGGTTATTTTTAGGATGAGGTTTAGGATGAGTGTTAGGATTAGGATTAGGGTTAGGGTGAGGGCTAGCGTGAGGGTGAGTTTTAGGGTTAAGGTGAGGGTGAAGTTTAGGGTTAGGATTAGGGTTAGTGTTAGGGTGAGGGTGAGGTTTAGGGTTAGAGGTAGGGTTAGGGTGAGGCTGAGAGTGAGGGTTGGGTTAGGGTTAGGGTTAGGTTGACGGTGAGTGTTAGGATGAGGGTTAGGTTTAGGGTTAGGATTACTTTTATTGTTACGGTTAGGGTTAGAGTTAAGGTGAGGTTGAGGGTGAGGGTGAGGGGTAGGTTTATTGTTAGGGTGAGTTTTAGGGTTAGGGTTAGTGTTAGGGTGAGGGTTAGGATGAGGGTTAGGGTTACGATAAGTGTGAGGGTTAGGGTTAGGGTGAGGGTTAGGGTAAGGATTAGGGTTAATGTGAGGTTGAGGGTTAGGATTAAGATTAGTGTTAGGGTTATTGTTAGGGTTAGGGTTACGGTTACAATGAAGTTAAGGGTTAGAGTTAGAGTTAGGGTGAGGTTTTTAGTGTTAGTGTTAGGGTTAGAGACAGGGTTAGGGTGAGTGTGAGGTTTAGGGGTAGAGTTAGTGTTAGGGTAATGGTTAGGGTGAGGGTTAGGGTTAGGGTGAGGGTTAAGGTGGGCGTGACGGTAAGGGTAAAGTTGAGGGTTAGGCCTAGGGTGAGGGTTACAGTAGGGTGAGGCTTAGGTTTACGGTGAGGGTTAGGGTTGGGGTAAGGGTGAGGGTGACGGTTAGATTGAGGATTAGTGTTAGGGTTTGTGTGAGTTTGAGAGTGAGGATGAGGGTTAGGCTTAGGGTGAGGGCTAGGGTGAGGGTGAGGATTAGGTTTAGTGTTAGGGTGAGTTTAGGGTTAGGGTGAGGGTTATGGTTAGCGTTAGGGCTAGGTTTAGGTGTAGGTTTAGTGTTAGGGTTAGGGTTTGAGTTAGGGTAGGGTTAGGGTAAGGGTTTTTGTTAGGGTTATTATTAGGGTTAGGGTTAGGATTAGGTTTAAGTTTAGGTTTCGGTTTAGAGTTAGGGTTAGTGTGAGGGTGAGGTTTAGGGTTAGAATTAGGGTGAGTGTTAGGGTTATAGTTAGGGTGAGCGTTAGGGTTAGGGTTAGGCTTAGGCTTTGGCTTAGACTTAGGCCCAGCATGTGAGTGAGTGTTAGGGTTAGGGTTAGGTTTAGGGTTAAGGTTAGGGTTAAGGTGAGGATTAGGATGAGGTTTAGGGTTAGGATTAGGGTTAGGCTGAGGGCTAGGGTGAGGGTTAGGGTGAGGGTTAGGCTTAGGGATAGGGTTAGGTTTAGGAATAGGTTTAGGTGAGGGTGAATGTGAGGGTTAGAATTAGGGTTAGGTTTAGGCTTAGGGTTATGGTGAAGGTTAGGTTTAGGGTTTGGTTAGGGTGAGAGTGAGGCTGAGGATTAGGGTTAGGTTGAGGGTTAGGTTTAGGTTTAGTGTTAGTGTTAGTTTTAGGGTTAGGGTTACAGTGATGGTTATGGTTATGGTTAGGGTTATTGTTAAGGTTAGGGTTAAGGTTACAGTTACAATGAGGGTGAGGGTGAGGATTAGCGTTAGCATTATGGTTAGATTTAGTGTTAGGGTTAGGGTTAGAGTTAGGGTTAGGGTGAGGGTGAGGTTTAGGGGTAGAGTCAGGGTTAGGGTGAGTGTTAGGCTGAGGGTTAGGGTTAGGGTGAGGGTTAGGGTGGGGGTGACCGTACGGTAAATGTGATGGTTAGGCTGAGGGTGTGGGTTATTGTAAGAGTGAGGGTTAGTGTTAGCGTGAGTGTTAGGGTTAGGGGTAGTGTGAGGCTGAGGGTTAGATTGAGGAGTATTGTTAGGATTAGTGTGAAGTTTAGGGTGAGGATGCGTGTTAGCGTTAGGGTGAGGGCTAGGGTGAGGTTGAGGGCTAGGGTTAGGTTTAGGGTGAGGTTTAGAGTTAGGGTGATGGTTAGATTTAGTGTGAGGGTTAGTGTTAGGATTAGGGTGAGTGTTCGGTTCAGGGTAAATGTTAGGGTGAGGCTTAAGGTAAGGGTGAGGGTTAGGGTTAGGGTTATTGTTAGGGTTAGGTTTAGGGTTATGGTTAAGTTGAGGGTGAGGGTGAGATTTAGGTTTAGGGTTGAGGATGAGGTTTAGGTTTAGGGTCTGGTTTAGAGTTAGGGTAAGGGTGAGAGTGAGTTTTAGGGTTAGAATTAGTGTTAGTGTTAGGGTTAGGGTTAGGGTGAGGATTAGGGTTAGAGCTAGGCTTAGGCTTAGGCTTAGGCTTAGGCTTAGGCCGAGCATGAGGGTGAGGTTTAGGGTTAGGGTTAGAGTGAGGGTTAGGGTTAGGGTTAGGGTGAGGGTTAGGATGGGGTTTAGGGTTAGGATTAGGGTTAGGGTGAGGGCTAGGGTGAGGGTTAGGGTAAGGTTTAGGGTTACATTTAGGATTAGGGTTAGGTTGAGCGTGAGGGTGAGTGTGAGGGTTAGGGTTAGGGTTAGTTTTATTGTTAGGGTTAGGGTTAGCCCTACGGAGTGGGTGAGGGTGCGGGTAAGGGTTAGGTTTAGGTTTAGGGTGGGGTTTAGGGTTAGGGTTAGGGTTAGGGTTAGTGTGAGGGTGAGGTTTAGTGTTAGATATATGGTTAAGGGGAGGGTTAGGGTGAGGGTTAGGGTGAGGCTTAGTGATAGGGTTAGGGTGAGGGTGAGGGTTAGGTTAAGGTTTAGGGTTAGGGTTAGGGTTAGGGTTAGTGTGAGGGTTAGTGTTAAGGTTAGGGTTAGTGTTTGGGTGAGGTTAAATGTTAGGGTGAGCGTTTGGGTTAGGTGAGCGTTATGCTTTTGGTGAGGTTTAGTGTTAGTTTTAGGGTTAGGGTTAGGGTGAGGCTGAGGCTTAGGGTTAAAGTTAGGATTAGAGTGAGGCTGAGGGTGAGGGTGAGGGTTAGGGTTAGGGTTATTGTTAGGGTTAAGGTTAATGTGATGGTTAGGTTGACGGTTAGGTTTAGTGTTAGGGTTAGGATTAGGATTAGGCTTAGGGTTAGAATGAGTGTGAGGTTTAGGGTTAGGGTTAGAGTTAGACTTAGGGTTTGGCTGAGGGTGAGGGTGAGGGTTAGGGTTAGGGTGAGGTTTAGGGTTAGGATTAGGGTGAGAGTTAGGGTTCGGGTTAAGTTTAGGTTTAGGGTGAGGGTTAGGGTACGGGTTAAGGTGAGGGTGAGTGTTAGGTTTAGGTTGAGCTTTAGGGTTAGGTTAGGATTAGGGTGAGCGTGAGGGTCAGGGTTAGGGTTAGTGATAGGGTGTGTGTTAGAATGAGGGTTAGGGTTAGGATTAGGGTGAGGGTGAGGTTTAGGTTTAGGTTGAGGTTTAGGTTTAGGGTTAGGGTTAGGGTGAGGGTGAGGTTTAGGATTAGAGTTAGGGTTAGGGTGAGGCTGAGGGTGAGGGTTAGGTTTAGGGTTAGTGTTAGAGTTAGAGATAGGGTGAGGGTGAAGGTTATGCTTAGAGTTAGTATTAGGATTAGGGTAAGGATTAGGGTGAGTGTGAGGGTTAAGGTTAGGGTTAGGCTTCAGCTTAGGGTTAGGATGAGGGTGAGGGTTAGCTTTAGCCTGAGTGTTAGGGTTAGGTTTAGGCTGAGGGTTAGTCTGAGGGTGAGGGTTAGGCTTAGGGTTAGGATTAGGATTAGGTTAAGCGTTAGGCTTAGGTTTAGGGTTAGGCTTCAGTTTAGTGTTAGGCTGAGGGTGAGGGTGAGGGTGAGGGTTAAGTTTAGGTTGCTGATTAGTGTTAGGATTAGGGTGAGAGTTTGGGTTCCGCTTAAGTTTAGGGTTAGGGTGAGGGTTAGTGTCAGGTTTAGGGTAAGTTTTAGGGACAGTGTGATGGTTAAGGTTAGGGTTAGGTTTAGGGTTAGGATGAGGATTAGGTTTAAGCTTAAGTTTAGGGTGAGGACTAGGGTGAGGTTGAGGGTTAGTTTTAGTGTTAGGGTTTGGTTTAGGGTTAGGGTTAGGGTTAGAGTGAGGGTTTGGATGAGGGTTAGGTTTAGAGTGAGGTTGAGGACTAGGGTTAGGTGTAGGGTTAGGGTTAGGATTAGGGTTAGGGTGAGGGTGAGTGTTAGGATTAGGGTTAGGCTTAGGTTTAGGGTTAGGTTTAGGGTTAGGATTAGTGTTATTGTTAGGGTTAGGGTTAGATTTATGGTAACGGTGAGGGTGAGGGTGAGGGTGAAGTTTAGGGTTAGGGTTAGGGTTAGGTTTATGATTAGTGTTAGGATTATGGTTAGGGTGAGTGTGAGGTTTAGGGTTAGATTTAGGTTTAGGGTGAGGATTAGGGTTAGGATTAGGGTGAGAGTTTGGGTTCCGCTTAAGTTTAGGGTTAGGGTGAGGGTTAGGGTTAGGTTGAGGGTTAGGTTTAAGGATAGTGTGATGTTTAGAGTTAGGGTTAGGGTTAGGGTTAAGATGAAGATTAGGGTTAGGATTAAGGTTAGGGTGATGACTAGGGTGAAGTTGAGGGTTAGGGTTAGGGTTAGGGTGAGGGTTTGGATGAGGGTTAGGTTTACAGTGAGGGTGAGGATTAGGGTTAGGTTGAGGGTGTTAGGGTTAGGCTTAGGGTTAGGTTTAGGTTTAGGGTTAGGAATAGTGTTATTGTTAGGGTTAGGGTTAGATTTATGGTAAGGTGAGGGTGAGGGTGAGGGTGAAGGTTAGGGTTAGGGTTAGGGTGAGGTTTTTGTTTAGGGTTAGGATTAGGGTTAGGGTGAGGGTGAGGTTTAGGGTTAGATTTTGGGTTAGGGGGAGTGTTAGTTCGAGGGTTAGGGTTAGGGTTAAGGGTACGTTGATGGTTATGTTGAGGTTTTTTGTTAGGATTAGGGTTAGGGTTAGGATTAGGGTTAGGGTGAGGGTGAGTGTGAGGGTTAGGGTTAGGCTTAGGCTTAGGCTTAGGGTTAGGCTGAGGGTGAGGGTGGGGGTGAGGATTAAGGTTACGGTGATGGTCAGGGTTAGGGTTAGGTTGAGGGTTAGAATGAGGGTTAGTGTTAGGATTAAGATTAGGGTGAGGGCTCCGGTGAGGGTGAGGATTACGGTAAGGCTTAGGTTTAGGGTTAGGCTGAGCTTGAGTTTGAGGGTGAGGATTTCGGTTAGGGTGATGGTTAGGTTTACGGTTAGGGTGAGGGTTAGTATGAGGTTTAGGGTTAGGGTGTGGGTTAGGGTGATTATAATGTTAAGGGTAAAGGAGAGGTTTAGGCTGAGGATTTTTGTTAAGATAAGGGTGAGGGTTAGGGTTATTTTTAGGGTTAGGGTATGGGTTAGTGTTAGGGTTAGGGTGAGGGTAAGATTGAGGATTCGGTTTAGGGTTAGTGTGAGGTTTAGGGTGAGGATGAGGGTTAGGGTTAAGGTGAGGGTGAGGGATAGAATTAGGGTTAGTGTGAGGGCTAGGGTTTGGATGAGGTTTAGGTTTCGGGTTAGTGTGAGGGCTAGGGTGAGGGTTAGGTTGAGGTTTAGTGTTAGGGATAGGGTTAGGTTTAGGATTAGGGTCAGGGTGAGGGTGAGTGTGAGGGTTTGGGTTAGGGTTAGGATTAGGCTTAGGGTTAGGGTGAGGATTAGTGTTAGGGTTTGGGTTAGGGGGAGGGGGAGGCTGAGGATTAGGGTTAGGTTTAGGGTTAGGGTTATGTTTAGGGTTAGGGTTAGGTTTAGGGTTAGGGTTAGGGTTAGGGTTATGGTTAGGGTTAAGGTGAGGGTTATGTTTAGGATATGGTTAGGCTTAGTGTTAGGCTGAGGGTGAGGGTGGGGGTGACGATTAGGGTTACGGTTAGGGTTTGGGTTAGGTTATTGTTAGTGTTAGGGTTAGTGTTAAGTTTGCAGTGAGGGTGAGGCTGCGGGTGAGGGTTATGGTTAGGGTTAGGGTTAATGTTATTGTTAGGGTTAGGGTTAAAGTTACGGTGAGGTTGAGGGTAAGGGTGAGAGTTAGGGTTAAGGTGAGGTTTAGGGTGAGGTTTAGGGTTAGGTTTAGGGTTAGGGTTAAGTTGAGGGTGAGATTTAGGGTTAGATATAGAGTTAGGGGTAAGGTTAGGGTGAGGGTTATGGTTAGGGTTAGTCTTAGGCTTAGGGTAAGGGTGAGGTTTAGGTTGAGTTTAAGGGTAAGGGTTAGGGTTAGTGTTAGTGTGAGGGTTAGTGTTAGGGTTTGGGTTAGTGTTATGGTTAGCGTAAGTGTTAGGGTGAGGGTTTTGGTTAGGGTGAGGGTTATGGTTAGGGTGAGGGTTAGGGTTAGGGTTAGGGTTATTATTAGGGTTAGGGTTAGGGTTACTGTTACAGTGAGGGAGAGAGTGAGGGTTAAGGTAAGCTTTCGGGTAAGTCTGAGGGTTAGGGTTAGGGTTAGGGTTAGGTTTAGGGTTAGGCTGAGGGTTAGGGTTAGGCTTAGCGTGAGGGTTAGATTGAGGATTAGGGTTAGGCTTAGTGTGAGGTTTAGGGTGAGGATGAGGGTCTGGGTTAGGGTGAGGGTGAGGGTTAGAATTTGGGTTAGGTTGAGGTCTAGGGTGAGGGTGAGGGTTAGGGTGAGGGTGAGGTTTAGGGTTAGATATAGGGTTAGGGGGAGGGTTAGGGGGAGGGTTAGGGTTAGGGTCAGTTTTAGGGTTAGGGTGAGGGTGAGGGTTAGGTTGAGGTTAAGGTTTAGGGTTACGGTTAGGGTTAGTGTGAGAGTTAGTGTTAGGGTTAGAGTTAGTGTTAGGGTGAGGATAAGTGTTTGGGTTAGGGTTATTGTTAGGGTTAGGTTAGGGTTACGGTTACATTGAGGGTGAGAGTGAGGTTTAGGGTTACGGTTAGGATAAGGTTTAGGGTTTGGGTTAGGGTTAGAATTAGGGTTAGTGTGAGAGTGAGGTTTAGGTTTAGAGTTAGGGTTAGTGCTAGTTTTAGGGTTAGGGTGAAGGTTATGGTTAGGCTTAGGCTTAGGTTTAGGCTTAGGCCGAGCATGAGGTTGAGGGTTAGGATGAGGTTTAGGGTTAGGATTAGGGTTAGGGTTAGGGCTAGGGTGAGGGTTAGGTTAAGGGTTAGGGTTAGGGATAGTTTTAGGTTTAGGCTTAAGATTAGGTTGAGGTTGAATGTGAGGATTAGGGTTAGATTTAGGATGAGGCTTAGGGTTAGGTTGAGGGTAAAGGTTAGGATTTGTGTTATGGTGAGGGTGAGGCTGAGGATTACGGTTTGGTTTGGGGTTAGGTTTAGGGTTAGGTTTAGGTTTAGGGTTAGGGTTGCGGTTATGGTGACGGTTAGGGTTAGGCTTAGGCTTAGGGTTAGGGTTAGAGTTATGCTTAGGGGGACTGATATGTTGCGGTTTAGGGTTAGGTTTAGTGTTAGGGTTAGGGTGATTGTGAGGGTTAGGTTGAGGTTTAGGGATAGGATTAGGTTTAGGGTTAGGGTTAGGGTGAGGGTGAGTGTGAGGGTTAGGTTGAGGCTTAGGCTTAGGCTTCGGGGTAGGCTGAGGGTGAGGGTGGGGGTGAGGATTAGGGTTAGGGTGATGGTTTTGTTTAGGGTTAGTGGTATTGTTAGGGTTAGGGTTAGGGTTAGAGTTACTGTGAGGTTGAGGGTGAGGGTGAGGGTTTAGGCTTTGGGTGAGGTTTAGGGTGAGGTTAAGGGTTAGGTTTAGGGTTAGGTTTAGGGTGAGGGTTAGGTTTAGGCTTAGGGTTAGGGATAGAGTTATGGTTAGGGGGACTGTTAGGTTGCGGTTTAGGGTTAGGTTTAGTGTTAGGGTTAGGGTGATTGTGAGGGTTAGGTTGAGGTTTAGGGATAGGATTAGGTTTAGAATTAGTGTTAGGGTGAGGGTGAGTGTGACGGTTAGGTTGAGGGCTAGTCTTAGGCTTCAGGTTAGGCTGAGGGTGAGGGTTGGGGTGAGGATTAGGGTTAGGGTGATGGTTTTGTTTAGGGTTAGTGGTATTGTTAGTGTTAGGGTTAGATTTCCGGTGAGGGTTAGGGTGCGGGTCAGGGTTAGGGTTAGGGTTAGGGTGGGGATTAGGGTTAGGGTTAGGGTAAGGATTTGGGTGAGGGTGAGGTTTAGGGTGAGACATAGTTTTAGGGGGAGTGTTAGGGTGAGGGTTAGGGTTAGGGTTAGTGTTAGGGTTAGGGTGAGGGTGCGGGTTAGGTTGAGGTTAAGGGTTAGGGTTAGGGTTAATTTGAGGGTTAGTGTTAGGGTCAGGGTTAGTGTTAGTGGGAGGGTAAGTGTTAGGGTGAGGTTTGGTTTGGGGTGAGGGTTATGGTTAGGGTGAGGGTTAGGATTAAGGTTAGGGTTATTGTTAGGGTTAGGTTTAGGGTTAGGCTTAGGGTTAGCCTGAGGGTGATGTTGAGGGTGAGGTTTATGGTTAGGGTGAGGGTTAGCCTTAGGTTTAGGGTGATGGTTAGGGTCAGTGTGAGGGTTAGTGTTAGGGTTAGGGTGAGTGTTAGGTTGAGGGTAAATGTTAGGGTGAGGCTTATGGTAAGTGTGACGGTTAGGGTTATGGTTAGAGTTATTGTTAGGGTTAAGTTTATGGTTATGGTTAATGTGAGGGTGAGGTTGAGTGTTAGGTTTAGTGTTAGGATGAGGTTTAGTTTTAGGGTTAGGGTTAGAGTTAGGGTTAGGGTGAGAGTGAGGTTTAAGGTTAGAGTTAGGGTTAATGTTAGGGTTAGTGTTTAGGTGAGGTTTAGGGTTAGGACTAGGCTTAGGCTTAGTCTTAGGCTTAGGCCCAGCTTGAGGGTGAGGAGGAGGTTTAGGTTAGACTTAGTGTTAGGATTAGGGTGAGGTTAAGGGTTAGGGTGAGGGTTAAGGTTAGGTTAGGGTGAGGGTTAAGATGAGGTTTAGGGTTTCAGTGAGAGTGAGGGTTAAGGTTAGGGCGAGGGTTAGGGTTAGGATTATGGTTAGGGTGAGGGTGATGGTTAGGATTAGAGTTTGGGTTATTGTAAATGTTATGGTTAGGGTTACATTTCCAGTGAGGGTGAGGCTGAGAGTGAAGATTAGGGTTAGGGTAAGGGTTAGTTTTTGGGTTAGGATTAGTGGTAATGTTAGGGTTAGGGTTAGACTTACCATTTGGGTGAGGGTGAGGGTGAGCGTTAGGGTTAGGGTTAGGGTGAGGGTTTGGGTAAGGGTTAGGGTTAGGGTTAGATTGGGGATTAGGTTTAGGCTTAGTGTGAGGTTTAGGGTGAGGATGAGGATTAGGGTGAGGGTTAGGTTTAGAATTAGGATTAGGTTGAGGGCTAGCGTGAGGGTGGGGGTTAGGGTTAGGGTTAAGTTTATGGTGAGGTTTAGGGTGAGGGATAGGTTTAGGTTTAGGGTGAGGGTTAGGATTAGTGTGAGGGTTACGGTTAGGGTGAGGCTAAGGGTTATGGTGAGGGTTAGGGTGAGGGTGAGGGTTAGGGTTTGGATTAGGGATAGGGTTAGGGATAGGTTGAGGTAGAGGGTGAGGGTGAGGGTGAGGTTTAGGGTTAGGGATAGGGTTTGGGTGATGGTGAGGGCTAGGTTGAAGGTGAGGTTGAGGGTGAGGTTCTTGGTTAGGTAATGGTTATGGTTATGGTGAGGATTAGTTGAGGTTTAGGGTAAGGGTGAGCTTGAGGTTTTGGGTGTGCGTGAGCATTAGGGTTAGGGTGAGGGTTCGGGTGAGGTAGAAGGTTAGGGTTACGGTTAAGTGAGTGTTAGTGTTAGTGTTAGGGTTAGGGAGAGGGTTAGGGTTAGGCTTAGCGTGAGGGTGATGGTGAGGGTGACGGTTAGGGTTAGAGATACGGTGAGGATTCGGTTAAGTGTGAGGTTTAGTGTGAGGATGAGGGTAAGTGTTAGGATGAGGGTTAGGGTGAGGGTTAGGGTGAGGGTTAGGGTTAGGGTTATGCATAGGGTTAGGGTGAGGGTTAGGCTGAGGGTTAGGGTTATGATTAGGGTGAGGGTTAGGGTGAGGGTTAAGGTGAGGGTGAGGGTGAGGGTTAGGGTTGTTATAAGGGTTAAGGTCAGATTTTGGGTGACAGTGAGGTTTTGGGTGAGGGTTAGGTTGAGGGTTAGAGTTAGGGTTAAGGTGAGGGTTAGGGTAAGGTGTAGGGTTACGGTTAGGGTGAGGGTTAGGTTTATTGTGAGAGTTAGGTTTAGGGTTAGGGTTAGGATTAGTGTGAGGGTAAGAATTAGTTGACTGTTAGGGTGAGGGTGAGGTTTAGGGTTAGGAATAGTGATAGGATTAGTGTAAAGCTGAGGGTGATGGTGAGGTTTAGGCTTAGTGTTAGGGTGAGCGCTTGGGTGAGCGTTAGGTTAAGGTTGAGGGTTAGAGTGAGAGTGATGGTAAGGGTAAAGGTGAGGGTTAGGCTCAGTGTGAGGGTTAAGATAAGGGTGAGGGTTAGGGTTAAGGTGAGCATTAGGTTAAGTGTTCAGGATACGTTTAGGGTGAGGGTTAGATTGAGGATTAGGGTTAGGGTTAGTGTGAGGTTTAGGGTGAGGTTGAGGGTTAGGTTTAGGTTGAGGGTTAGGGTTAGAATTAGGGTTAGGGTGAGGGCTAGGGTGAGGGTGAGGTTTAGGTTAGGGTTAGGGTTAATGTTAGGGTGAGGTTTAGGTTTACTGTGAGAGTTGGGGTTAGTGTGAGGTTTTGTGTTAGGGTGAGGGGAAGTGTTAGGGTGGGGGTTTGGGTTAGGGTTAGGGTTATGTTTAGTTTGAGGGTTAGGTTTAGGGTTTGGGTGAGAGCTAGGGTGAAGGTGATGTTTAGGGTTATGTTTAGGGTGAGGTATAGGGTTAGGGTTAAGTTTAGGGTTAGGGTTAAGGTGAGGGTGAGGTTTAGGTTTAGAGTTAGGGTTAGAGTGAGGGTTACTGTTAGGGTTAGTGTTAGGTTTAGGGTTAGGGTGAGGGTTAGGTTTAGGGTGAGGGTTAGGGTTAGGGCTGGGATTAAGATAAGAGTTTTTGTGAGGGTGAGTGTGAGTTTGAGGGTTAGTGTTAGGGTTAGGTTTAGGGTTAGGCTTAGGTTTACGCTGAGGTTGAGGGTGAGGGTTAAGGTGAGGGTGAGGGTGAGGTTTAGGGTTAGAGTTAGGGTTAGTGTGAGGGTTAGCGATAGGGATGGTGTTAATGTTAGTGTTAGGGTGAGGGTTAGGGTGAGCGTTATGGTTAGGGATAGGATTAGATTTAGGATTAGGGTTAGCATGAGTGTGAGTGTGAGGGTTAGTGTTAGGGTTAGGTTTAGGGTTAGGCTTAGGGTTAGGCTGAGGGTTAGGGTGAGGGTGTAGGTTAGGGTGAGGGTTTGGTTTAGGGTTAAGGTGAGGGTTAGAATGAGGGTTAGGTTTATGATTGGGGTTAGAGTGAGGGCTAGAGTGAGGTTGAGGTTTAGTGTTAGGGTGTGGTTTAGGGTTAGGTTTAGGTTTAGGGTCAGGGTAAGTTTGAGGTTTAGGGTTAGAGATAGGTTTAGGAGGAGGGTTAGGGTGAGGGTTAGGTTTAGGGTTAGTGTTAGTGTTAGGATTAGGGTTAACGTTAGGGTGAGGTTTAGGGTTAGGGATAGTGTTAGGTTGAGGATTATGGTTAGTTTGAGGGTGAGTGTGAGGGTTAGAATTAGGGTTTGGTTTAGGCTTAGGGTTAGGCTGACGTAGAGTGTAAGTGTGAGAGTTAGGGTGCGGTTTAGGGTTAGGGTTAGGTTTAGAGTTAGCCTTAAGGTGAGGTTTAGTGTTAGGGTTAGGGTTAGGGTGAGGGTTAGGTTTAGGGTTATGGTGAGGCTTAGGGTTAGGTTTAGTATTAGGCTTATGGTTAGGCTGAAGGTGGGGGTAGGGGTGAGGATTAGGGTTAAGGTTAGGGTTAGGGTTAGGGTTATTTGTATTTTTATGATTAGGGTAAAGTTTGCAGTGAGGTTGAGGTTGAGGGTGAGTGTTAGGTTTAGGGTGAGGTTTAGGGTTAGGTTTATTGTTATGTTGAGGTTGAGTTTGAGAGTTAGGGTTAGGCTTAGAGTTAGGGTGACGATTCATGTTAGTGTTTGGGTTAGGGTGAGGCTGAGGATTAGGGTGAGGTTTAGGGTTAGGTTTAGGTTTAGGGTTAGGTTTAGGGTTAGGCTGAGGGTGAGGGTGGGCGTGAGGATTAAGGTTAGGGTTTCGGTTTAAATTAGGGTTGTTGTTAGTGTTATGGTTTGGGTTTAGTTTGCGGTGAGGGTGAGCCTGAGGTTGAGGGTTATGGTTAGGGTTAGGCTTAGTCTTAGTGTTAGGCTGAGGGTGAATATGGTTGTGAGGAATAGGTTTTGGGTGATGTTTAGGGTTAGGGTTAGGTTGAGGGTGAGGATGAGGCTTAGCGTTAGGATTAGGTTTAGGGTGAGGGCTAGGGTGAGGGTGAGGTTTAGAATTAGGGATAGGCTTAGGCTTAGGCTTAAGGTTAGGCTTAGGGTGAGGGTGAGTTTGAGGGTTTGGGTTAGGATGATGGATAGGGTTAGGGTTAGGGTGAGTGTTAGGATGAGGGTTAGGGTTAGGGTGAGGGTTAGCCTGAATGTGACGGTAAGAATAAAGGTGAGTGTTAGGCTGAGGGTGACTGTTCCCCTAAGGGTGAGGGTTAGGATTAGGTTGAGTTTTAGGGTAAGGATTAGGATGAGGGTTAGGGTGAGGGTGAGGGTTAGATTGAGGATCAGGATTGGGGTTTGTGTGAGGTTTAGGTTGAGGATGAGGGTTAGGGTTAGGGTGAGGTTTAGGGTTAGAATTAGGGTTAGGGTGAGGGCTAGGGTGAGGCTGAGGGTTAGTGTTAGGGTTTAGGTGAGGTTTAGGGTTCGGGTGAGAGTTAGGGTTACTGTGAGGGTTAGTGTTTGAGTTAGGGTTAGTGTTAGGGTGAGGGTAAGTGTTAGGGTGAGGGTTAGGGTTAGGGTGAGGATTATGTTTAGGGTGAGGGTTAGTGTTAGGTTTAGGGTGATTTTTAAGTTTAGAGTTAGGGTTACGTTGAGGGTGAGGGTGAGTGTTAGGGTTAGGGTGAGGTTTAGGTTTAGGGTTAGGGTTAGAGTTACGGTGAGGTTGAGGGTGAGGTTTAGGGTTACAGTTAGGGTTCAAGTGAGGGTTAGGATGAGGGTTAGGGTTAGGGTTAGTTTTAGGATTAGGGTTAAGGTGAGGTTTAGAGTTAAGGTTATGGTTAGGATTAGGGTTAGGGTGAGGGTTAGGGTTAGGATGAGGGTTAAGATGAGGGTTAGTTTTAGGATTATGGTTATGGTGAGGGCTAGGGTGAGGGTGAGGTTTAGGGTTAGGTTTAGGGTGAGGTTTAGGGTTAGGGTTAAATTTAGGGTCAGTGTGAGTTTGACGTTTAGTGTTAGAGATAGGGTTAGGGTGACGGTTAGGGTGAGGGTTAGGGTTAGGGTTAGTGTTACGGGTAGGGTGAGGGTTAGGGTGAGGGGTAGGGTGGTGGTGTGTGTTAGGGTTAGGGTTAGGATGCGGATTAGGGTTAGGGAGAGGGTGAGTGTGAGGGTTAGAGTTAGGGTTAGGCTTAGGCTTAGGGTTAGGCTGAGGGTGAGGGTGAGGGTGAGTGTTAGGGTTAGGGTGAGTGTTAGGGTTAGGGTGAGGCTTAGGGTTAGAGTTAGGGTGATTATTAAGGTTCAGCTTTAGGGTTATGGTGAGGGTTAGGTTGAGGGTGTCCTTAAGGTTAAAGGTGGGGGTTAGTCTGAGGGTGAGGTTGTCGTTAAGGGGGAGGGTTAGGGTTAGGGTGAGGTATAGAGTAAGGGTAAGGGTTAGGGTTAGGGTGAGGGTGAGGGCAAGGGTAAGGTTTAGGGTTAGGGTGAGAGTGAGGATTAGATTGAGGACTAGGGTTAGGGTTAGTGTGAGGTTTAGGGTTTCGGTGAGGGGTAGGCTTAGTGTGAGGGTTAGTGTTAGGGTGAGCTTATGTGTTAGGTTGAGGTTGAGGGTTAGGGTGAGGGCTATGTTTATGGTGAGGCTTAGGATTAAGGTTAGTGTTATTGTTAGGGTTAGGGTTATGGTTACGGTGAGGGTGAGGGTGAGGGTGAGGTTTAATGCTAGGGTTAGTGTGAGATTTAGGGTTAGGGTTAGGGTTAGAGTTAGGGTTAGGGTGAAGGTCAGTTTTAGGGTTAGTGTTAGGGTTAGTGTGAGGTTTAGGTTGAGGGTTAGGGTTAGGGTTAGTGTTAGGGTTAGGGTTAGGGTGAGGGTAAGGTTGAGGGTAAGTGTTAGGGCTTGGGTTAGGTTTAGGTTTATGGTTAGGGTGAGGGTGAGTGTGAGGGTTAGGCTTACTGTTAGCCTTAGGGTTAGGCTGAGGGTGAGGGTTTAGGTGAGGATTAGGGTTAGGGTGCCGGTTAGGGTTAGGGTTAGGGTTAGAATTAGCCTTAAGGTGAGGTTTAGGGTTAGTGTTAGGTTTAGGGTTCTGGTGAGGGTGAGGGTTAAAGTTAGCTTGAGTGTCAGGATGAGAGGTAGGGTTTGGGTTAGGGTTAATGTGAAGTTTAGGGTTAGGGTTAGGGTTAGGGTTAGGTTGAGTTTTAGGTTGAGGGTTAGGGTTTTTGTTAGGGTTAGGGTTAGGACTAGGCTTAGGCTTAGGCTTAGGCTTAGGCCCAGCTTGAGGGTGAGGAGGAGGTTTAGGTCAGGCTTAGTGTTAGGATTAGGGTGAGGTAAAGGGTTAGGGTGAGTGTTAAGGTTAGGTTAGGTTGAGGGTTAAGATGAGGGTTAGGGTTTCAGTGAGAGTGAGGGTTTAGGTTAGGGCAAGGGTTAGGGTTAGGATTATGGTTATGATGAGTGTGATGGTTAGGATTAGGGTTAGGGTTATTGTAAATGTTATGGTTAGGGTTACATTTCCCATGAGGCTGAGGCTGAGAGTGAAGCTTTGGGTTAGAGTAAGGGTTAGTTTTAGGGTTAGGATTAGGGATAGGGTGACGGTGAGGTTTAGGGTTAGACTTAGTTTGAGGGGGAGGTTTAGGGTGAGGGTTAGGGTTAGGGTTAGTGTTACGGTTAGCTTTAGGTTTAGAGTGAGGGTAAGGTTGAGGTTTAGGGTTTGGGCTAGGTTTAGGGTTAGGATTAGGGTTAGGGTGAGACTGAGTGTGAGGGTTAGGGTTAGGATTAGGCTTAGTCTTAGGGTTTGGCTGAGGGTGAGGGTGGGTGTGAGGATTAGGCTTAGGGTGATGGATAACCTTAGGGTTAGGTGAGGGTTAGGATGAGGGTTAGGGTTAGGATTAGGGTTAGGGTGAGGGCTATGGTGAGGGGAGGGTTAAGGTTAGGGTTAGGCTTAGGCATAGGTTTAAGCTGAGGGTGATGGTGAGTGTGAGGGTTAGGGTTATGGTGATGGATAGGGTTAGGGTTAGGGTGAGGGTTAGGATGAGGGTTCGGGTTAGGGTGAGGGTTACGATGAGCGTGATGGTAAGAGTAAAGTTGAGGGTAAGGCTAAGGGTGAGAGTTACGGTAAGGGTGAGGGTTAGGGTTAGGGTGAAGGTTAGGGTTAGGATTAGGGTTAGGGTTAGATTGGGGATTAGGGTTAGGGTTAGTGTGAGGTTTAGGGTGAGGATGAGGGTTAGGGTGAAGGTTAGGGTTAGAATTAGGGTTAGGGTGAGGGCTAGCGTGAGGGTGAGGTTTAGGGATAGCGTGAAGTTTATGGTGAGGTTTAGGGTGAGGGGTAGGTTTAGGTTTAGGGTGAGGTTTAGGTTTATTGTGAGGGTTACGGTTAGGGTGAGAGTGAGGGTGAGGGTAAGGGTTATGGTGAGGGTTAGGATGAGGGATAGGGTTAGGGTTAGAATTAGGGATATGATTAGGGATAGGCTGAGGTTGAGGGTGAGGGTGAGGGTGAGGTTCAGGGTTATGGTTATGGTTAGGGTGAGGTCTAGGGTGAGGGTGAGGGTTAGGGTGAAGGTGAGGGTGAGGGTGAGAGTCTTGGTTAGGTAATGGTTAGGGTTAGGGTGAGGATTAGTTGAGGGTTAGGGTAAGGGTGAGCTTGAGGTTTAGGGTGTGGGTGAGCGTTAGGATTAGGTTGAGGGTTCGGGTGATGGTGAGGGTTAGGGTGAGGTAGAGGGTTAGGTTTAGGGTTAGGTGAGGGTTCATGTTAGGGTTTGGATTAGGGTGAGGATTAGGATTAGGTTTAGGTTTTGGGTGAGGTTTAGGGTGAGGGTGAGGGTTAAGGTTAGTGTTAGGTTTGTGGTGTGGATAAGTGATAGCATGAGGTTTAGGGTGAGTGTTAGACTTAGCATTAGGGTTAGGGTGAGGGTTAGGGTGAGGATTAGGGTGAGTTTTAGGGTTAGGGTGAGGGTTAGGGTTAGGCTTAGCGTGAGGGTGATGGTGAGGTTGACGGTTAGGTTTAGAGTTACATTGAGGATTCGGTTAAGTGTGAGGTTTAGGTTGAGGATGAGGTTAAGTGTTAGGATGAGGGTTAGGGTGAGGGTGAGGGTTAGGGTTAAGGTTCGGGTTAGGGTGAGGTTTAGGGTGAGGGTTAGGGTTATGATTAGAGTGAGGGTTAGGGTGAGGGTGAGGGTTAGGGTTGTTATAAGGGTTAGGGTCAGAATTAGCGTGACGTTGAGGTTTTGGGTCAGGTTATGTTGAGGGTTAGAGTTAGGGTTAAGGTGAGGGTTAGGGTAAGGGATAGAGTTACGGTTAGGGTGAGGGTTAGGTTTATTGTGAGACTTAGGGTTAGGGTTAGGGTTAGGATTAGTTTGAGAGTAAGAATTAGCTGACTGTTAGTGTGAGGGTGAGGTTTAGGGTTAGGAATAGTGATAGGATTAGTGTAAATCTGAGGGTGAGGGTGAGGTTTAGGGTTATGGTTAGGGTGAGGGCTTGGGTGAGGGTTAGGGTAAGGTTGAGGGTTAGGGTGAGAGTGATGGTAAGGGTAAAGGTGAGGGTTAGGCTGAGGGTGAGGGTTAAGATAAGGGTGAGGGTTAGGGTTAGGGTGAGGGTTAGGTTAAGGGTTTGGGTTACGGTTAGGGTGAGTGTTAGATTGAGGATTAGGGTTAGGGTTAGTGTGAGGTTTAGGGTGAGGTTGAGGGTTAGGGTTAGGGTTAGGTTTAGAGATAGAATTAGGGTTAGGGTGAGTTCTAGGATGAGGGTTAGGTTTAGGTTAGGGTTAGGGTTAAGGTTAGGGTGAAGTTTATGGTTACTGTGAGGGTTAGGATTAGTGTGAGTGTTAGGGTTAGAGTTAAGGTTAGTGCTAGGGTGAGGGTAAGTGTTAGGGTCAGGGTTTGGGTTAGGATGAGGGTTATGTTTCGGTTGAGGGTTAGGTTTAGGGTTAGGGTTATTGTTAGGGCTAGGATTAGGATTAGGGTTAGGGTGGGGGTGAGTGTGTGGGTTAGGGTTAGGTTTAGGTTTAGGCTTAAGGTTAGGCTGAGGGTGAGGTTGAGGCTGAGGATTAGGGTTAGGGTGATGGTTAGGGTTTGGGTTAGGGTGAGGGTTAGGATGAGGGTTAGAGTTAGGATTAGGTTTTGGGTGAGGGCTAGGGTGAAGGTGAGGTTTAGGGTTATATTTAGCGTGAGGTTTAGGGTTAGGGTTAGGGTTAGGGTTAAGGTGAGGCTGAGGTTTAGGTTTGAGTTAGGGTTAGGGTGAGGGTTAGGTTTAGGGTTAATGTTCCGTTTAGGTTTAGGGTGAGGGTTAGGGTTAGGGTGAGGGATAGGGTTAGGGCTGGGAGTAGAATTAGTGTTAGGGTGAGGGTGAGGGTGAGTGTAAGGGTTAGGGTTAGGGTTAGGGTGAGCCTTAGGTTTAGGCTGAGGTTGAGGGTGAGGCTTAAGGTGAGGGTGAGTGTGAGGTTTAGGGTTAGAGTTAGGGTTAGTGTGAGGTTTAGTGTAAGGATTGCTGTTAGGATTAGGGTTAGGATGAGGGTTAGGGTGAGGGTTATGTTTTGGGATCGGGTTAGATTTAGGATTAGGTTTAGCGTGAGTGTGAGTGTGAGGATTAGGGTTAGGGTTGGGCTGAGGGTGAGGGTGAGGGTTAGGGTTAGGGTGAGGGTTAGGGTTAGGTTTAGGGTGAGGGTTAGGATGAGGTTTAGGGTTAGGATTATGGTTACGGTGAGGGCTAGGGTGAGGGTTAAGGTTAGGTTTAGGTTTAGGTTTAGGATTTGGGTTCGGGTTAGTTTAGGGTTAGGGTTAGGGTGCAGGCTAGGGTGAGGGTGAGGGTTAGGGTTAGGGTTAGTCTTAGACTTAGGGTTAGGCTGAGGGTGGGGTGAGGAATAGGGTTTGGGTGATGGTTAGGGTTAGGGTTGTGGTGAGGTTTAGGATGAAGGTTCGGGTTAGGATTAGGTTTAGGGTGAGGGCTAGGGTGAATGTGAGGTTTATGGTTAGGCTTAGGCTTAGGGTTAGGCTGAGGATAAGGGTGGGGGTGAGGAATAGGTTTTGGGTGATGGTTAAGGTTAGGGTTAGGGTGAGGATTAGGATGAGGGTTGGGGTTAGGATAAGTTTTACGGTAATGGGGTTGGGTGAGGGTGAGGTTTAGGGTTAGGGTTCGGCTTAGGCATAGGTTTAAGCTGAGGGTGAGGGTGAGTGTGATTGATAGGGTTAGGGTGATGGATAGGGTTAGGGTTAGGGTGAGTGTTAGGATGAGTGTAAGTTTTAGGGTGAGGCTTAGGGTGAGCATGACGGTAACAGTAAAGGTGAGGTTTAGGCTGAGGGTGAGTGTTCCATTAAGGGTGAGGGTAAGGATTAATGTGAGGGTTAGCATAAGGGATAGGATGAGGTTTAGGGTGAGTGTGAGGGTTAGGGTGAGGGTGAGGGTTAGGGTGAGGGTGAGGGTTAGATTGAGGATTAGGGTTAGGGTTAGTGTGAGGTTTACAGTGAGGATGAGGGTTAGGGTTAGGGTGAGGGTTATGGTTAGAAGTAGGGTGAGAGTGAGGGTTAGGGTTTGGGTGAGGGTTAGGGTTAGGGTTAGGGTTAGGGTGAGGTTTAGGATTAGGGTGAGAGTTAGGGTTACTGTGAGGGTTAGTGTTAGAGTTAGGGTTAGGGTAATGGTTAGGGTAAGTGTTAGGGTGAGAGTTAGGGTTAGGGTGAGTGTTATGTTTAGGGTGAGGTTTAGGGTTAGGTTTAGGGTTATTGTTATGTTTAGGGTTAGGGTTACAGTGAGGATGAGGGTGAGGGTTAGGGTTAGGGTGATGTTTAGTGTTAGGGTTAGGGTTTTAGTTAGTGTTAGGGTTAGGGTGAGTTTTAGGGTTAGAGTTAGGGTTAGGGTGAGGGTTAGGATGAGGATTAGGGTTATTATTAGTGTTAGGGTGAGGGCTTGGGTGACGGTGAGGGTTAGGGTTAGTGTTAGGGTGAGTTTTAGGGTTAGGGTTAGGGTTAGGGTGAGCTTTTGGATGAGGTTTAGGGTTACAGTGAGGGTGAGGGTTAGGGTTACACTTAGGGTTAGGGTTAGTTTTAGGGTTAGGATTAGTGTTAATGTTAGGGTTAGGGTTAGACTTAGGGTTTGGGTGAGGGTGAGGGTGAGGGTGAGGGTTAGGGTTTCGGTGAGGTTTAGAGTTAGGGTTAGTATTAGGGATAAGGTGAGGGAGAGGTTTAGGGTTAGAGTTAGGTTGGGGGGGAGGGTAAGGGTGAGTGTTTAGGTTAGGGTTAGTGTTAGGGTTAGCATTAGGTTTAGGGTGAGGGTAAGGTTGATGTTTAGGGTTAGGTTTAGGTTTTGGGTTAGGATTAGGGTTAGAGTGAGGGTGAGTGTGAGGGTTAGGGTTAGGATTAGGCTTAGGCTTAGGGTTAGGCTGAGGGTGAGGGTGTGTGAGGATTAGGCTTAGGGTTATGGTTAACCTTAGGGTTAGTGTGAGGGTTAGGATGAGGGTTAGGGTTAGGATTAGGGTTAGGGTGAGGGTGAGGGTTAAGGTTAGGGTTAGTTTTGTGCTGTGGATAAGTGATAGCATGAGGGTTAGGGTGAGTTTTAGACTTGCATTAGAGTTAGGGTGATTTTTAGGGTGAGGATTAGGGTGGGTTTTAGGATTAGGGTGAGGGTTAGGGTTAGGCTTAGTATGGGGGTGACGGTGAGGGTGACTGTTAGGGTTAGAGTTACGGTGAGGATTCGATTAAGTGTGAGGTTTAGGGCGAGTATGAGGTTAAGTGTTAGGATGAGGGTTAGGGTGAGGGTGAGGGTTAGGGTTAAGGTTTGGGTTAGCGTGAGGGTTAGGGTGAGGGTTAGGGTAAGGGTTATGCTTAGGGTTAGGATGAGGGTTAGGCTGATGGTTAGGGTGAGGGTTAGGTTCAGGGTGAGGGTTAGGGTTCAGGTGAGGTTTAGGGTTGTTATTAGGGTTAGGTCAGATTTAGGGTGATGTTGAGGTTTTGGGTTCGGGTTAGGGTGAGGGTTAGAGTTAGGGTTAAGATGAGGTTTAGGGTAAGGTGTAGGGTTTCGGTTAGGTTAAGGTTTAGGTTTAGTGTGAGAGTTAGGGTTAGGGTTAGGGTTAGGATTAGTGTGAGGTTAAGAATTAGCTGACTGTTAGTGTGAAGGCGAGGTTTAGGGTTAGGAATAGTGATAGGATTAGTGTAAAGCTGAGGGTGAGGGTAGGTTTAGGGTTAGGGTTAGGGTTAGGGATTGGGTGAGCATTAGGGTAAGGTTGAGGGTTAGGGTGAGAGTGATGGTAAGGGTAAAGGTGAGGTTTAGGCTGAGGGTGAGTGTTAAAATAAGGGTGAGGGTTAGGGTTAGGGTGAGGGTTAGGGTTATGGTTAGGGTGAGGGTTAGATTGAGGATTAGGGTTAGGGTTAGTGTGAGGTTTACGGTGAGGTTGAGGGTTAGGGTTAGGGTTAGAATTAGGGTTAGGGTGAGGGCTATGATGAGGTTGAGGTTTAGGTTAGGGTTAGGGTTAAGGTTAGGATGAGGTTTAGGTTACTGTGAGGATTAGGGTTAGTGTGAACTTTGGGGTGATGCTTACGGCTTGTGTTAGGGTCAGGGTAAGTGTTAGGGTGAGGGTTTGGGTTAGGGTGAGGGTTATATTTAAGGTGAGGGTTAGCTTTAGGGTTAGGGTTATTGTTAGGTTTAGGGTTAGGATTAGGGTTAGGGTGAGGGTGAGTGTGTGAGTTAGGGTTAGGTGTAGTTTTAGGCTTAATGTTAGGCTGCGGGTGAGGGTAAGGTTGAGGCTGAGTGTTAGGGTTAGGGTGATGGTTAGGTTTAGGGTTAGGGTTAGGGTTCGGATGAGTGTTAGAGTTAGGATTAGGGTTTGAGTGAGGGCTAGGGTGAAGGTGAGGTTTAGGGTTATGTTTAGGGTGAGGTTTAGGGTTAGGGTTAGGGTTAGGGTTGGGGTTAAGTTGAGGGTGAGGTTTAGGTTTAGATTTAGGGTTAGGGTGAGCGTTAGCGTTAGGGTTAGTTTTAGGTTTAGGGTTATTGTGAGGGTTAGGGTTAGGTTGACGTTTAGGGTTAGGGCTGGGATTAGGATTAGTGTTAGGGTGAGGGTGAGTGTGAGTGTGAGGATTCAGGTTAGGGTCGGGCTTAGGTTTAGGCTGAGGTTGAGGGTAAGGATTAAAGTGAGGGTGAGGGTGAGGTTTAGGGTTAGAGTTAGGGTTAGTGTGAAGGTTAGTGTTAGGATTGCTGTTAGGGTTAGGGTTAGGGTGAGGGTTAGGTTGAGGGTTATGGTTAGGGTTCGGGTTAGATTTTGGATTAGGGTTAGCTTGAGTGTGAGTGTGAGGGTTAGTGTTAGGGTTAGGTTTAGGGTTAGGCTGAGTGTGAGGGTGAGGGTTAGGGTTAGGTTGAGGTTTAGGGTTAGGGTTAGGGTGAGGGTTAGGATGAGGTATAGGGTTAGGATTAGGGTTAGGGTTAGGGTTAAGGTGAGGGTTAATGTTAGGGTTAGGGTGATGGTTAGGGTTATTGTTAGTGTTATGGTTAGGGTTAAGTTTGTGGTGAAGGTAAGGCTGAGGGTGGGTATTAGGGTTAGGATTAGGATTAGGGTTAGTGTTCGGGTTAGGATTAGTGTTATTGTTAAGGTTAGGGTTAGAGATATGGTGAGGGTTAGGGTGAGGGGGAGAGTGAGGGTGAGGGTTAGGGTTACGGTTAGTGAGAGGTTTAGGGTTAGGGTTAGGGTAGGGTGAGGGTTAGGGTTAGTGTGAGGTTTAGTGTTTGGGTTAGGGTTAGTGTTAGGGTAAGGTAAGTGTTAGGGTGAGGGTAAGGGTTAGGGTGAGGGTTAGGGTTAGAATGAGGGTTAGGGTTAGGGTTAGGGTTATTGTTAGTGTAAGGTGTTTGGGTGAGGATCAGGGTTAGGGTGAGGTTTAGGGTTAGAATGAGCGTTAGGGTTAGGATTAGTGTTATTTTTAGGGTTAGGGTTAGGATTATGGTTAGGGTGAGGACTAGGGTGAAGGTGAGGTTTAGGGTTAGGGTTAGGCTTATGCTTAGGTTTAGACTGAGGCTGATTGTGAGGTTGAGGGTTACGGTTAGCGTGATGGTTAGGGTTATGTTTAGGATGAGGGTTAGAATTAGGGTTAGGATTAGGGTGAGGGTTAGGGTGAGTGTGACAGTAAGGGTAAAAGTGAGGGTTAAGGTTAGGGTGAGAGTTAGGGTGAGGATTAGGGTTAGGGTTAGGGTGAGGGTGAGGTTAAATTGAGTGTCAGTGTTAGGGTTAGTGTGAGGTTTAGGGTGAGCATGAGGGTTAGGGTTAGTGATAGGGCTATGGTGAGGGTGAGGGTTAGGTTTAGGGTTATTTTGAAGTTTAGGGTTAAGGTGATGGTTAGGGTTAGTGTGACGGTTAGTGTTAGTATTAGGGTTAGTTTTAGGGTGAGGGTTAGCATTAGGGTGAGGTTTATGTTTAGGGTTAGTGTTAGCGTTAGGGTTAGGGTTATTGTTAGGGTTAGGGTTACTGTTACGGTGAGGGTGAGGGTTTGGGTTAGGGTTAGGGTGAGGTTTAGGTTTAGGTTCAGTGTTAGAGTTAGGGTTAGGGTGAGGGTGAGGTTTACGTTTAGGGTTAGGATTAGTGGGAGTGTTAGGGTGAGGGTTAGTGTTTGGATTAGGGTTAAGGTGAGGGTGAGTGTGTGGGTTAGGGTTAGGCTTAGGTTTAGGGTTAGGCTGAGGCTGAGTGTGAGGGTGAGGGTGAGTGTTAGGGTTAGCTTCAAGGTTAGGGTTAGGGTTAGGTTGAGGGTTAGGGTTATGGTTAGAGTCAGGGTTAGGATGAGGTTTAGGGTTAGGATTAGGGTTAGTATGAGGGCAAGGGTGAGGGTGAGGGTTAGGGTTACCATTATGGCGAGGTTTAGGATTAGGGTTAGGTTTAGGGTTAGGGTGAGGGTTAGGTTAGGGTTACGGTGAGAGTGAGGGTTAGTGTTAGGGTGAGGCTGAGGGTTAGGATTAGTGTTATGGTTAGGGTTATTGTTAGTGTTATCATGAAGATTAAGTTTACATTGAGGTTGAGGCTGAGAGTGAGGTTTAGGGTTAGGTTAGGGTAAGGTTTAGGGTTAGGATTAGTGTTAGTGTTAGGGTGAGGGCTTGGTTTAGGTTGAGGTTTACTGTCAAGGTGAGGATTAGGGTTAGGGTTAAGGTTCGGGTTAGTGTTATTGTTAGGGGTAAGGTTAGAGTTACTGTGAGGATGAGGGTGAGGGTGAGTGTGAAAGTTAGGGTTAGGGTTAGCCTTAGTCTTAGGTTTAGTCCTAGCGTGAGGGTGAGGTTAAGGGTTAGGATTAGGGTGACTGTTAGGGTTTTAGGGTTAGGGTGAAGGTTAGGGTGAGGTTTAAGTTTAGGATTAGGGCTAAGGTGAGGGCTAGGGTGAGGGTTTGGGTTAGGGTTAGTGTTACGGTGAGGGTGACGGTGAGGGTTAGGGTTAGGTTTAGTGTCATTGTTAGGGTTATGGTTAGAGATACAGTGAGGGTGAGGGTAAGGGTTAGGGTTAGGGTGAGGTTTAGGGTTAGGATTAGGGTGAGGGTGAAGTTGAGGGTGAGGGTTAGGGTTAGAATTAGGGTTAGGTTGAGTGTTAGGGTTAGTGTTAGGGTTAGGGTTAGGGTGAGGGTTAGGATGAGTGTTAGGGTTAGGGTTAGGATTAGGATTAGGGTTAATGTTAGGGTGAGTGATTGTGTTAGGCTTAGGGATAGGGTTAGGCTTAGCCTTAACCTGAGGGTGAGGGTTAGGGTGAGGGTGAGGATCAGTGTTAGGATTAGGGTTAGGGTTATTGTTAGTGTTATGGTTAAGGTTAAGTTTACGGTTAGGGTGAGGCTGACGTTGAGGTTTTGGGTTAGGCTTCGGGTGAGGTTTAGGGTTAGGGTTAGGGTTAGGGTGATGGATAGGGTTAGTGTTATTGTTAGAGTTAGGGTTAGAGTTACAGTGAGGGTGAGGGTGAGGGTTAGATTTAGGTTTAGGGTGAGGGTTAGGGTGAGGTTGAAGTTTAGGGTTAGAGTTAGAGTTATGGGGAGGGTTAGGGGGAGGGATAGGTTGAGGTTTAGGGTTAGTGTTAGGGTTGGGTTTAGGATTAGGGTTATGGTGAGGCTGAGTGTGAGGGTGAGGGTTAGGATTAGGCTTAGGCTTAGGGTTAGGCTGAGGGTGAGGGTGGGGTTGAGGATTAGGTTAAGGGTGATGGTTAGGGTTAGGGTTAGTTTTAGGGTTAGGATTAGGGTTAAGATGATGTCTAGGGTGAGGGTGAGGGTTAGGGTTAGGGTTAGGCTTAGGGTTACGGTCAGGGTGAGTGTTAGGATGAGGGTTAGGCTTAGGGTGAGGGTTAGGGTGAGGGTGCAGGTAAGGCTTAAGGTGAGAGTTAGGCTGAGAGTGAGGATTAAATTAAGGGTGAGGGTAAGGTTTCGGGTGAGGGTTAGGGTTAAGGTGAGGGTGAGGTTTATATTGAGGATTAGTTTTAGGGTTACTGTGAGGTTTAGGATGAGGATGAGGGTTAGGGTTAGGGTGAGGGCTAGGGTGAGGGTGAGGGTGAGGGTTAGTGTGAGTGCTACTGTTAGGGTTAGGTTTAGTGTTAGGGTGAATTTAAGTGTTAGGGTGAGGGTTAGGTTTAGAGTGAGTGTTATGTTTAGAATGAGGGTTAGGGTTAGGGTTAGGGTTACTATTAGGGTTAGGATTAGGTTTACTGTTAAGTTGAGTGTGAGGTTTAGGGTTAGGTTGAGGGTTAGGTTTATGTTTAGTGTTAGGGTTAGAGTTAGGGTTAGGGTGAGGGTGAGGTTTAGGGTTAGAGTTAGCTTTTGTGTTAGGGTTAGGGTTAGGTTGAGTGTTAGTGTGAGGGTTAGGTTTAGGCTTATGCTTAGGCTTAGGGTTAGGCTTAGGCCGAGCATGAGGGTGAGGGTTAGGGTTAAGGTGAGGGTTAGGGTTAGGGTTAGGGTGAGGGTTAGGATGAGGTTTAGGGTTAGGATTAGGGTTAGGGTGAGGGCTAGGTTGAGGGTTACTGTGAGGGTTAGGGTTAGGTTTAGGATTAGGTGTAGGTTGAGGGTGAGTGTCAGGGTTAGGGTTAGGGTTAGGCTTAGGGTTAGGGTGAGGGTTAGGGTTAGGATTTGGTTTAGGGTGAGGGGGAGAGTTTGGGTTAGTGTGAGTGCTAGTGTTAGGGTTAGGTTTAGTGTTAGGGTGAATTTAAGTCTTAGGGTGAGGGTTAGGTTTAGGGTGAGTATTATGGTTAGAATGAGGGTTAGGGTTAGGGTTACTGTTAGGGTTAGGATTAGGTTTACTTTTAAGGTGAGTGTGAGGTTTAGGGTTAGGTTGAGGGTTAGGTTTATGTTTAGGGTTAGGGTTAGATTTAGGGTTAGGGTGAGGGTGAGGTTTAGGGTGAGAGTTAGCTTTTGTGTTAGGGTTAGGGTTAGGTTGAGGGTTAGTGTGAAGGTTAGGTTTAGGCTTAAGCTTATGCTTAGGCTTATGCTTAGGCCGAGCATGAGGGTGAGGGTTAGGGTTAGGGTTAGGGTGAGGGTTAGGGTTAGGGTTATGGTGACGGTTAAGATGAGATTTAGGGTTAGGATTAGGGTTAGGGTGAGCGCTAGTTTGAGTGTTACTGTGAGGGTTAGGGTTAGGTTTAGGATTAGGTCTAGGTTGAGGGTGAGTGTGAGGGTTAGGGTTAGGGTTAGGGTTAGTGTTAGGGTGAGTGTTAGGGTTAGGGTTTGGTTTAGGGTGAGGGGGAGGGTTAGGGTTAGGGTTAGGGTGAGGGTGAGGGAGAGGTTTAGATTTAGGGTTAGTGTGAGTGTTAGGGTTATGGTGAGGGTTATGGTTAGGGTGAGTGTTAGGGTTAGGGTTAGGTTTAGGGTGAGCACTAGGGTGAGGGTGAGGTTTAGGGTTAGGGTGAGGGTGAGGTTTAGGGTGAGGGTGAGGTTTAGGGTTAGTGTGAGGGTTATGGGTAGGGGTAGGGTGAGGGTTAGCATTAGGGTGAGGGTTAGTGTTAAGGTGAGGGTTAGGTTTAGGGTTAGGTTTAGAGTGACGGTTAGGGTGAGCGTTAGGGTTAGGAATAGTGTTAGGGTATGTGCCAGGGTGAGTGTTAAGGTTAGGGTTAGGTTGATGTTGAGGGTTAGTGTTAGAGTGGTTTAGGGTTGGGGTTAGGGTTAGGGTTAGGGTTAAGGTGATGGTGAGTGTTAGGGTTAGAGTTAGTGTTAGCCTTAGGGTTAGGCTGAGTCTGAGGCTGAGGGTGAGGGTTAGATTAAAGCTGAGGGTTAGGTTTAGGGTTAGAGTGTGGGTTAGTGTGAGTGATAGGTTTAGGATTTGGGTTAGGATATATGCTAGGGTGAGGGTTCGGTTTAGGGTTAGGGTTCGGTTTAGGGTTAGGGTGAGGGTCAGTGTTAGGGTTAAGGTGAAGGTTTGGGTTAGGGTTAGAGTTACGCTGAGGGTGAGGTTTAGGGTTAGGTTTATGGTTAGTGTTATTCTTAGGTTTAGGGTTAGGGTTAAGGTTAAGGTAAGGGTGAGGGTGAGGGTGATGTTGAGGGTCAGGTTTAGGGTTCGGATGAAGTTTAGAGGTAGGGTTAGGGTTAGGGATAGGGTGATTGTGAGGGTTAGTGTTAGGGTTAGGGTGAGGTTTAGGATTAGGGTTAGGGGTAGCATTAGGATGAGGGTGAGGGTTAGGGTTCGGGTTTGGGTGAGGGTGAGGGTTAGGTTTGGGGTGAGGGTTAAGTTGAGGACTAAGGTGAGGGTGAGGTTTAGGGTTAAGGTTAGGCTTAGGGTGAGGGTTAGGTTGAAGTTTAGTTTAAGGGTTAGGGTTAGGATTAGGGTTAAGGTGAGGTTGAGTGTGAGCGTTAGGGTTAGGGTTAGTCTTTGGCTGAGGGTTAGGCTGAGGATGAGGGTGGGGTTGAGGTTTAGGTTTAGAGTGATGGTTCAGGTTATTGTTAGGTTGAGGGTTAGGGTGTGGGTTAGGGTTAGGATTTGTGTTAGGTTGAGGGCTAGGGTGAGGGTGAGGTTTAGGGTTAGGGATAGGGTGAGGTTTAGGGTTAGGGTTAGGGTGAGGTTGAGGTTTTTGGTTAAGGTGAGGCTGAGGCTGAGGGTTAGAGTTAGGGTTAGGATTAGGATTAGGGTAAGGGTTAGGGTGAGTGTGAGGGTTAGCGTTAGGGTTAGGGTTCGGCTTAGGGTTACACTGAGGGTGAGGGTGAGGGTGAGGTTTAGGGTTTGAGTGAGGGTTAGGGTTATGTTTAGGGTGAGAGTTAGGGTTCAGGTTAAGTTTAGGGTTAGGGTGAGGGTTAGGATTACGGTTACCTTGAGCTTGAGGTTTAGGGTTAGGTTGAGCGTTAGGGTTAGGTTTACCTTTAGGGTGGGGGCTAGGGTTAGGGTGAGGGTTAGGGTTAGTGTTAGGGTGAGGTTTCGGGTTACGGTTAGGTTTAGGATGAGGATTAGGATGAGGGTTAGGGTTACGGTAAGGGTGATGGTTAGGGTTAAGGGTAGGGTTATTGTTAGTGTTAGTGTTAGGGTGAGGGTAAGTGTTAGGGTAAGGTTTAGGTTTAGGGTGACGTTTAGCATCATGGTTAGGGTTAGGGTTAGGGGGAGGGGGAGGTTTAGGGTTAGAGTTAAGGTTAGGGTTAATGTTAGGTTTAGGGTTAGGGTTAGGGATAGGGTGAGGTTTAGGGTTTGGTTGAGGTTAGAGTTAGGGTTAGGGTGAGGGTGAGATTTAGGATTAGAGTTAGGGTTAGGGTGAGGGTTAGGTTGAGGGTTAGGGTTAGGCTTAGTGTTAGGGTTAGTGTGAGGGTGAGAGTTAGGGGGAGGGTTAGGATTAGGGTTACGGTTAGGGTGAGGATTAGTGTTAGGTTAAGGGTGAGTGTGTGTGTTAGGTTAGGTTTAGGGTTAGGCTTAAGTTTAGGCTGAGGGTGAGGTTGAAGGTGAGGGTTAGGGTTAGGGTTAGTGTTAGGGTTAGGGTTAGGGTGAGGGTGAGGTTTAGTGTTAGGGTTAGGTTTCGAGTTAGGGTTAGTGATTAGTGTTATGGTTAGGTTGAGTGTTAGGGGGAGGGTTAGGGTTAGGGTTAGGTTTAGCGTTAGGGTTAGGGTGAGGGTGAGGTTTAGGGTTATAATTAGGGTTAGGGTGAGGCTGAGGGTGAGGCTTAGGGGTTAGGGTTAGTGTTAGGGTTAGGGTTAGGGTGAGGGTTAGGATGAGTGTGAGGGTTAATGTTAGGGTTAGGGTTAGCCTTAGGTTCAGGCTGAGGGTGAGGGTGAGGGTGAGGTTTAGGTTTAGAGTTAGGGTTAGTATTAGGGTTAGGGTTAGTATGAGGGTGAGGTTAATGGTTAGGGTGAGGTTTAGTGTGGGGTTGACGGTAAGGGTAAACGTGAGGGTTAGGCTGAGGTGAGGGTTACTGAAAGCGTGAGGGTTAGGGTTAGGGTGAGGTTTATGGTTAGGGGTAGAGTGAGGCTGAGGGTTAGATTGAGGATTAGTGTTATGGTTAGGGGGAGGTTTAGGGGGAGGATGAGTGTTAGGGTTAGGGTGAGGACTAGGCTGAGCGTGAGGGTTAGGGTTAGGCTTAGTTTTAGGGTTAGGGTGATGGTTAGGGTTAGGGTGAGGATCAGTGTTAGTGTTAGGGTTTGTTTTAGGGTGAGGGTAAGTGTTAGGGTGAGGGATAGGGTTAGGTTGAGAGTTATGGTGAGGGTGAGGTTTAGGTTTAGAGTTAGGGTTAGTGTTAGGGTTAGTGTTAGGGTGAGGGTCAGGTGTACCGTTAGGCTTAGGCTTAGGCTAAGGCTTAGTCCGAGCATGAGGGTGAGGGTTAGCTCGAGGGTGAAGCTGAGGATTAGGGTTAGGTTTAGTGTTAGGGTTAAGTTTAGGTTTAGGTTTAGGTATAGGTTTAGGGTTAGGGTTCGGGTTACGGTGAGGGTTAGGGTTAGGGTTAGGGTTAGGCTTAGGGTTAGGCTGAGGATGAGGGTGGGGGTGAGAATTAGGGTTAGGGTTAGGGTTATTGTTAGTGTTATGGTTAGGGTTAAGATTGCGGTTAGGGGGGCTGGGAAAGTGGCTCAGTGGTAGAGCGCTTGCCTTGCATGCTCGAGTCCCTGGGTTCGATTCCTCAGCCCCACATAAGCAAAAAGAAAAAACCCGGAAGTGGCGCTGTGGCTCAAGTGGTAGAGTGCTAGCCTTGAGCTGAAGAGCTTAAGGACAGCGCCCAGGCCCAGAGTTCAGGCCCCACGACCGGACCCAAAAAAAAAAAAAAAAGATTGCTGTTAGGTTGAGGCTGAAGATGAGGGTTATGGTTATGGTTAGGGTTAGTGTTAGGGTTATGGTTGTGTTAGGGTTAGTTTTATTGTTAGGGTTAGGGTTAGAGTTACGGTGAGGTGGAGGGTGAGGGTGAGGGTGAGGTTTAGGGTGAGGTTTAGGGTTAGGGTTAGGTTTAGGGTGAGGGTGAGGTTTAGGGTTAGAGTTATGGTTAGGGGGAGAGTTAGGGTAAGGTTTAGGGTTAGGGTTAGTGTTCGGGTTAGGGTGAGGGTGAGGGTTAGGTTGAGGTTTAGGGATAGGGTTAGGGTTAGGTTTAGGCTTAGGGTGAAGTTGAGTGTGAGGCTTAGTGTGAGGGTTAGGCTTAGGCTTAGGGTTAGGCTGAGTGTGAGGGTGGAGGTGAGGATTAGGTTTAGGGTGATGGTTAGGGTTAGGGTTAGGGTTATTGTTAGGGTTAGTGTTATAGTTATGGTGAAGTTTAGGGTGCGGGTGAGGATAAGGGTTAGGGTTAGGCTGGTGTTTAGGGTTAAGGTTAGGGTTACTGTGAGGGTGAAGTTTACGTTTAGATATAGGGTTACGGGAAGAGGGAGGGTGAGGTTTAGGGTTACGGTTAGTGATAGGGTTAGGGTGATGGTGAGGGTTAGGTTGAGGTTTAGGGTTAGGGTTAGGGTTAGGGTTAGTGTGAGGGTTAGCTTTAGGGTTAGGGTTAGTGTTAGGTTGAGGGTAAGATTTAGGGTGAGGGTTTGGGATAGGGTGAGGTTGATGGTTAGGGTGAGGGTTAGGATTAGGGTTAGGGTTATTGTTAGGGTTAGGTTTAGGGTTACAGTTAGGGTGAGCGTGAGGGTGAGTGTTAGAGTTAGGGTTAGGGTGAGGTTGAGGGTTAGGGTTAGGGTTAGGTTTAGAGTTAGGTGTAGGGTGAGGGTGAGGTTTAGGGTTAGATTTAAGGTTAGGGTGAGGGTTGGGGTGAGGGTTAGGGTTAGGGTTACTGTTCGGCTTAGGGTGAGGGCTAGGGTGAGGGTTAGGGTTAGGGTGAGGGTTACGGTTATGGTTAGGGCGAGAGTTAGTGTTCAGGTTAAGTTTAGGGTTAGGTTTAGGATTAGGGTAAGGATCATGGTGAGTGTGGAGGTTAGGGCTAGGTTGAGGGATAGGGGTTAGCTTTAGGGTTAGGGTGAGTGTGAGTGTGAGGGTTAGGCTTAGTGTTAGGGTGAGGGTTAGTGTGAGGGTTAGTGTTAGTGTTAGGGTTATTGTTAGGTTTAGGGTTAGGGTGAGGGTGAGGTTAATTTTAGAGTTAAGGTTAGGTTGGGGCTGAGGTGAGGGTTAGGTTTAGGGTTAGTGTTGGAGTTAGGGTTAGGGTGAGTGTTAGGGTGAGGGTGAGGGTTAGGTTTAGGGTTAGGATTAGGTTTAGGGTAAAGGTTAGGGTGAGTGTGAGGGTTAGGGTTAGGGTTGGGGTGAGGGTAAGTGTTAGGGTGAGGGTTAGGATTAGGGTGAAGGATATGGTTAGGATGAGGGTTAGGGTTAGGTTTTGGTTTATTGTTAGGGTTAGGGTTATTGTTAGGGTAAGGTTTATATTTACGGTTACTGTGAGGGTGAGGGTTAGGGGTAGGGTTAGGCTGAGGTTTAGGGTTTGGATTAGGGTTAGAGTTAGGGTTAGGGTGATTGTAAGGTTTAGGCTTAGAGTCAGGGTTAGAGTGAGGGTTAGGTTGAGGGTTAGGGTTAGGGTTAGTGTTAGGGTTAGGGTTATGGTGAGTGTTAGGGGGAGGGAGAGGGTTAGGGTTAGGTTGAGGATTAGGGTTAGTGTGAAGGTGAGTATGTGGGTTAGGGTTAGGTTGAGGGTTAGACTTAGGGTTAGGCTTAGGGTGAGTTTGTGTGTTAACGTTAGGTTTAGGTTTAGGCTTCGGATTAGGCTGAGGGTGAAGTTGAGGGTGAGAACGTTAGGGTTAAGGTGAGGGTTATGCTTAGGTTTATGGGGAGGGTTAGGATGAGGATTAGGGTTAGGATTAGGGTTAGGGTGAGGGCTAGGGTGGGGGTGAGGTTTAGGTTTAGGGTTAGGGTGAGGTTTATTATTAGGTTTAGGGTTAGGGTCAGGGTGACGTTTAGGGTTAGAATAAGGGTTAGGGTGAGGCTGTGGGTGTGGGTTAGGTTTAGGGTTATTAGGGTTAGGGTTATGGTGAGGGTTAGGGTGAGGGTGAGGGTTAGGTTTAGTGTCAGCATTAGGATTAGTTTTAAGGTTAGTGTGAGTGTGAGGGTTAGGGTTAAGGTTAGGCTTAGGCTTAGGCTGAGGGTGAGGGTGAGGGTGAGGGTTAGGGTTAGGGTGAGGTTTAAGATTAGGGTTAGGGGGAGTGTTAGGATGAGGGTTAGGCTTAGTATTAGCGTTAGGGGGAGGGCTAGGCTGAGGGTGAGTTTTATGTTTAGGGTTAGGGTGAGGTATAGGGTTAGGTTTAGGTTGAGGGTGAGATTATGGTTAGTGTTAGGGTTAGGTTGAGTCTGAGCGTGAGGTTTAGGGTTAGGGTTAGTGTTAGGGTTAGGGTTAAGGTGAGGGATAGGGTGAGGGTGAGGGTTAGGGTTATGGTTAGGATTAGGATTAGGGTAAGGTTTAGGGTGAGTGTGAGGGTTATTTTTACGGTTAGGCTTAGGCTTAGGCTGAGGCTGAGTGTGAGGGTGAGGTTTAGGCATAGGGTGAGAGTTAGGGTTAGGGTTAGAGTTAGGGTGAGTGTTAGGATGAGGGTTAGGCTTAGGATTAGGGTGAGGGTGAGGGCTAGGGTGAGTATGAGGTTTAGGTTTAAGGTTAGGGTTAGGGTGAGGTTTAGGTTTAGAGTTAGGGTGAGAGGGAGGTTTAGGTTTAGAGTTAGGGTTAGGGTGAGGCTGAGGGTTTGGGTTAGGGTTAGTGTTAGATTTAGGGTTAGGGTAAGGGTTAGGGTGATGGTGAGGGTTAGGCTTAGTGTTAGGATTAGGGTTAGGGTAAGGTTTAGGTTGAGTGTGAGAATTAGGATTAGGTTTAGGGTTAGGCTGAGGATGATGGTGAGGGTGAGGGTTAGGGTTATGATGAGGGTTAGGTTTAGGGCTAGGGTGAGAGTTAGGTTTCGAGTTAAGTTTAGGGTTAGGGTGAGGGTTAGGGTTAGGTTTACGGTGAGAGTGAGGGTTAGGATTAGGTTGAGGGTTAGGGTTAGGGTTAGGGCTAGGGTTAGGGTGAGGGTTAGGGTTAGGGTTAGGGTGAGGGTTAGGATGAGATTTAATGTTAAGATTAGGGTTAGGGTGAGGGCTAGGGTGAGGGTGAGGGTTAGGGTTAGGATGAGGTTTAGAGTTAGGCTTAAGTTTAGGGTTAGGTTGAGGGTGAGGTTTAGGGTTAGAGTTAGTGTTAGTGTTCGGGTTAGGGTTAGGTGAGGGTTTGGGTTAGGCTTAGGCTTAGGCTTAGGCTTAGGCAGAGCATGAGGTTGAGGCTTAGAGTTAGGATCAGGGTGAGGGTTAGGGTTAGGGTGAGTTTGTGGGTGACGGTGAGGGTTAGTGTTAGGCTTAGTGTGAGTGTTAGGGTTAGGGTGAGGGTTATGGTTAGGGTGAGGGTTAGTGTTAGGGTTGGGCTTAAGCTTAGTCTTAGTGTAAGGCTGAGTGTTAGGGTGAGGGTGAGTGTGAGGGTTAAGGTTAGTGTTAGGGTTAGGCTTAATGATAGTCTGAGGGAGAGGGTGAGGGTGAGGTTTAGGGTTAGAGTTTGTGTTAAGGTGAGGGTTAGTGTGAGGGTTAGTGTTAGGGTTAGTTTTCGGGTTAGGTTTAGCGTGAGTTTTAGGGTGAGGTTTAGGGTTAGGGATAGGGTTAGTTGTAGGATTAGGTTTTGGGTGAGTGTGAGTGTGAGGGTTAGGTTTCGGTTAATGTTAGGGTTAGGCTTAGGTTTAGGCTAATTGTGAGGGTGAGGGTTAGGGTTAGGTTTAGGGTGAGGGTTAGGATGAGGGTTAGGTTTAAGATTAGGGTTAATATGAGGGCTATTGTGAGGGTGAGGATTAGGGTTAGGGTTAAGTTTAGGGATAGGGTGAGGGATAGGATTAGGGCTTGGTTTAAGGTGAGGGTTCGGGTTAGGGTTAGGGTGAGGGTTAGCATGAGGGTTCCTGTTAGGATTAGGTTTAGGATGAGGGCTAGGGTGTGCGTGAGGATTAGGGTTAGGGTTAGGTTGAGGTTTATTGATCGGATTATGTTTAGAGTTAGGGTGAGGATTAGGGTTATGGTTATGGTGAGGCTCAGGGTTAGGTCTAGTTTGAGGGTTAGAATCAGGTTTATGGTTAGGGTGAGGGTTAGGGTTAGGGTTAGGGTGAGGGTTAGGATGAGGTTTAGGGTTACAATTAGGGTTAGGGTGAGGGCTAAGGAGATTGTGAGTGTTAGTGTTAGGGTTAGAGTGAGGTTTAGGGTTAATATTAAGGGTAGGGTTAGGGTGAGGGTTAAGGTTCAGGTTTGGGTGAGGGTGAGGCTTAGGTTTGGGGTGAGGGTTAGGGTGAGGACTAAAGTAAGGGTGAGGTTTAGGGTTAGGGTTAGTTTTAGGGTGAGGGTTAGGTTGAGGTTTAGGTTTAGGGTTAGGGTTAGGGTTAGGATTAGGGTTAGGGTGAGGTTTAGGTTGAGGTTTAGGGTTAGGGTTAGGGTTAGGCTTAGGCTTAGTGTTAGGCTGAGGGTGAGGGTGAGGATGAAGATTAGGTATAGAGTGCTGGTTTAGTTTATGGTTAGATTTAGTGTTAGGATGAGGGCTACGGTTAGGATTAGAGTTAGGGTGAGGGCTAGGGTGAGTGTGAGGTTTAGGGATAGTTTTAGGTTTAGGCTTAGGGTTAGGCTGAGGTTGAAGGTTAGGGTGAGGGTTACGGTTAGGGTGATGGTTAGGGTTACAGTTAGGGTGAGGGTTAGGATGAGGGTTAGGGTTAGGGTGAGGGTTAGGATGAGGGTGACAATTAGAATAACGGTGAGGGTTAGGCTGAGGGTGAAGTTCAAGGTAAGGGTGAGGTTTCGGGTTATGGTTAATGTGAGGGACAGGGTTAGATTGAGGATTAGTGTTAGGGTTAGTGTGAGGTTTAGTGTGAGGATGAGGGTTAGTGTTAGGGTGAGGGCTAAGTTGAAGTTGAGGGTTAGAGTTAGGGTTAGGGTGAGGTTTAGGTTTAGGGTGATGGTTAGCATTAGTGTGAGGGTTAGTGTTAGGGTTAGTGTAAGTGTTAGGGTGAGGGTAAGTGTTAGGTTAAGGTTTAGGTTTAGGGTGAGTTTTAGGATTATGGTTAGGTTTAGGGTTACGGTGAGGGTGAGGTTAAAGTTTAGAGTTAAGGTTAGGGTGACGGTTAGGATTAGGGTTAGGTTTAGTGTTAGGGTAAGGGTTAGGGTGAGGTTTAGTGTGGGGGTGAGTGTTAGTGATAGGGTTAGGATTAGGATTAGGGTTAAAGTGAGGGTGCGTGTGAAGTTAAGGGTTAGGGTTAGGGTTAGGATTAGAGTTAGGGTGAGGGTGAGGATGAGGGTTAATGTTAGGGTGAGGGTTAGGGTTAGAGTTAGGTTTAGGCTGAGGGTGAGGTTGAGGGTGAGGGTTAGGATTAGGGTTAGGCTTAGGGTTAGGCTGAGGGTGAGGTTGAGCGTGAGAAAGTTAGGGTTAGGGTGAGGGTTAGGCTTAGAATTATGGGGAGGTTTAGGATGAGGTTTAGGGTTAGGATTAGGGTTAAGGTGAGGGCTAGGCTCAGGGTGAGTTTGAGTTTTAGGGTTAGGGTGAAGTTTAGGTTTAGGGTTAGGGTTAGGGTGAGGGTCAGGGTGACGTTTATTGTTAGAGTTAGGATTAGGGTGAATCTGAGATTGTGGGTTAGGTTTAGGGTTAATGTTAGGGTTAGTGTTAAGGTGAGGATTCGGGTGAGGGTTCGGGTTAGGGTTAGGGTTAGGGTTAGGGTTAGGTTGAGTGTGAGGGTTAGGGTTAGGCTTAGGCTTAGGCTTAGGCTGAGGGTGAGGGTGAGGGTGAGGGTTAGGGTTAGGTTAAAGGTTAGAGCTATGTTTAGGGTGAGAGTTAGGTTTCAGGTTAAGTTTAGGGTTAGGGTGTAAGTTAGGGTAAGGGCTACGGTGAGGGTGAGGGTTGGGGTTATGTTGAGGTTAGGGTTAGGGTTAGGGTTAGGGTGAGTGTGAGGGTGAGGGTTAGGGTGAGTGTGAGTTTTTGGATTAGGGTTAGGTTTAAGGTTAGGGTTAGGTTTAGGGTTAGGATTAGTGTTATTTTTAGGGTTAGGGTTAGAGTTACCGTGAGGGTGAGGGTGAGGGTGAGGGTTAGGGTTAGGGTTAGGGTGAGGTTTAGGGTAAGGGTGAGGGTGAGGTTTATAGTTAGATTTAGGGTTAGGGGGAGGGTTAGGTCGAAGGTTAGGGTTAGGGTTAGTGTTAGGGTTAAGGTTAGGGTGAGTGTCATGTTGAGGTTTAGGGTTAGGCTTAGAGTTAGGTTTAGGATTAGTGTTAGGTTTAGAGTTATGGTGAGGTTGAAGTTGAGGGTGAGTGTGAAGGTTAGGGTGAGGTTTAGGGTTAGGGTTAGGATTAGTGTTAGGGTGAGGGTGAGGTTGATGTTTAGGGTTAGGGTTAGGGTTAGGGTTAGGATTAGGGTTAAGGTGAGGGTGAGTGTGAGGGTTAGTGATAGGGTTAGGCTTAGGCTTAGGGTTAGGCTGAGGGTGAGGTTGGGAGTGAGGATTAGGGCTAGGGTGATGATTACGGTTAGGGTTAAGGTGAGGGTTAGTTTGTGGGTTAGGGTTAGGGTTAGGGTTACAGTGAGGGCTAGGGTGAGGATTAGGGTAAGTCTTAGGATTTGGCTTAGGCTTATTCTGAGTGTGTGTTTGAGGTTGAGGGTTAGGTTTAGGGTGATGCTTAGGTTGACGGTTAGAATGAGGTTTAGGTTTAGGGTGAGGGTTAGGGTGAGGTTTATGTTAAGGGTAATGGTTAGGTTAAGCCTTAGGGTGAGGGGTAAGATAAAGTTGAGGGTTAGGGTTAGGTTTAGGGTTCTGGTAAGGGTTAGGGTTAGGGTGAGGGTCTGGGTTAGAATTAGGGTGAGGTCTAGGGTGAGGGTGAGGGTTAGGGTTAGGGTTAGGGTTAGGGTGAGGTTTAGGGTTAGGGTGAGGCTTATGGTTAGTGTGAGGGTTAGGGTTTCGGTTAGGTTTATTGTTAGGGTTAGGGTTACGGTTACGGTTACAGTGAAGGTGAGGGTGAGGTTTAGGGTTAGGGTTAAGGTGAGGGTTAGGTTGAAGTTTAGGGTTAGTGTTAGTGTTAGGGTTAGGGTTAGTGTGAGAGTTAGGGGGACGTTCAGGGTTATAGGGTTAGGGTTTGGATTAGAGTTAGGGTGAGGGTGAGTGTGTGTGTTAGGGTTTGGTTTTGGGTTAGGTTCAGGGTTAGGGTGAGGTTTTGGATGAAGTTTAGGGTTACAAGGAGGGTGAGGGTGAGGTTTAGTGTTAGGGTTAGGGTTAGGATTAGCGTTAGGGTGAGTGTGAGTGTTAGGATTAGGGTTAGGGTTAGGGTTAAGGTTAGGTTTAGGTTTAGGATTAGTGTTATTGTTAGTGTTAGGGTTAGAGTTACGGAGAGCATGAGGATGAGGGTTACGTTTAGGGTTAGGGTGAGTTTTAGGGTTGGGGTTATGGTGAACGTGAGGGTTAGGGTAAGATTGAGGGCTATTGTTAAGGTTAGGGTTAGGGTTAGGGTTAGGTTTAGGGCGATGGTTAGGATGAGGATTAGGGTTAGGATTAAGATTAGGGTGAAGGCTACGGTGAGGGTGAGGGTTAGGGTTAGTGTTTGGGTGAGGTTTAGGGTTAGGGTTATGGTTAGGGTGAGGGTTAGGATGAGGGTTAGGGTTACGGTAAGTGTGAGGGTTAGGGTTAGGGTAGGTTTGGGGTTAGGGTTAGGTTTAGGTTTAGGATTAGTGTTATTATTAGGGTTAGGGTTAGATTTAAGGTGAGGGTGATGGTGAGGTTCAGGCTTAGGCTTACGCTTAAGGATAGGCTGAGTGTGAGGTTGAGGGTGAGGGTTAGGGTTAGGGTGATGGTTAGGTTTACGTTTAGGGTTAGCATTAGGATGAGGTTTATGGTAAGGGTAAATGTGAGGTTTAGTCTGTGGGTGAGGATTAAGATTAGGATGAGGGTAAGGGTTAGGTTGAGGTTTAGGGTAAGTATGAAGGTTAGGGTTAGGGTGAGTGTTAGATTGAGGATTAGGGTTAGGGTTAGTGTGAGGTTTAGGGTGAGTATGAGGGTTAGGGTTAGAGTGAGGGTGAGGGTTAGATTTAGTGTTAGGGTGAGGGCTAGGTTCAGGGTGAGGGTTAGGGTTAGTGTTAGGGTGAGGTTTAGGATTAGGGTGAGGGTTAGGGTTAGTGTGAGTGTTAGAGTTAGGTTTAGGGTTAGTGTTAGGGTGAGGGTAATTGTTAGGGTGAGGGTAATTGTTATGGTGAGGGTGAGGGTTTGTGTTAGGATTATTGTTAGGTTTATGGTTAGGGTTACGGTTACAGTGAAGGTGAGGGTGAGAGTTAGGGTTAGGGTGAGAGTTAGGGTTAGGGTGAAGATTAGGTTGAGGTTAAGAGTTAGGATTAGTGTTAGGGTAAGGGTTAGTGTGAGAGTTAGGGGGACGTTCAGGGGTAGGGTTAGGGTCAGGATTTAGAGTTAGGGTGAGGGTGAGTGTGTGTGTTAGGGTTCGGTTTTGGGTTAGGGTTAGGTTTAGGATTAGGGTTACGATTACGGTTATGGTGAGGGTGAGGTTCATGGTTAGACTTAGGGTTAGGGGGAGGTTTAGGTCGAGGGTTAGGGTTAGGGTTATTGTTAGGATTATGGTTAGTTTGAGGGTTAGGTTTAGGTTTACCGTTAGGGTTAGGGTTAGGGTGAGGGTGGGTTTTAGGGTTAGAGTTAGGGTTAGGGTGAGGCTGAGGGTGAGGGTTAGGGTTATGGTTAGTGTTAGAGTTAGGGATAGTGTGAGGTTAGGGTGAGGGTGATGGTTAAGCTTTGGGTTAGGATTAGGATTAGGATAAGGGTGAGTGTGAGGGTTAGGTTTAGGGATAGGGTTAGGCTTAGGGTTTTGCTGAGGGCGAGGTTGAGGGTGAGGATTTGGTTTAGGTTGTGTGATAGGATTAGGGATAGGGTGAGAGTTAGGGTTCGGGTTAAGTTTAGGGTTAGGCTGAGGGTTAGGGTTGGGGTTATGGTGAACATATTGGTTAGGGTAAGGTTGAGGGCTATTGTTAGGGTGAGGGTTAGGGTTAGGTTTAGGGTGATGGTTAGGATGAGGATTAGGGTTAGGATTAAGATTAGGGTGAAGGCTACGGTGAGGGTGAGGGTTAGGGTTAGTGTTAGGGTGAGGTTTAGGGTTAGGGTTAGGGATAGGGTGAGGGTTAGGATGAGGGTTAGGGTTACGGTAAGTGTGAGGGTTAGGGTTAGGGTGAGGGTTAGGGTTAGGTTTAGGATTAGGTTTAGGGTGAGGGTGAGGTTTAGGATTAAGGTAGGTTTGGGGTTAGGGTTAGGTTTAGGTTTAGGATTAGTGTTATTGTTAGGGTTAGGGTTAGATTTAAGGTGAGGGTGATGGTGAGGTTCAGGTTTAGGCTTACGCTTAGGGATAGGCTGAGTGTGAGGTTGAGGGTGAGGGTTAGGGTTAGGGCGATGGTTAGGTTTATGTTTAGGATTAACATTAGGATGAGGTTTATGGTAAGGGTAAATGTGAGGTTTAGGCTGTGGGTGAGGATTACGATTAGGATGAGGGTAAAGTTAGGTTTAGGTTTAGGGTAAGGATGAGAGTTAGGGTTAGGGTGAGGGTTAGATTGAGGATTAGGGTAAGGGTTAGTGTGAGGTTTAGGGTGAGTATGAGGGTTAGGGTTAGGGTGAGGGTGAGGGTTAGATTTAGTGTTAGGGTGAGGGCTAGGGTCAGGGTGAGGTTTAGGGTTAGGGTTAGGGTGAGGTTTAGGATTAGGGTGAGGGTTAGGGTTAGTGTGAGGGTTAAAGATAGGGTTGGGGTTAGTGTTAGCGTGAGGGTAATTGTTAGGTTGAGGGTTAGGGGTAGGGTGAGGGTTAGGGTGGGGGTGACAGTGAGGGTATACGTAAGGGTTAGACTGAGGGTGAGGGTTATGGTTAGGGTGAGGGTTAGGGTTAGGGTGAGGGTTAGGGTTAGGGTTCGGGATTGGGTTATTGTTAGTGTTATGGTTAGGGTTCAGTTTGCGGTGAGGGTGAGGCTAAGGGTGAGGGTTATGATTAGGGTTAGGGTTAGGCTTAGGCTTAGGGTTAGGCTAAGGGTGACAGTGGGGGTGAGGATTTGGTTTAGGGTTAGGGTTAGGTTTATTGTTAGTGTTATGGTTAGGGTTATGTTTGTGGTGAGGTTTATGGTTAGGGTTAGGGTTAGGGTTAGGTTTAGGGTTATTGTTAGGATTAGGGTTAGAGTTACGGTGAGGTTGAGGGTGAGGGTGAGGGTAAGTGTTAGGGTGAGGTTTAGGGTGAGGTTTAGGGATAGGGTTAGGTTTAGGTTGAGGGGAGGTTTAGGGTTAGACTTAGGGTTAGGGTGAGGTTTAGCGTGAGGGTTAGGGTTAGGGTTATGGTGAGGGTTAGGTTGAGGGTTAGGGTAAGGCTTAGGCTTAGGCTTAGGCTTAGGCTGAGCATGAGGTTGAGGGTGAGGGTTAGGTTTAGGGTGATGGTTAGGGTGTGGATGATGTTAAGGGTAAAGGTGAGGATTAGGCTGAGGATGAGGGTTAAGATAAGGGTGAGTGTTAGGGTTAGGTTTAGGAGTAGTGTAAGGGTTAGGGTTAGGTTAGGGTTAGGGTTAATGTGATGCTTAGAGTAAGGATGAGGGTTAGGGTTAGGGTGAGGGTGAGGGTTAGAATTAGGGTTAGGGTGAGGGCTAGTGTGAGTGTGAGAGTTAGTTTTAGTGTTAGGGTTTAGGTGAGGTTTAGGATTAGGGTGAGGGTTAGGGTTAGTGTGAGGGTGAGTGTTAGGGTTAGGGTTAGTGTTAGGGTGAGTGTATTATGGTGAGGGTTAGGGTTAGGGTGAGGGTTATGGTTAGGGTGAGGGTTAGGGTTTGTGTGAGTGTGAGTGTGAGGTTTATGGTTAGATATAGGGTTAGGGGGAGGGTTAAGGTGAGGGTTAGGTTTAGGGTCAATGTTATGTTTAGGAAGAGGGTGAGGTTTAGGTTTAGGTTTAGTGTTAGGATTAAGGTTAGCGTTAGTGTGAGGGTTAGTGTTAGGTTTAGGTTTAGTGTTAGGGTGAGGGTAAGTGTGAGAGTGAGGGTTTGGGTTAGGGTGAGGGTTATGTTTAGGGTGAGGGTTGGGATTAGGTTTAAGTTTATTGTTAGGGTGAGGTTTAGGTTTACGGTGAGGGTGAGGGTGAGGGTGAGGGTTAGGGATAGGGTATGGTTTAGGGTTTGGGTTAGGGTTAGAGTTAGGTTTAGGGTGAGGGTGAACTTTAGGGTTAGATTTAGTGTTAGGGTGAGGGTGAGGTTGAGGTTTAGGGTTAGGGTTAGTGTTAGGGTTAGTGTTAGGGTGAAGTTAGGAGAAGTGTTAGGGTTGGGGATAGGGCTGGATTAGGGTTAGGGTGAGGGTGAGTGTGTGTGTTAGCGTTAGATTTAGGGTTAGGCTTAGGGTTAGGCTGCGGGTGAGGTTGAGGATGAGGCTCAGGATTAGGTTGAGGGTTAAGGTTAGGGTTAGGGGAGGTTTAGTGTGAGGGTTAAGGTTAGGATTAAGGTTAGGGGGAGGGGCTAGGGTGATGGTTAGGTTTAGGGTTAGGGTTAGGGTTAGGTTCGGTTTAGGGTTAGGGTTAGGGTAAGGGTGAGGGTGAGATTTAGGGTTAGAGTTCAGCTTAGGGTTAGGCTGAGGGTGTGAGTTAGGGTTAGGTTTAGTGATGGGGTTAGGGTGAAGGTGAGGGTTAGGGTGAGGGTGAATATTAGGGTTAGGTTTAGGATTAGGATTAGAATTAGTGTTAGGGTGAGTGTGAGGGTTAAGTTTAGGGTTAGGCTTAGGCTTAGGCTGAGGCTGAGGTTGAGGGTGGAGGTGAGGGTTAGGGTGAGTGTTAGGTTTAGTGTTAGGGTGAGAGTTGGGGTTCAGGTTAAGATTAGGTTTAGGGTGAGCATTAGGGTAAGGGGTAGAGTGAGGATGAGGTTTAGGTTTAGGGTTAGATTTAGGGTTAGGGGAGGGTTAGTTCGTGAGTTAATGTTAGGGTTAGGGTTAAGGTTAGGTTGAGGGTTAGGTTGAGGTTAAGGGTTAGGGTCAGGGTTAGGGTTAGGATTAGGCTTAGGGTGAGGGTGATTGTGAGGGTAAGGGCTAGGGTTACGCTTAGGCTTAGGGTTAGGCTGAGTGTGAGGGTGGGTGTGAGGATTAGGGTTAGGGTTATGGTTAGGGTTTGGTTTAGGGTTTGGGTTAGGGTTAGAGTTAGGTTTAGGGTTAGGATGAGGTTTAGGGTTAGAGTTAGGGTTAGGGTGATGGTTAGGTTGAGGGTTAGGCTTAGGGTTAGGGTGCGACTTTGGGGGAGGTTTAGGGTTAGGGATAGGTTTAGGATTCGGGTTAGGGTGAGTGTTAGTGTGTGGGTTTGGGTTAGGTTTAGGGTTAGGCTTAGGGTTAGGCTGAGGGTGAGGGTTAGGGTTAGGGTTAGGGTGAGGTTTAGGGTTAAGGTTAGGTTTAGGGTGAGGGTTAGGGTGCGGATGAGGGTTAGGGTTAGCATGAGTGTTAGGGTTAGAATTAAGGTTGGGGTGTGGGTTCTGTTAAGTTTAGGGTTAGGGTGAAGTTTAGGGTTATGGTGAGGTTTGGGTTTAGTGTGAGGTTTAGTGTTAAGGTGAGGGTAAATGTTAGGGTGAGGTTTAGGGTTAGGGTGAGGGTTATCATTAGGGTGAGGTTTAGGGTTAGGGTTAGGTTTATTGTTAGGGTTAGGGTTAGGTTTACGGTTACGGTGAGGGGTAGGGTGATGATAAGGTTTAGGGTTAGGGTTAGTGTGAGATTTAAGGTTACAGTTAGGGTTAGATTTAGGGTTAGGTTGAAGTTGAGGTTGAGGGTTACAGTTAGGGTTAGGATGAGGGTTATGGTGAGGGTTCGGGTTAGTGTTAAGGTTAGGGTTAGGGTGAGGGTTAGGGTGAGGGTTAGGGTTAGTGATAGGGTTAGGATTAGGTTTAGGGTTTAGATGAGGGTGAGTGTGAGGGCTAGGGTTAGTGTTAGGTTTAGGCTTAGGTTTAGGCTGAGGGTGAGCCTGAAGGTGAGGGATAGGTTTAGGGTGCGGGTTATGGTTAGGGTTAGGGTTAGAGTTAGGCTATAGGTGAGGTTTAGGGTTAGGGTTAGGGTTAAGTTTCTAGTAATGGTGAGGGTTAGAGTTAGCATTAGGGTAAGGGTGAGGGGTAGGGTTAGGTTTAGGGTGAGTGTTAGCGTTAATGTGAGGTTTAGGGTTAGGGTTAGGGTTAGTTTGAGAGTTAGGTTGAGGGTTAGGGTTTGGGTTAGGGTTAGGGTGAGTATGAAGTTTAGGGTGAAGTTTAGGTTAGGCTTAGTGTTAGGATTAGGGTGAGGTTAAGGGTTAGGGTGAGGGTTAGTCTTAGGGTTAGGGTGAGGGTTAAGATGAGCTTTAGGGTTTCAGTGAGGGTGAGGGTTAATGTTAGGGTGAAGGTTAGGTTTAGGATTATGGTTAGGGTGATGGTGATGTTTAAGATTAGGGTTAGGGTTATTGTAAGTGTTATTTTTAGGGTTACATTTGCAGTGAGGGTGAAGGTTAGGGTTAGGTTTAGGGTTAGTTTTAGGGTTAGGATTAGTGTTAATGTTAGGATTAGGTTTAGACTTATTGTTTGGGTGAGGGTGGGGGTGAGGATGAGGGTTAGCGTTAGGGATAAGGTGAGGTTTAGGGTTAGGGTTAGGTTTAGGGATAGGGTCAGGGTGAGGTTTAAGGTTAGACTTAGGTTGAGGGGGAGGGTTAGGGTGAGGGTTAGGGTTAGGGTTCGGGATAGGATTAGGGTTAGGGTGAGGGTGAGTGTGAGGGTTAGGTTTAGGATTAGGCTTAGGCTTAGGGTTAGGCTGAGGGTGAGGGTGGGTTTGAGTATTAGGCTTAGGGTGATGGTGAGCCTTAGGGTTAGGGTGAGGGTTAGGATGAGGTTTATGGTTAGGATTAGTGTTAGGGTAAGGGCTAGGGTGAGGGTGAGGGTTAGGGTTATGGTTAGGTTTAGGCTGAGGGTAATGGTGAGGGTGAACTTTAGGGTTATGGTGATGGATAGGGTTAGTGAAAGGGTGAGGGTTAGGATGTGGGTTCGGGTTAGGGTGAGGGTTAGTAGGAGTGTGACGGTAAGAGTAAAAGTGAGGGTTACAGTAAGGTGAGGGTTAGGGTAAGGGTTAGGGTTAGGGTTAGATTGAGGATTAGGGTTAGGGGTAATGTGAGGTTTAGGGTGAGGATGAGGGTTGGGGTGAGGTTTATGGTTAGAATTAGGGTTAGGGTTAGTTCTAGGGTTAGGGTGATGGTTAGGGTTAAGGTTAAGTTTAGGGTGAGGTTTACGGTGAGGGGTAGGGTTAGGTTTAGCGTGAGGGTTAGGTTTAGTTTGAGGGTTATGGTTAGGGTGAGTGTGAGGGTGAGGTTAAGTTTTATGGAGAGGGTTAGGGTGAGGGTGAGCGTTAGGGTTAGTGTTAGGGTGAGGGTGAGGGTTAGGATTAGGTTTAGGTTTAGGGTGAGGTTTAGGGTGAGGGTGAGGGTTAAAGTTAGGGTTAGGTTTGTGGTGTGGGTAAGTGATAGCATGAGGGTTAGGGTTAGTGTTAGAGTAAGCATTAGGTTTAGGGTGAGGGTTAGGTTTAGGGTTAGGGTGAGGGTGCGGGTGAGAGTGAGGGTTAAGGTGAGGATTAGGATGAGTTTTAGGGTTAGGGTGAGAGTTAAGGTTACGTTAGCTTGAGGGTGAGGGTGAGGGTTAGTGTTAGGTTGTGGGTTAGGGTTAGGGGTGGGATTAGGATTAGGGTTAGGTTGAGGGTGAGTGAGTTAGGGTTTGGCTTAGGTTTAGGCTTAGGGTGAGGTTGAGGGTTAGGGTTAGGGTGAGGTTAAGGTTTATGATTTGGATTAGGGTTAGGGTGCAGGCTAGGGTGAGGGTGAGAGTTAGGGTTAGGGTTAGGCTTAGGCTTAGGATTAGGCTGAGGGTGAGTGTGGGTGTGAGAAATAGGTTTTGGGTGATGTTTAGCGTTAGGGTTAGGGTGAGGGTTAGGATGCGGGTTAGGGTTAGGATTTGGTTTAGGTTTAGGGCTAGGGTGAGGGTGAGGGTTAGGGTTAAAGATAGGGTTAGATTTAGGATTAAGGGTAGGATGAGGGTGAGTGTGAGGGTTAGGGTTAGAGTTAGGCCTAGGCTTAGCTTTAGGCTGAGGGTGAAGGTGAGGGTTAGGGTTAAGGTGAGGGTTAGGGTTAGGGTTAGGGTGAGGGTTAGGATGTGGTATAGGGTTAGGATTCAGGTTAGGGTGAGGTCTAGGGTGAGGGTTAGGTTTTGTTTTAGAGTGAGTGTTAGGGTTAGGGTTACGGTGAGTGTGAGGGTTAGGGTTAGGTTGAGGGTTTGGGTTAGCGTTAGGTTGAGGTTTAGCGTTAGGTTTAGGATGAGGGTTAGGATGAGGCTTATGGTTTGGATTAGGGTTAGGGTGCGGGCTAGGGTGAGTATGAGGGTTAGGGTTAGGGTTAGGCTTAGGCTTAGGGTTAGGCTGAGGGTGAGGGTGGAGGTGAGAAATAGGTTTTGGGTGGTGGTTAGGGTTAGGTTAAGGGTGAGGGTTAAGATGAGGGTTAGAGTTAGGATGAGTTTTAGGGTTAGGGCTAGGGTGAGGTTGAGGGTTAGGGTTAGGCTTAGGCTTAGGCTTAGGGTTAGGCTGATGTTTAGGGTACGGGTGAGGGTTAATGTTTGGGTGATGGATAGGGTTAGGGTTAGGGTGAGTGTTAGGATGAGGTTTAGGGTTAGGGTGAGGGTTAGGATGAGCGTGACGGTATGAGTAAATGTGAGGGTTAGGCTGAGGGTGAGTGTTCCCCTAAGGGTGATGGTTAGGATTAGGGTGAAGGTTAGGATAAGGGTTAGGTTGAGGGGTAGGGTAAGGGTGAGGGTTAGGATGAGGTTTAGGGTTAGGATTAGGGTGAGTTTTAGAGTTATGGTGAGGGTTAGTGTTAGGGTGAGTGTTAGGGTGAGGGTTAGCGTTAGTGTTATCCTTAGGGTTAGGGTGAGGGTTAGGCTTAGGATTAGGGTGAGGGTTAGGGTGAGGGTTAGGGTGAGGGTGAAGGTTAGGGTTCTGGTGAGGGTTATTATTAGGGTTAGGGTCAGGTTTAGGGTGACGGTGAGGTTTAGGGTGAGGGTTGGGGTGAGGGTTAGGGTTAGGGTTAAGGTGAGTGTTAGGATAAGGGGTAGGGTTAGGGTTAGTGTGAGGGTTAGATTGAGGATTAGGTTTAGGGTTAATATGAGGTTTAGGGTGAGGATGAGGTTTAGGGTTAGGTTGAGTATTAGGGTTAGAATTAGGGTTAGGGTGAGGGCTAGGGTGAGGTTTAGGGTTAGGGTTAGGGTTAGGGTAGGGTTTAAGGTTAGGGTGAGGGTGAGGTTAAGGTTTAGGGTGAGGGTTAGTGTGGGGGTGAGGGTTAGGGTTAGGGTTAGGGTTAGGGTGAGGGTAAGGTTGAGGGTTAAGGTGAGTGTTAGGGTGACGGTGAGGGTGAGGGTTAGGGTTGGGGTTAGGGTTAGAGTGAAGGTTAGGTTGAGGGTTAGTGTTAGGTTTAGGGTGAGGATTTGGGATAGTGTGAGGGTTAGGGTTTGAGTGAGGGTAAGGGTCAGGTGAGGTTTAGGGTTAGGGTGAGGGTTAGCATTAGGGTTAGGGTCAGGTTTAATGTTAGGTTGGAAGTCTGGGTTAGGGTGAGTGTTAGGGTGAGTGTTAGGGTTAAGGTAAGTGATACGGTTAGGGTTAGGGTGAGGGTTATGTTTAGGGTGATGTGTAGAATGAGGTTGAGGGTTAGGGTGAGGGTGACAATGAAGGTTAAGGTATGGATGCGGGTTAGTGTTAGGATAAGGGTTAATGTTACGTTGAGGGTTAGGCTGACGGTGAGGGTAATGGTTAGGTTTATGGTGAGGGTTAGGGTTAGAGTTAGGGTGAGGGGTAGGGTGAGAGGTAGAGTTAGAGTTAAGGTTATGGTTAGTGTGAGGGTTAGGGATAGGGTGAGGATAAGGTAAGCGTGAGGGTTGAATTGAGGGTGAGGTTTACGGTTACTGTTAGGGTGAGGGTTAGGCTTAGGGTTATGTTTATTTTGAGGGTGAGTGTTTGAGTTAGGATGAGTGTTCTTGAGAGTGTGAGAGTTAGGGTTTGGGTGAGGGTTAGGGTTAGGGTGAGTGTTAGGGTGATGGTGAGGGTGAGGGTTAGGGTTGGGGTGAGGGTTAGGGTTGTGGTTAGGGTTAGAGTGAGAAGTAGGGTGAGGTGTAGGGTTAGGGTTATGGTGAGAGTTAGGTTTACTGTGAGGGTTAGGGTTAGGGTGAGGTTTAGGGTTACTATGAGTGTTCAAGTTAGGATTAGGCTTAGTGTTAGGGTGAGGGTAAGGGTTAGGTTGAGCGTTAGGGTTAGGGTTAATGTGAGGGTTAGGGTTAGGGTTAGGCTTAGGCATAGGTTTAGGCTGAGGGTGATGGTGAGGATGAATGTTAGTGTTATGGTGATAGATATGGTTAGGTTTAGGGTGAGGGTTAGAATGAGGGTTCGTGTTAGGGTGAGGGTTAGTATGAGCCTGAGGGTTACAGTAATGGTGAGGGTTAGGTTTAGGTTGAGGGTTAGTGTAAGGGTTAGGGTTAGGGTTAGATTGAGAATTAGGTTTAGGGGTAGTGTGAGGTTTAGGGTGACGATGAGGGTTAGGGTGAGGTTTAGGGTTAGAATTAGGGTTAGGGTGAGGGCTAGCATGAGGCTGAGCGTTAGGGTTAGGGTTAAGTTTAGTTTGAGGGTTAGGGTGAGGGGTAGTGTTAGGTTTAGGGTGAGGGTTAGGTTTAGGGTGAGGGTTACGGTTAGGGTGAGGGTGAGGGTGAGGGTAAGGGTTATTGTGAGGGTTAGGGTGAGGGTGAGGTTTAGGGTGAGATTGAGCATTAGGATTAGGTTTAGGGTTAGGGTGAAGTTTAGGGTGAGGTTGAGGGTTAAGGTTAGGGTTAGGTTTATGGTGTCGGTAAGTGATAGCCTGAGGGTTAGGGTGAATGTTACAGTTAGCATTAGGGTTAGGGTGAGGGTTAGGTTTAGGTTTACGGTGAGGTTGCAGGTGAGAGTGAGGTTTAAGGTCAGGATTAGGGTGTGATTTAGGGTTAGGGTGAGGGTTAGGGTTAGGGTTAGTGTGAGGGTGGCGGTGAGGGTGACGATTAGGGTTAGAGTTACGGTGAGGTTTCGGTTAAGTTTGAGGTTTAGGGTGAGGATAAGGTTAAGGGTTAGGGTGAGGTGTTATTGCTAGGGTCAGGGTTAGGGTTACGGTTACTGTGAGGGTGAGTGTGGGGGTTAGGGCTAGGGTGACGTTTAGTGTTAGGGTTATGGTTAGAGTTAGGGTTAGTGTGAGGATGAGGTTTAGGGGTAGAGTTATGTTTAGGGTGGGGGTTAGTGTGAGGGTTAGGTTTAGGGTAAGGTATAGGGTGGGGGTGACGGTAAGGATAAAGGTGAGAGTTAGGCCGAGGGTGAGGGTTATGGTAAGGGTGAGGGTTAGGGTTATGTTGAGGGTTAGGGAAAGTGTTATGGTGAGGGTGAGGGTTAGATTGACTATTAGTGTTACGGTTAGTGTGAGGTTTAGGGTGAGGATGAGGTTTAGGGTTAGGGTGAGGGCGAGGTTGAGGGTGAGGGTTAGGGTTAGTGTTAGGGTGTGGTTTAGGGTTAGGGTGATGGTTAGGGTTAGTGTGAGGTTCAGTGTTAGGGTTAGGGTTAGTGTTAGGTTGGAAGTTAGGGTTAGGGTGAGGGTTAGGGTGAGTGTTAGGGTTAAGGTAAGTGATAGGTTTAGGGTTAGGGTGAGGGTTCTGTTTAGGGTGATGTGTAGAATGAGGGTGAGGCTTAGGGTGAGGGTGACAGTGAAGGTTAAGGTATTGATGAGGGTTAGTGTTAGGGTGAGGGTTAATGCTACGGTGAGTGTTAGGGTGAGGGTGAGGGTAAGGGTTAGGTTTATGGTGAGGGTGAGGGTTAGAGGTATGGTGAGGGTTAGGGAAAGAGTTAAGGTTAGGGTTAGTGTGAGGGTTAGGGTTAGGGTGAGGAGAAGGTAAGCGTGAGGGTTGGAGTGAGGGTGAGGTTTAGGTTTACTGTTAGTGTGAGGGTTAGGGATATGGTTAGGGTGAGGGTTAGGCTTAGGGTTATGTTTATTTTGAGGGTGAGTGTTTGAGTTAGGATGAGTGTTCTTGAGAGTGTGAGAGTTAGGGTTTAGATGAGGGTTAGGGTTAGGGTGAGTGTTAGGGTGATGGTGAGGGTGAGGGTTAGGGTTGGGGTTAGGGTCAGAGTGAGGGGTAGGGTGAGGTGTAGGGTTAGGGTTAGCGTGAGTGTTACGTTTACTTTGAGGGTTAGGGTTAGGGTGAGGTTTAGGGTTACTGTGAGGGTTCCAGTTAGGATTAGGCTTAGTGTTAGGGTGAGGGTAAGGGTTAGGTTGAGGGTTAGGGTTAGAGTGAGGGTTAGGGTTAATGTGAGGGTTAGGGTTAGGGTGAGGGTTAGGGTTAGGCTGATTTTTAGGGTGAGGTTGAAGGTTAGTGTGAGTGTGAGTGTGAAGGTTCAGATGAGTGTTTGGGTTAGGTTTAGGTTGAGTTTGAGGGTGAGGTTGAGGCATAGGGTTAGTTTTAGGGTAAGGCTGAGTGTGAGGGTTAGGGATAGGCTTAGGTTTAGGCTGAGGGTGAGGGTGAGGGTTAGGGTTAGTGTTAGGTTTAGGGTTAGTGTTAGGGTTATGTTGAGGCTTAGGGTTAGGTTAGAGGTTACGGTTAGGGTGAGGGTTAGGATTAGGGATAGGTTTAGGTTGAGGATGAGGGTGAAGGTTAGGGTTAGGATTAGGGTTAGGGTGAGCCTGAGGGTGAGGGTGAGGTTGAGGTTTAGGGTTAGGGTGAGGGTTAGGCTAAGGGTTAAGGTGAGCGTTAGTTTTGGGTGATGTTTAGTTAGAGGGTGAGGGTTAGGGTGAGGTTGAGGGTGAGGTTTCGGTTGAGGGTTTGGGTTAGGGTTAAGGTGAGGGTGAAGGTGAGGGTGAGGGTTAGGTTTAGGGTTACGGTTAGGCTTAGGGTGAGGGTGATTGTGAGGTTTAGGGTTAGGGTTATGGTTAGGCTTAGGTTTAAGCTGAGGTTGAGGTGAGTTTGAGGGTTAGGGTTAGGGTGACTGTGAGCATTAGGGTTAAGTTTAGGGATAGGATGAGGGTTAGATGAGGGTGAGGGTTAGGGTTAGGGTGAGTGTTAGGCTTAGGTTTAGGGTGAGGGTGAGGGTGGGGGTGAGTATCAGGCTTAGGGTGATGGTTAGCATTAGGGTTAGGGTGAGGGTTAGGATGAGGGTTAGCGGTAGGATTAGGGTTTGGGTGAGGGCTAGGGTGACAGTGAGTGTTAGGGTTAGGTTTAGGCTTAGGCATAGGTTTAGGCTGAGGGTGATGGTGAGGGTGAGGGTTAGTGTTATGGTGATGGATATGGTTAGGTTTAGGGTGAGGGTTAGGATGAGGGTTCGTGTTAGGGTGAGGGTTAGTATGAGCCTGAGGGTTACAGTAAGGGTGATGGTTAGGTTTAGGTTGAAGGTTAGTGTAAGGGTGAGGGTAAATGTTAGGGTGAGGTTTAGCGTTAGGGTGAGGGTTATGGTTAGGGTGAGGTTTAGGGTTAGGGTTAGGGTTATTGTTAGGGTTAGGGTTAGGTTTATATTTATGGTGATGTTGAGGGTGAGGGTGAGGTTTAGGGTTAGGGTTAGGGTGAGATTTAGGGTTAGGGTTAGGGTTAGATTTAGGGTTAGGGTGAAGTTGAGGTTTAGGGTTAGAATTAGGGTTAGGGTGAGGGTTAGGGTGAGTGTTAGGGTTAGGGTTAGTGTTCGGGTTAGGCTTAGGGTGAGGGTTAGGGTGAGGGTTAGGTGTACGGATAGGTTAAGTTTAGGATTAGGGTTAAGGTGAGGGTGAGTGTGAGGGTTAGGGTTAGTGTTAAGGTTAGGCTTAGGATTAAGCTGAGGGTGAGGGTGAAGGTGAGGGTTAGGGTTAGGGTGCGGGTTAGGGTTAGGTTTAGGGTTAGAGTTAGCCTTAAGGTGAGGTTTATGGTTAGGTTTAGGGTTCTGGTAATGGTGAGGGATAGAGTTAGCGTCAGGGTTAGGGTGAGGGTTTGGGTTATGGTTAGGGTGAGTGTTAGGGTTAATGTGAGGTTTAGGGTTAGGGTTAGGGTTAGGGTGAGGGTTAGGTTGAGGGTTGGGGTTTGGGTTAGGATTAGGCTGAGGGTGAGGATTAGGGTGAGATTTAGGTTAGGCTTAGTGTTAGGATTAAGGTGAGGTTAAGGGTTAGGGTGAGGGTTAGGCTTAGGTTTAAGTTGAGAGTTAAGATGAGGGTTAGGGTTTCAGTGAGGGTGAGGGTTAATGTTAGCGTGATGGTTAGGGTTAGGATTAGGGTTAGGGAGTGGGTGATGGTTAGGATTACGGTTAGGGTTGTTGTAAGTGTTATGGTTACTGTTACATTTCCAGTGAGGGTGAGGCTGAGGGTGAAGTTTAGGGTTAGGGTTAGAGTTAGTTTTAGGGTTAGGATTAGTGTTAATGTTAGGGTTAGGGTTTGACTTTCGTTTTGGGTGAGGGTGAGGGTGAGGGTTAATTTTAGGGTTAGGGTGAGGTTTAGGCTTAGGGTTAGGATTAGGGATAGGGTCAGGTTGAGGTTTAGGGATAGAGTTAGGTTGAGGGGGAGGGTTAGGGTGAGGGTCAGGGTTAGGGTTAGTGTTAGGGTTAGCATTAGGTATAGGGTGAGGGTTAGGTTGAGGTTTAGGGTTAGGTTTGGGATTAGGTTAGGGTGAGGGTGAGTGTGAGGTTTAGGGTTAGGATTAGGCTTAGGCTTAGGGTTAGGCTGAGGGTGAGGGTGGATATGAGTATTAGGCTTTTTGTGATGTTTATCCTTAGGGTTAGTGTGAGGGTTAGCATGAGGGTTAGGGATAGGATTAGGGTTAGGGTGAGGGCTAGGGTGAGGGTGAGGGTTAGGGTTAGGGTTAGCTTTAGGCATAGGTTTAGGCTGAGGGTAATGGTGAGGTTGAGGGTTAGGGTTATGGTGATGGATATTGTTATTGTTAGGGGGAGGTTTAGGATGAGGGTTCGGGTTAGGGTGAGGGTTAGTATGAGCGTGATTGTAAGAGTAAAGTTGAGGGTTAGGCTGAACGTGAGGGTTACAGTAAGGGTGAGGGTTAGGGTTAGGGTGAGGGTTAGGGTAAGTGTTAAGGTTAGGGTTAGATTGAGAATTAGGGTTAGGGTTAGTGTGAGGTTTAGGGTGAGGATGAGAGTTAGGGTTAGGGTGAGGGCTAGCATGAGGGTGGGGGTTAGGGTTAGGGCTAAGTTTAGGGTGAGGGTTAGGGTGAGTTGTATTGTTAGGTTTAGGGTGAGGGTTAGGTTTAGTGTGAGGGTTATGGTTAGGGTGAGGGTGAGGGTGAGGGTAAGGGTTATGGTGAGGGTTAGGTTGGGGGTGGGGGTTAGGGTTATGATTAGGTTTAGGGATAGGGTGAGGTTTAGGGTGAGGGTGAGTGTTCAGGTTAGGGTTAGGTTTGTGGTTTGGGTGATAGCATGAGGGTTAAGGTGAGTGTTAGAGTTAGCATTAGGGTTAGGGTGAGGGTTAAGCTTAGGGTTTGCGTGAGGGTGAGGGTGAGAGTTTGGTTTAAGGTGAGGATTAGGGTGAGTTTTAGGGTTAGGGTGAGGGTTAGGGTTAGGGTTAGCGTGAGGGTGACGATGAGGGTGACGGTTAAGGTTAGAGGTATGGTGAGGCTTCGATTAAGTGTGAAGTTTAGGGTGAGGATGAGGTTAAGGGTTAGTGTGAGGGTTAGGCTGTGTGTGAGGGTTAGGGTTAGGGTTTGGTTTAGGGTGAGGGTTAGTGTGAGGGTTAGGGTTAGGGTTACGCTTAGGGTTAGTTTGAGGGTTAGGCTGAGGGTTAGGATTAGGATTAGGGTGAGGGTTAGGTTGAGGGTTAGGGTGAGGGTGAGGGTTAGTATTAGGGTGAGGGTTACTGTTATTATTAGGGTTAGGGTTAGGTTTAGGGTGACCGTGAGGTTTAGGGTGAGGGTTAGAATTAGGGTTAATGTGAGTGTTAGGATAAGTGGTAGCATTATGGATAGGTTTAGGGTTAGGATTAATGTGAGGTTAAGAATTAGGATGAGGGTGAGGTTTAGGGTTAGGAATAGTGATAGGGTTAATGTTACGCTGAGGGTGAGGGTGAGGGTGAGAGTTGGGTTTAGGGTTGGGTGAGGGCTATGGTGAGGGTTAGGGTTTGGGTGAGGGTTAGTGTGAGGGTGATTGTAAGGATAAAAGTGAGGGTTAGGCTGAGGGTGAAATTTAAGTTAAGGGTGAGGGATAGGGTTAGGGTGAGGGTTAGGTTAAGGGTTAGGGATAGGGTGAGGGTTAGATTGAGTATTAGGTTAGGGTTAGTGTGAGGTTTGGTGTGAGGATGAGGGTTATGATTAGGTTGAGGGTTAGGTTTAGAATTAAGGTTACAGTGAAGGCTAGGGTGAGGGTGAAGTTTAGTTTTAGGCTTAGGGTGAGGTTTAGGGTTAAGATGAGAGTTAGGGTTAGTGTGAGGGTTAGTGTTAGAGTTAGGGTTAGTTTTAGGGTGAGGGGAAGTGTTAGGGTGAGGGTTAGTGTTAGGGATAGGTTATGCTTAGGGTTAAGGTTAGGGTGAGGGTGTTTGTGTGGGTTAGGGTTTGGTTTAGGTTTAGGGTTAGGGTTATGCTGAGGGTGAGGTTGAGCTTGAGGATTAGGGTTAGGGTGATGGTTAGGATTAGGGTTAGGGTGAGGGTTAGGATGAGGGTTAGGATGAAGGTGAGGTTTAGGGTTAGGTTTAGGGTGAGGTTTAGGGTTAGGGTTAGGGTTAGGTTGAGGTTGAGGTTTAGGTTTAGAGTTAGGGTTAGGGTGATGGTTAGTGTTAGGGTTAGTGTTAGGTTTAGGGTTAGGGTGAGTGTTAGGGTTAGAGTTAGGGTTAGGGTTATGGTGAGGGTGAGGTTTATGGTTATGGTGAGGCTTAGGGTTAGTATGAGGGTTAGTGTTAGGGTGAGGGTAAGTGTTAGGGTGAGGGTTAGGATTAGGTTTAGGGTTAGGGTGAGTTTTAAGGTTAGGGATAGGTTTGTGGTGTGGGTAAGTGATAGCATGAGGGTTAGGGTGAGGGTTAGAGTTAGCATTAGGGCTAGGGTGAGGGTGAGGGTGAGGATGCAGGTGAGAGTGAGGGTTAGGGTGAGGATTAGGGTGAGGTTTAGGGTTAGGGTGAAGGTTCGGGTTAGGGTGAGTGTTAGGATTAGGGTTATCCTTAGGGTTAGGGTGAGGGTTAGGCTGAGGTTTAGGCTGAGGGTTAGGCTTAGGATTAGGGTGAGGGTTAGGGTGAGGGTGAAGGTTAGAGTTCTGGTGAGGTTTAGGATTATTATTAGGGTTAGAGTCAGCTTTAGGGTGACGGGGAGGTTTAGGCTGAGGGTTGGGTGAGGTTTAGGGTTAGGGTTAAGGTGAGTGTTAGGATAAGGGGTAGGGTTAAGGTTATGGTGAGGGTTAGGTTTAGTGTGAGAGTTAGATTTAGGGTTAGGGTTAGGATTAGTGTGAGGGTAAGAATTAGGGTGATGGTTAGGGTGAGGGTGAGGTTTAGGGTTAGGAATAGTGATAGGGTTAGTGTTAGGCTGAGGGTGAGGGTGAAGGTGAGGGTGAGGGTTAGGGTTAGGTTTAGGGTGAGGGCTAGGGTGAGGGTTAGGGATAGGGTGAGTGTTAGGGTGAGGGTGATGGTATGGGTAAAGGTGAGGGTTAGGCTGAGGGTGAGGTTTAATATAAGCGTGAGTTTTAGTGTTAGGGTGAGGGTTAGGGTAAGGGTTCGGGTTCGGGTTAGGGTGAGGGTTAGACTGATTATTAAGGTTAGGGTTAATGTGAGGATGAGGCTTAGGGTTAGGGTGAGGGTGAGGGTTACTATTAGGGTTAGGGTGAGGGCTAGGGTGAGGGTGAGGGTTAGAGATAGGGTAAGGGTTAGGGCTAGGTTTAGGATTAGGGTGAGGGTTAGGGTTAGAATTAGGGTTAGTGTGAGGGCTAGGGTGAGTTTTAGGGTTAGGTTTAGGGTTAGGGTGAGGTTTAGGTTTAGGGTGAGTGTGAGGTTAAGGTTTAGGATGAGGGTTAGGGTGAGGGTTAGGCTTAGGGTTTGGGTTAGGGTGAGGATAAGGTTGAGGATTAGGCTGAGTGTTAGGGTGACGGTGAGGGTGAGGGTGAGGGTTGGGGTTAGGGTTAGAGTGAGTGTTAGGGTGAGGGGTAGAGTTAGGGTTAGGGTGTGGATTAGGGTTACAGTGAGGGATAGGTTTAGAGTGAGGATAAAGGTTAGGGTGAGGGTTAGGGATAGGGTGAGGGTTAGCGTTAGGGTTAGGGTGAGGGTTAATGTTAGGTTGGAGGTTAGGGTTAGGTTGAGGGTTAGGGTGAGTGTCAGGTTTCATGTGAGTGATATGGTTAGGGTTAGAGTGAGTGTTATGGTTAGGGTGATGTGTAGAATGAGGGTTAGGGTTAGGGTGAGATTTAAGGTAAGGGTAAGGTTTAGGGTGAGCATGAGGGTAAGGGTTAGGATTAGGGTGAGGGTTAGTGTTAGGGTTACGGTTAGAGTTAGGGAGAGGGATAGGGTGAGGAGTAGGGTTAAAGTTAAGTTTAGGGTTAGTGTGAGGGTTAGGGTTAGGGTGAGGATTAGGTAAGGGTGAGGGTTGGGGTGAGGGTGAGTGTTAGAGTGAGGATGAGGGTTCTGGAGAGTGTGAGGGTTAGGGTTTGGGTGATGGTTAGGGTTAGTGTGAGTGTTAGGGTGACGGTGAGGGTGAGTGTTAGGGTTGGGATTAGAGTTACAATGAGGGGTAGGGTGAGGGGTAGGGTTAGGTTTAGGGTGAGAGTTAGGGTTACTGTGAGGGTTAGCGTTAAGGTGAGGTTTAGGGTTACTGTGAGGGTTCAAGTTAGGGTTAGGCTTAGTGTTAGGGTGAGGGTAAGGGTTAGGTTGAGGTTTAGGTTTAGGGTGAAGGTTAGGGTTAATGTGAGGGTTAGGTTTAGGGTGAAGGTTTGGGTGATGGTTAAGGTTAGGGTGATGTTTAGGGTGAGGGTGTGGATTAGGTTGAGGGTTAAGGTGAAGTTTGGGTTGAGTGTTTGGGTTAGGGTTAGGATGGGGTTGAGGGTGAGCGTGAGGCTTAGGGTTAGTTTTAGGGTAAGGTTGAGTGTGAGGGTTAGGGATAAAGTTAGTCTTAGGCTGAGGGTGAGGGTGAGGCTGAGGTTTAGGGTTAGGGTTAGGTTTAGCGTTAGGGTTATTGTGAAGGTTAGGGTTAGGTTGGAGGTTACGGTTAGGGTGAGGGTTAGGGTTAGGGATAGGTTTAGTTTGAGGGTGAGGATGAGGTTTAGGGTTAGGATTAGGGTTAAGGTGAGCCTGAGGTTGAGAGTTAAGTTGAGGGTTAGTGTTACGGTAGGGTTAGGCTAAGGGTTAGAGTGAGGTTTAGGTTTAGGGTGATGTTTAGGTTGAGGGTGAGGGTTAGGGTGAGGTTGAGGGTGAGGTTTCGGTTGAGGGTTTGGGTTAGGGTGGTGAGGGTGAAGGTGAGCGTGAGGGTTAGGTTTAGAGTTAGGGTTAGGCTTAGGGTGAGGGTGACTGTGAGGATTAGGGTTAGGGTTATTTTTAGGCTTAGGTTAAAGCTGAGGGTGAGTGTGAGGGTTAGGGTTAGGGTGAGTGTGAGCGTTAGGGTTAGGGTTAGGGATAGGCTGAGGGTTAGATGAGGGTGAGGCTTAGGGTTAGGGCGAATGTTAGGCTTAGGGTTAGTGTGAGTGTTAGGGATAGTTTGATGGTTAGGGTGAGGTTTAGAGTTAGGGTGAGGGTGAGGGTGAGCGTGACTGTTCGGGTGCAGGTGAGGTTTAGGGTTAGGTTTAGGGTTAGGGTGAGGGTTTGTGTTAGGGTTAGGATGATGGTTAGGATGAGGGGTAGGGTTAGGGTTAGGGTGAGGTTCAGGGTTAGATTAAGGGTTACCGTTAGGGTTAGGTTAGGGGGAGGTTTAAGTTGAGGGTTAGGGTTAGGTTTAGGGTTAAGGTGAGGGTTAGGGTGAGGGAAAGTTTTAGGGTGAGGGTTAGGGTGAGTGTGAGGTTAGGGTTAGGTTATGGAGTGGTTTAGGGTTAGATTTAGGATGAAGTTGAGGGTGAGAGTGTGGGTTGGGGATTAGTTTTAGGGTTAGGGTTAGTGTTATTGTTAGGGTTAGGGTTACGATTACAGTGAGGTTGCTGGTGAGGTGAGGTTTAGCGTTAGGGTTAGCGTTAGGGTGAGGGTTAGGGTGAGGGTAAGTGTTGGGGTGTGGGTTAGGATTAGGGTGAGGTTAAGGGTTAGGGTTAGGGTTAGGTTGAGGGTTAGGGTTAGCATTAGGGTTAGGTTGAGGACTAGGGTGAGGGATAGGGTTAGGTTAGGGTGAGGGTTAGGGTTAGGGTGAGGATTAGGGTGAGGGTAAGAATAATGGTAAGGGTGAGGGTTAGGGTGAGTTTGAGGGTTACGGTAAGAGTGAAGGCTATGATGAGGGTGAGGTTTAGGGTGAGGGTTAGGATTAGGGTGAGGGTGAGATTGAGGGTTAGGGTGAGGGTAAGGGTTAGGGTTAGGGTGAGGGTAAGATAAGGTTGAGGGTTAGGGTTAGGTTTAGGGTGAGGGTTAGAGTGAGTGTGAGGATTAGGGTTAGGGTTAGTGTTAGGGTGAGGGTAAGTGTTAGGGTTTTGTATAGGTTTACGGTGAGGGTGAAGGATAGGTATAGGGTGAGGGTTAGGGTTAGGGTTAGGGTGAGGGTTAGTATAAAGGTTAGGGTTAGGGTTATTTTTAGGTTTATGTTTAGGTTTATGATTACATTGACGGTGAGGATTATGGTTAGGGTGAGGTTTAGGATTAGGGTTAGTTTTAGGGTTAGGGTTAGCATGAGGTTTAGGGTAAGTGGTAGGGTGAGGGTTAGGGTTAGTTTGAGGGTTAAGGTTAGAGATAGGGTGAGGGTTAGGATGAGGTTTAGGGTGAGGGTAAGGTTTAGGGTGAGGGTTAGAGTGAGTGTGAGGTTTAGGGTTAGAGTTAGTGTTAGGGTGAGGGTAAGTGTTAGGGTTAGGTTTAGGTTTACGGTGAGGGTGAGGGTTAGGTTTAGGGTGAGGGTTAGGGTTAGGTTAGGGTTAAGGTGAGGGTGAGGGTTAGGATAAAGTTTAGGGTTAGGGTTATTTTTAGAGTTATGTTTATATTTATGGTTATGTTGAGGGTGAGGGTTAAGATTATGGTGAGGTTTAGGATTAGGGTTAGGTTTAGGGTTTGGGTTAGGATGAGGTTTAGGATGAGTGGTAGGGTTAAGGTTAGGGGGAGGGTTAGGGTTAGGGTTAGGGTGAGGGTTAGGATTAGTGTTAGAGTTAGGGTTAGGGTAAGGATGAGGGTTTCGGTTTAGGGTTAGGATTAGGGTTAGTTTGAGGATTTCGGTGAGGGTTATGATTAGGTTTAGGGTAAGGGTTAGCGTAAGGGTGAGGGTTATGGTTAGGATTAGTGTTAGAGTTAGTGTTAAGGTTAGGGTGAGGGTTATGGTGAGGGTGAGGTTTAGGGTTAGGTTTAGGTTTATCATGTGGGTGAGTGACAGTGTGAGGGTTAGGGTGAGTGTTAGAGTTAGCATTAGGGTTAGGGTGAAGGTTATGGTGAGGGTTAGGTTTAGTGTGAGTGTTAGGTTTAGGGTTAGGTTTAGGATTAGTGTGAAGGTAAGAATTAGGGTGATGGTTAGGGTGAGGGTGAGGTTTAGTGTTAGGATTTGGGTTATCGTTAGTGTTACGCTGAGGGTGATGGTGATGGTGAGGGTGAGTTTTAGGGTTATGGTTAGGGTGAGTGCTAGGATGAGGGTTAGGGTTAGGGTGAGGTATAGGGTTAGGGTGAGGGTAAGGGTTAGAGTTAGGGTTAGGGTTAGGGTTAGTTTGAGGATGGTATGAGGGTGAGGTTTAGGGTGAGGGTTAGGGTTAGGGTTAAAATTAGGGTGAGGTTTAGGGTTATTGGTAGTGTTACGGTTATGGTTAGTATTAGGGTTAATGTGTGGGTTAGGGTTAGGGTGAGGATAAAGTAAGGGTTAGGGTGAGGGTGAGGGTGAGGTTTATGGTTACTGTTTAAGTGAGGGTTAGGGTTTGGTTTAGTGTTAAGGTAAGGTTGAGGGTGAGGGTTAGGGTTAGGCTTATGGTTAAGGAGAGGGTGAGGGTGAGTGTGAAGTTTAAAGTTAGGTTTAGGGTTAGGGTGAATGTTAGGGTTAGAGTGGAGGTTAGGATTAGGGTTAGGGTGAGGGTTAGGTTTTGGGTTAGGCTGAGGGTTAAGGTTAAGATTAGGGTGAGATTTAGGGTGAGGGTGAGGGGCAAGGGGAGGGTTAGGTTTAGAGTGAGACTTAGGGTTAGGATTAGGGTTAGGGTCAGGGTTAGGGTGACTGTGAGGTTTAGGGTGAAGTTTAGAGTGAGGGTTATGTTTAGGGTTAAGGTGAGGGTTAGAGTAAGGGGTAGGGTTACGGTTAGGGTGAGGTTTAGGTTTAGTGTGAGAGTAAAGGTTAGGGTTAGGGTTAGGATTAGTGTGAGGGAAAGAATTAGGGTGATGGTTAGGGTGAGGGTGAGGTTTAGGTTTAGGAATAGGGATAGGGTTAGTGTTACACGGAGCGTGAGGATGAGGGTGAGGGTGAGCGTTAGGTTTAGGGTTAGGGTGAGGGCTAGGGTGAGGGTTATTAACGGTTAGCGTGAGGGCTAGGGTTAGGGTGAGGGTAAGGCTTAGGTTTAGTTTGTGGGTGGTGTGAGGGTGAGGTTTAGGGTGAGGCTTTGGGTTAGGGTGAGGGCTAGGTTGAGGGTGAACTTTAGGGTTATGATGAGGGTTAGCGTTAGGTTTAGGGTGAGGGTTAGGTTTAGTGTGAGGTTTACGGTTAAGGTTAGGTTGAGGCTGCGGGTAAGGGTTATGGTGAGGGTTCGGGTGAGGGTAAAGGTTAGGGTTATGATTAGAGATAGTGTTAGGTTTAGGCTGAGGGTGAGAGTGAGGGTGTGGGTGAGGTTTAGGGTTAGGGTTAGGGTTAGGGTGAGGGTGAGGGCTAGGGTGAGGGTCAGGGTTAGGGTGAAAGTGAGGTTGAGGGTGAGGCTGAGCGTTAGGGTGAGGGTGAGGGTTTGGTTTAGGGTTAGGGTTAGGGTGAGGTTGAGGTTTAAGATTAGGTTTAGGGTTATTGTTAGTGTTAGAGTGAGGGTTACAGTTCAGTTTAGGGTGAGGGTGAAAGTTAGGGTTAAGGTTAGGGTTAGGGTGAGGTTGAGGGTGAGGGTTAGGGTTAGTGTTAAGATGAAGTTTATGGTGAGTGGTAGGGTTAGAGTTCAGGTGAGGGTTATGGTTAGTGTGACGGTTAGAATGAGGGTTAGGGTTAGGGTTAAGGTGAGGGTTAGGTTGAGCGTTAGGGTTTTGGTTAGGGTTAAGGTGAGGGTGAGGGTTAGGGTGAGTTTTAGGGTAAGGGTGAGGGTTAGGGTTAGGGTGGAGTTTAGGATTAAGGTTAGGGTTATGGTTAGGTTGAGAGTTAGGTTTAGGGTTAGGGTTAGGTTTACACTGAGGGTGAGGGTTAGGGTTATGGTGAGGGTTTGGTTTAGGGTAAGGGTTAAGGTGAGGATGAGTTTTAGGATTAGGATTAGGGTTAGGGTTAGGGTGAGGGTGAGGGTTAGGGTTAGGGTTAGGGTTACAGTGAGGGTGAGGGTTAGGTTTAGGGTGAGGTTTAGGGTTAGGGTTAGGGTTAAGGTGTGGGTTTGTGTTAGGATTAGAGTTAGGGTCAGGGTTATTGTTAGGGTTAGGGTTAGTGTTAGGGTTAGGTTTAGGGCAAGGGTGAGGGTTACTGTTAGGTTTAGGTATAGTGTTACGGTTAGGATTAGCGTGAGGGTGAGTGTGTCGGTTAGGGTTAGGGTTAATGTGAGGGTGAGGGTTAGTGTGAGGGTTAGGGTTAGGGTGAGGGTGAGGGTGAAGTTGAGGGTGAGTGTTAGGGTTAGTATGAGGTTTAGGGTTAGGGTTAAGGTTAGGCTTAGGTTGAGGGTTTGGCTTAGGTTTAGGGTTAGGATGAGGGTTAGGCTGAGGGGTATGGTTATGTTTAGGGTGAGGATTAGGTTTAGTGTGAAGGTTAGGCTTAGGGTTAGGGTGAGGTTAAGGATTAGGGTGAGTGTTAGGGTGAGGGTTAACGTTAAGTTTAGGTTTAGGGTGAGGCTGAGGGTTAGGGTTAGGGTTACTGTGATGGTGAGGGTTAGGTTTAGGGTGAGGGTTAGGGTTAGGGTTAGGCTTAGGCATATGGTTAGGATTAGGGTGATGCTGAGGGTGGGGCTTTAGGTTATGGTGATGGATAGGGTTAGGGTTAGGGTGAGGGTTAGGATGAGGGTTCGGGTTAGGGTGAGGGTTAGGATGAGAGTGATGGTAAGAGCAACGGTGAGGGTGAGACTGACGGTGAGGGTTATGGTAAAGGTTAGGTTTAGGGCTAGGCTGAGTGTTAGGGTAAGGGTTAGGGTTAGGGTTAGATTGAGGATTAGGTTTAGGGATAGTGTGAGGTTTAGGTTGAGAATGAGGGTTAGGATTAGAATTAGGGTTAGGGTGAGGGCTAGCGTGAGGGTGAGGGTTAGGGTTAGGGTTAAGTTTAAGGTGGGTGTTAGGGTGAAGAGTAGGGTTAGGATTAGGGTTAGGGTTAGTGTTATTGTTTGGGTTAGGGTTACGGTTACGGTGAGGGTGAGGGTTAGGGTTAGGGTTAGGGTTAATGTTATTGTTAAGGTTAGGGTTACGGTTACGGTGAGGGTGAGGATGAGGGTTAGGGTTAGGGTTAGGGTGAGGTTTTTAATGTTAGGGTTAGGGTTAGAATTAGGGTTAGGGTGAGGGTTAGGGTTAGGGTTAGGGGGAGGGATAGTATGAGGATTAGGAATAGGGTTAGGGTAAGGGCTAGGGTGAGGGTGAGGTTTAGGGTTAGGGGTAGGGTGAGGTTTAGGGTTACGTTTAGGGTTTGGGTTAGGGTGAGGTTAAGGTTTAGTGTTAGAGTTAGTTTTAGCGTGAGGCTGAGGGTGAGGGTTAGGGTTAAGGTTAGTGTTAGGGTTAGGGTGAGGGTGAGGTTTAGGGTGAGGTTGAGTTTTAGGCTTAGGGTTAGGATTAGGATTACGGTAAATGTTAGGGTGAGTGTGAGGGTTACGGTTAGGCTTAGGCTTAGGCTTAGGATTAGACTGAGGGTGAAAGTGAGGTTGTAGTTTGGGGTTAGGGTGAGTGTTAGGGTTAGGCTTAGGGTTAGGATTAGGATTAGGGTAAGGGTTATGGTGAGCGTGAGGTTTAGTTTTAGAATTAAGTTAAGGGGGAGGCTGAGGTTGAAGGTGAGGGTTAGGGTTAGTGTTAGGGAAAGGTTTAGGGTTAGGATGAGGGTTAGGATTACGGTCAGGGTGAGGGTTAGGGCTAGAGTGAAGGATAGGGTTAGGATTAGGGTTAGGGTGAGGGTTAGGGTTAGTGTTTGGGTGAGGTTTAGTATGAGGGTTAGGATTAGGGTTAGGGTGAGGCCTAGGGTGAGGGTGAGGTTTAGGGTTAGGGTTATTGTGAGGTTTAGGGTTAGGGTTAGGGTTAGGGTGAGGGTGAGATTTAGGGTTAGAGTTAAGGTAAGGGTGAGACTGAGGTTGAGAGTTAGGGTTAAGGTTAGTGTTATTGTTAGGGTTAGGGTGAGGTTTAGGGTGATGGTGAGGGTTAGGCTTAGGGTTAGGATTAGGATTAGGGTAAGGGTTAGGGTGAGTGTGAGGGTTAGGGTTAGGGTTAGGGTTCTGCTTACGGTTAGGCTGAGGGTGTGGGTTAGGTTTAGGGTGAGGGTAAGTGATAGGGTTATTGTGAGAGTTAGGGTTCTATTAAGTTTAGGGTTTGGGCGAAAGTTACGGTTAGGGTTACGGTGAGCGTGAGGGTTAGGGTTAGGTTGAGGTTTACCGTTAGGGTTAGGGTGAGGGTTAGGATGAGGATTAGGTTTAAGATTAGGGTTAGGGTGAGTGCTGGGTGAGGATTAGGTTTAGGGTTAGGGTAAGGTTTAGGGTTAGGTTTAGGGTTAGTGTGAGGGTTAGGACGAGGGTTAGGGTTATGGTGAGGTTGAGGGTTACATTAAGGTGAGGGTTAGGGTTAGGATTAGGGTTAGGGTGAGGGTAAGTGTTAGCATTAGGGTTAGGGTTAGGTTTAGGGTTAGGTTTAGGATTAGGATTAGTGTTATTTTTAGGGTTAGCGTTTGAGTTATGGTGAGGGTGACGGTGAGGGTGAGGGTTAGGGTTAGGGTTAGGGTGAGGTTTAGGGTTAGGGTTAGGGTTAGGGTTAGGGTGAGGGTGAGGTTTAGGGTTATATTTAGGGTTTGTTGGAGGGTGAGGTCGAGAGTTGGGGTTAGAATTAATGTTAGTGTTAGTCTTAAGGTGAGGGTTAGGTTGAGGGTGAGGGTTAGGGTTAGGGTTAGGATTAGAGTTAGGGTGACGGTGAGGTTTAGGATGTGGGTTAGGGTTAATGTTATTGTTAGGGTTAGGGTAACAGTTAAGGTGAGGGTGAGTGTGAGTGTTAGGATTAGGGTTAGGGTTAATGTTATTGTTAGGGTTATTGTTACAGTTATGGTGAGGGTGAGGATGAGGGTTAAGGTTAGGGTTAGAGTGAGGTTTTTAGTGTTAGGTTTAGTGTTAGAATTAGGGTTAGAGTGAGGGTTAGCGTTAGGGTTAGGGGGAGGGTAAGGATGAGGATTAGGGATAGGATTAGTGTTAGGGTAAGGGCTAGGGTGAGGGTGAGGTTTAGGGTTAGGGTTAGGGTGAGGTTTAGGGTTATGTTTAGGGTTTGGGATAGGGTGAGGTTAAGGTTTAGTGTTAGAGTTAGGGTTAGGGTGAGGCTGAGGGTGAGAGTTAGGGTTAGTGTTAGTGTTAGGGTTAGGGTGAGAGTGAGGGTGAGGGAGAGGGTTAGGTTGGGGTGAGGGTTAGGCTTAGGATTAGGATTAGGATTACGGTAAAGGTTACGGTGAGTGTGAGGGTTAGTGTTAGGGTTAGGCTTAGGCTTAGGATTAGACTGATGGTGAAGGTGAGGGTGAAGTTTAGGGTTAGGGTGAATGTTATGCTTAGGCTTAAGGTTAGGATTAGGATTAGGGTAAGGCTTATGGTGAGCGTGAGGTTTAGTTTTAGAGTTAGGGTAAGGGTGAGGCTGAGGTTTAAGGTGAGGGTTAGGGTTAGTGTTAGGGTAAGGTTTAGGGTTAGGGTTAGGGTTATGTTTAGGGTTAGGCTTAGGGTGAGTGTGAGGGTTAGGGTTTGAGTAAGGATTAGGCTTAGAGTTCGGCTGAGGGTGAAGGTGAGTGTGAGGTTTAGGGTTAGAGTGAGATTTAGGTTTAGGGTTAGTGTGAGTGTTAGGGTTAGGGATAGGATTAGAGTTAGTCTGAGGGTAATGGTGTGGGTGAGGATTAGGTTTAGGGTGAGGGTTAGGGTTAGGCTTATGGGGAGGGTTAAGATGAGGGTTAGTGTTAGGATTAGGGTTAGGGTGAGGGCTAGGGTGAGAGTGAGGTTTAGGCTTAGGGTTAGGGTGAGGTTTAGGGTTAGGGTTAGGGTGAGTTTGAGGTATAGGTTTAGAGTTAGGGTTAGGGTGAGGGTGAGGGTGAGGGTTAGAGTTAGGGTTAGGATTAGGATTAGGGTAAGGGTTAGGGTGAGTGTGAGGGTTAGGGTTAAGATTAGGGCTTGGCTTAGGGTTACACTGAAGGTGAGGGTGAGGGTGTGAGTTAGGGTTTGGGTGAGGGTGAGGGTTAGTTTTAGGGTGAGAGTTAGGGTTCAGTTTAAGTTTAGTGTTAGGGTGAGGTATAGGGTTAGATTTAGGGTGAGGTTTAGGGTTAGGTATAGGTTGAGGGTTAGGGTTAGGTTTAGGGTTAGGGTGTGACGGACCAGCTCGGCCGGAGCACTGGGACCGACGGGACAGGGATCTCGGGATATGTGGGCAAAGGAGTTGGCGAAGTGACAAACAGACACAGACTCAAAAGAGTTGCATCTGAGTGTATCTTTATTGAGGAGAATTAACATTTTTATACAGTGTGTGATTGTGACATAGATTCTTTGTTTATTTAAGCACGTAATCAATTTTTTAAAAGGCAAAGCATTGATGAATTACGTGAAAATTAATGACTATCCCACCAACTGTTTAAGCTAAGTGGTGCGAAACAAGTCTAGCATATTGTTTAATAGAATACGTCATCTATTCAGCCTTTTTTATGTTTAATAATTAACAAACCTAAGACAGGGCTGTACTTACATTATACTCTTTTTAATTTTATCCAACTAATTTCATCTTTATAAGCTCCTGTATAAGGAAATGGTTCTTGGTTGGTTCAGGAAATATGTTACTAACTTTATATTTTGTGTGAAAACACCATCTATTCCCTATAATGTAAGTTGGACTAAACTTAATCATAACTGTTGGGAGAATCTTTCTTTTTCTTTTATAATCAGAGGTCCCTTCTTTTAGGTTTAGGGTGAGGCTGAGGATGAGGGTTAAGGTTAGGGTTAGTGTTAGAGTTAGAGTTAGAGTCTGGGTGAGAATTAGGGTTCGGGTTAGGTTTAGGGTTAAGGTGAGTTTTAGGGTTAGGGTTATGGTGAGCATGAGTGTTAGATTTTGGTTGAGGGTTAGGGTTAGGCTTAGGATTAGTGTGAGGGTTAGGTTTAGGATTAGGGTCAGGGTTAGGATGAGGATTAATGTTAGGATTAGTGTTATTGTGAGAGCTAGGGTGAGGGTGAGGGTTATTGTTAGTGTTTGGGTGAGGTTTAGGGTTAGGGTTAGGGTTAGGGTTTGGGTGAGGGTTAGGATGAGTGTTATATTTACAGTGAGGGTGAGGGTTAGGGTTAGGTTGAGGGTTAGGGTTAGGATTTGGGTTAGGGTGACGGTTAGTTTTAGGGTTAGATTTAGGGTTTGGGGGAGATTTATGTTAGTGTTAGGGTTAAGATTAGGGTGCAGATTAGTTTGAGGTTTATGATTAGGGTTAGGGTAAGAGTTAGGATTAGGTTTAGGGTGAGGGTGAGTGTGAGGGTTAGGGTTAGGGTTAAGCTTAGGCTTAGGTTTAGGTTGAGCGTGAGCGTGGGGGTGAGGATTAGGGTTAGGGTTATGGTTAGGGTTAGGGTTAGGGTGAGGTTTAGGATGAAGGTTAGGGTTAGGATTAGGGTTAGGGTGAGGGCTAGGGTGAGGGTGAGATTTAGGGTGAGGTTTAAGCTTAGGCTTAGGGTTTTGGCTGACTGTGAGGTTGAGGGTGAGGGTTAGGGTTAGTGTGATCGTTAGTTTTTCGGTTAGGATGAGGTTTATGTTTAGGGTGAGGGTTTGGGTGAGGATGATGGTAAGTGTATAGGTGAGGTTTAGGCTGAGGGTGAGGTTTAAGATAAGGGTGAGGGTTATGTTTAGGTTTAGGGTTAGGGTAAGTGTTAGTGTTAGATTTAGGTTTAGGGTTTGATTGAGGATTAGGGTTAGGGTTAGAGTTAGTGTGAGGTTTATGGTGAGGATGAGGTTTATGGTTATGGTGAGGGTGAGGGTTAGAATTAGGGTTAGGGTGAGGGCTAGTGTGAGGTTGAGGGTTAGAGTTATGGTTAGGGTGAGGTTTAGGATTATGGTGAGGGTTTGGATTAGTGTAAGGGTTAGGGTTAAGGTGAGGGTAAGTGTTAGGGTGAGGGTTAGGTTTAGGGTGAGGGTTATGGTTAGGGGGAAGGTGAGGGTTAGGTTTAGCATTAGGGTTAGGGTTGGAATTAGGATTAAGGTGAGGGTGAGGTTTAGGGGTTGAGTAAGGGTTAGGATGAGGGTTAAGTTTAGGGTGAGGGTTATGGTGGGTGTGATGCTAAGGGTAAAGGTGAGGATTAGGCTGAGGGTGAGGGTTACGGTAAGGGTGAGGGTTAGGATTAGGGTTAGGTTGAGGGTGAGAGTTAGATTGAGTATTAGAGTTAGGGTTAGTGTGAGGTTTAGGGTGAGAATTAGGGTTAGGGTCCGGGTGAGGGCTAGGGTGAGGTTGAGGGTTAGGGTTAGTGTTAGGGTGAGGTTTAGGGTTAGGGTGATGTTTGGGTTAGTGTGAGCATTAGTGTTAGCGTTTCCGTTAGTGTTAAGGTGAGGTTAAGTGTTAGGGTGAGAGTTAGGGTTAGGGTGAGTTTATGGTTAGTGTAAGGTTGATTGTTAGGGTTAATTTTAGGATAAGGTTCAGTTTAGGGTTAGGGTTTGAGTTAGGGTTATGGTGAGGGTGAGATTAGGGGTAGTGTGAGGGTTTGGGTTAGGGTGAGGGTTAGGTTTAGGGGTAGGATTAGGCTTAGGCTTGGGCTTAGGCCGAGCATGAGGGTCAGTGTTAGGCTTCAGGTTAGGGTTCGGATTAGGGTTAGGGTTAATGTGAGTGTTAGGATGAGGTTTAGGGTTAGGATTAGGTTTAGGGTGAGGGCTAGGCTGAGGGGTAGGTTGAGGTTTAGTGTTAGGGATAGGGTTAGGTTTAGGATTTGGGTTAGGGTGAGGGTGAGTTGAGGGTTAGGGTTAGGGTTAGGGTCAGGGTGATTGTTAGTGTTATGGTTACAGTTAAGTTATGGTTAGGGTTAGGATTAGGGTTAGTGTTAGGGTTAGTGTTATTGTTAGGGTTAGGGTTAGGGGTGATGGTTAGTGTGAGGTTTAGGGTTAGGGTTAGTGTTAGCGTTAGGGTGAGGGTGAGGTTTAGGTTGAGGTTTAGGGTTAGGTTTAGGGAGAGGGTTAGGTTTAGAGTTATGGTGAGGGTGAGGGTGCAGGTGATTATGAGGGTTAGGGTTAGGGTTAGCATTAGGCTGAGGGTTAGGCAGAGGGTGATGGTGAGGGTGAGTGTTAGGGTTAGGGTTAGGATGAGGTTTAGATTTAGGGTTAGGTTTAGAGTTAGAGTTAGGGTTAGGGTTAGGGTTAGGGTGAGGTTTAGGGTAAGGGTTCGGGTTATGGTTAGGGTGAGGGTTAGATTGAGGATTAGTGTTAGGGTTAGTGTGAGGTTTAGGGTGAGGATGAGGATTAGGGTTAGGCTGAGGGTGAGGGTTAAGATAAGGGTCAGGGTTAGGGTTAGGGTGAGGGTTAGGGTAATGTTTAGGGATATGGTTAGGGTGAGGGTTAAATTGAGGATTAGGGTTAGGGTTAATGTGAGTTTTAGGGTGAGAATGAGGATTAAGATTATGGTGAGGGTGAGGGTTAGAATTAGGGTTAGGGTGAGGGCTAGGGTGAGGGAGAGGGTTAGGGTTAGGGTTAGGGTTAGGATGAGGTTTAGGATTAGGGTGAGGTTTAGGGTGAGTGTGAGGGTTAGTTTTAGGGTTAGGGTTAGTGTTAGGGTGAGGGTAAGTGTTAGGTTGAGGGTTAGGGTTAGGGTTATTGTTAGGGTTAGGGTTAGGGTTACGGTTACTGTGAGGGTGAGTGTGAGGGTTAGGGTTAGGTTGAGGTTTAGTGTTAGGGTTGTGGTTAGAGTTAGGGTTAGTGTGAAGGTGAGGTTTAGCGGTAGAATTATGTTTAGGGTGTGGGTTAGGGTGAGGGTTAGTGTTAGGGTGAGGTTTAGGTTTAGGGTGATGGTTAGGGTTAGTGTGAGGGTTAGTGTTAGGGTTAGGGTTAGGGTGAGGGTTTGGGTTAGGGTGAGGGTTATGGTTAAGGTGAGTGTTAGGGTTAGGGATAGGGTGAGTGTTAGGGTTAGGGTTAGGGTTATTGTTAGGGTTAGGGTTAGGTTTACGGTTGCGGTGAGGGTAAGGGTGAGGGTTAGGTTTGGGGTTAGGATGAGGTTTAGGTTTAGGGTTAGAGTTAGATTTAAGGTTAGGGTTAGGGTGAGGGTGAGGTTTAGGTTTAGATTTAGGGTTAGTGTTACGTTTAGAGTTAGTGTGAGGGTTAGGGTTAGGCTTAGGCTTAGGCTTAGGCCTAGCAAGAGGGTGAGTGTTAGGATTATGGTTATGGTGAGGGTTAGGGTTAGGGTTAGGTTGAGGGTCAGGATGAGGTTTAGGGTTAGGATAAGGGTTAGGGTGAGGGCTAGGGTGAGTGTTAGGGTGAGGGTTAGGGTTAGGGATAGGGTTAGGTTTGGGATTAGTGTTAGGGTGAGGGTGAGTGTGAGCGTTAGGATTAGGGTTAGCGTTAGGCTTACGGTTAGGATGAGGGTTAGCGTTAGGGTTTGGGTTAGAGTGAGTGTGTGGCTGAGGATTAGGTTTAGGTTTAGGATTAGAGGTAGGGTTAGGGTTAGGCCTAGGTTAGGCTTAGCATTAGGCTGAGGGTGAGGGTGCGGGTTAAGATTAGGGTTCGGGTTAGGGTTAAAATTCGGGTTATTGTTAGTGTTTTGTTTTGGGTTAAGTTTGAGGTGAGGGTGAGGCTGAGGGTGAGAGTTATGGTTAGGGTTAAGATTAGGCTTAGGTTTAAGCTGAGGTTGAGGTTGGAGGTGAGGAATAGATTTTGGGTGATGGTTAGGGTTAGGGTTAGGGTGAGGGTTAGGATGAGGGTTAGGGTTCGTATTAGGTTTAGGGTGAGGGCTAGGGTGAGGGTTAGGGTTAGGGTTAGGGTTAGGCTTAGGTTTAGATTTGGGCTGAGGTTGAGGGTGAGGGTGAGAGTTATGGTTAGGGTGATGGACTGGGTTAGGGTTAAGGTGAGTGTTAGGATGAGGGTTAGGGTTAGAATGAGGATTAGGGTGAGCATGTCTGTAAGAGTAAAGGTGAGTCTCAGGCTGAGGGTCAGTGTTCCCCTAAGGGTGAGGGTTTGGTTTAGGGTGAGGGTTAGGGTAAGGGTTAGGGTGAGGGTTAGGATGAGGGTGAGGGTTAGATTGAGGATTATTGTTAGGGTTAGTTTGAGGTTTAGTGCGAGGATGAGGGTTAGGGTTAGGTTGAGGGTTAGGATTAGAATTAGGGTTAGGGTGAGGGCTAGGACGAGGCTCAGGTTTAGGGTTAGGTTTAGGGTTAGGGTGAGAGTTTGGGTTACTGTGAGGGTTAGTGTTAGATTTAGGGTTATTGTTAGTGTGAGGGTAAGTGTTAGGGTGAGGGCTAGTCTTAGGTTGAGGGTTGTGGTTAGGGTGAGGGTTAGGGTTAGAATGAAGGTTTTGGTTAGGGTGAGGGTTAGGGTTATGGTGAGGGTGAGGTTGAGGGTTAGGGTTAGAATGAGGTTTAGGGTAAGGGTTAGGGTTAGAGTTAGGGTTAGGGTGAGGGTGAGGTTTAGGGTAAGAGTTAGGGATCAGGTGAGGGCTAGGATGAGGGTTAGGGTTAGGGTGAGGTTTATTGTTAGGGTTATGGTTAAGATTAGTGTTAGGGTGAGGGTGAGTGTGTGGGTTAGGTTTAGATTTAGGGTTAGGCTTATGGTTAGGCTGAGGTTAGGTTGAGGGTGAGGGTTAAGATTAGGGTGAGGGTTAGGGTTAGGGTTAGGGTGAGGGTTAAGATGAGGGTTAGGTTTAGGTTTAGGGTTAGGGTGAGGGCTAGGGTGAGGGTGAGGTTTAGGTTTAGTGTTAGGGTGAGGTTTAGGGTTAGGGTTAGGGTTAGAATCAGTGTGAGTTTGAGGTTTAGGGTTAGAAATTAGTGTTAGGTTTAGGGTTCCTTTGAGAGTTAGGTTTAGGTTTAGTGTCAGGGTTAGGGTACGGGTGATGGTTAGGGTGAGGGTGTGTGTTAGAGTTAGGGTTAGGGTGAGGGTTAGGTTTAGGATTAGGGTTAGGGTGTGGGATAGGGTTAGTGTGAGGTTTAGGATTAGTGTTAGGGTGAGGGTTAGGGTGAGGTTTTGTGTTAGGATTAGGGTTAGGGTGAGGTGTAGGCTTAGAATTAGGTTTAGGGTGAAGGTTAGGATTAGGGATAGGGTTAGGTTTAGGGTTATGTTGAGGTTTAGGGATAGTGTGAGGGTTAGTGTTAGGGTGAGGGTAAGTGTTAAGGTGAGGTTTAGTGTTAGGGTGAGGGTTATGGTTAGGGTGAGGTTTAGGGGTAGTGTTAGGGTTATTGTTAGGCTTAGGTTTAAGCTGAGGGTAAGGGTCGGTTTAGGGTTAGGGTGAGAGTGAGGTTCAGGGTTACAGTTAGGGTTAGGGTGAGGGTTAGTGTTAGGGCTGGGATTAAGTTTAGGGTTAGGTTGAGGGTGAGTGTGAGGATTAGTGTTAGGGTTAGATTTACGCTTAGGTTTAAGCTGAGGGTGAGGGTGAGGTTTAGGGTTAGGGTGAGGTGAGGTTTAGGGTTAGAGTTAGGGTTAGGGTGAGGGTTTCTGTGAGGGTTAGTGTTAGGATTAATGTTAGGGTTAGGGTTTGGGTTAGGGTTAGTGTGAGGGTTAGGGTTAGGGATAGGGTTACATTTAGGATTATGGTTACGGTGAGGGTGAGGGTGAAGATTAGGATGAGGGTTAGGGTTAGGATTAGGTTTAGGGTTAGGGCTAATGTGAGGGTCAGGGTTAGGGTTAGGTTTATGCTTAGGGTTAGGTTTAGGGTGAGGGTGAGGGTTAGGGTTAGGATGAGTTTTAGGGTTAGGTTTAGGGTGAGGTTTAGGATGAGGTATAGGGTTAGGATTCGGGTTAGGTTGAGGGCTAGGTTGAGGGTTAAGTTTAGGGTTAGGTTTAGTGTGAGGTTTAGTGTTCGGGTTAGGGTTAGGGTTAGGGTGAGGGTTAGGGTTAGAGTTACTGTATGGATGAGTGTTATGGTTAGGTTGAGGGTTAGGGTTAGGTTTAGTGTGAGGTTTAGTGTTAGGTTTAGGGTGATGGTTAGGTTGAGGGTTATCGTTTGGATTAGGGTTAGGGTGCGGGCTAGGTTGAGGGTGAGGTTTAGGGTTAGGGTTAGGCTTAGGCTTAGGGTTAGGCTGAGGGGTAGGGTGGGGTGAGGAATAGGTTTTTTGTGATGGTTAGGGTTAGAGTTAGGGTGAAGATTAGGATGAGGGTTAGGGTTAGGATTAGGTTTAGGGTTAGGGCTAAGGTGAGGGTCAGGGTTAGGGTTAGGTTTAGGGTTAGGCTGAGGGAGAGGGTTTAGGTAAGGTTTAAGGTTAGGGAAAGTGTTAGACTTAGGGTTAGGGTAAAGGATAGGCTTAGGGTTAGGTTTGGAGTTAGTCTTAAGGTGAGGTTTATGGTTAGGGATAGGGTTAGGGTCCTGGTAAGGGTGAGGTTTAGATTTAGCATGAGGTTTAGGGTTACGGGTAGGGTTAGGGTTAGGGTGAGAGTTAGGGTTAATGTGAGGTTTAGGGTTAGGTTTAGGTTTAGGGTTAGGGTGAGGGTTAGGTTGATCGTTAGGTTTTGGGTTACAGTTAGGTTGAGGGTGAGGGTTAGGGTGAGTTTTTGTTTAGGCTTAGTGTTAGGATTAGGGTGAGGTTAAGGGTTAGGGTGAGGGTTAGGGTTAGGGTGAGGGTGAGGCTTAAGATGATGGTGAGGGTTACAGTGAGGGTCAGGGTTAGGGTTAGGGTCTGGGTTCGGGTGAGGATTAGGGTTAGGGTGAGGGTGATGGTTAGGATTAGGATTAGGATCATTGTAAGTGTTATGGTTAGGTTACATTTGCAATTAGGGTGAGGCTGAGCGTGAAGTTTAGCGTTAGGGTTAGGGTTAGTTTTAGGGTTAGGATTAGTGTTAATGTTAGGGTTAGGGTTAGAGTTACGGTTTGGGTGAGGGTGAGGATGAGATTTAGGGTTAGGTTTAGTGTGAGGTTTAAGGATAAGGTTAGGATTAGGGATAGGGTGAGGGTGAGGTTTAGAGTTAGAGTTAGGTTGATGCTGAGGGATATGGTGACTGTTAGGGTTAGTGCTAGTGTTATTGTTAGTGTTAGGTTTAGGGTGAGGGTTAGGTTGAAGTTTAGGGTTAGGGTTAGGGTTAGGATTAGGTTTAGGGTGAGGGTGAGTGTGAGGGTTTGGATTAGTATTAGGCTTAGGATTAGGGTAAGGTTGAGTGTGATGGTTGGGGAGAGGATTAGGCTTAGGGTGATGTTTAGCCTTAGGGTTAGGGTGAGAGTTAGGGTTAGGGTTAGGGTTAGGATTAGGGTTAGGGTGAGGGCTAGGGTGAGGGTGAGGGAAAGAGTTAGGGTTAGGCTTAGGCATAGGGTTACGATGAGGTTGATGGTGAGGGTGGGGGTTAGGGTTATAGTGATGAATTAGGTTAGGTTTAGGGTGAGGGTTAGGATGAGCGTGATGCTAAGAGTAACGGTGAGGGTTAGCCTGAATTTGAGGGTTAGGGTAAGGGTTAGGGTTAGGGTTAGACTGAGGATTTGGGTTAGGGATAGTGTGAGGTTTAGGGTGAGGATAAGGGTTAGGGTTAGAATTAGGGTTAGGGTGAGGGCTAGCGTGATGGTGAGCTTTAGGGTTAGGGTTATGTTTAAGGTGAGGGGTAGGGTTAAGTTTAGGATGAGGGTTAGGTTTAGTTTGAGGGTTACGTTTAGGGTGAGGGTGAGGGTGGGGGTAAAGGTTATGGTGAGGCTTAGATTGAGGGTGAGGGTTAGGGTTAGGATTAGGGATAGGGTTAGGTTTAGGCTGAGGGTGAGCCTGAGGGTGAGGGTAAGGTATAGGGTTAGGGTTATGTTTATGGTTAGGGTGAGGTCTAGGGTGAGGGTGAGGGTTAGGGTGAAGTTGAGGGTTAGGCTGAGGGTCTTGGTTGAGGTAATGGTTAGGGTTAGGGTGACGATTAGTTGAGGTTTAGGGTGAAGGTGAGCTTGAGCGTTAGGGTGTGGGTGAGGTTTAGGGTTAGGGTGAGGGTTCGGGTAATGGTGAGGGTTAGGGTGACGTTGAAGGTTAGGGTTAGGGTTATGTGAGGGTTAGGGTTAGGGTTAGGGATAGGTTGAGGGTGACGGTTAGGATTAGGTTTAGGGTTAGGGTGATGTTTAGTGTGAGGGTGAGGTTTAAGGTTAGGCTTAGGTTTGGGGTGTGGGTAAGTGATAGCATGAGGGTTAGGGTGAGTGTTAGAGTTAGCATTAGGGTTAGGGTGAGGGTTAGGGTGAGGGTTAGGGCGAGGGTGAGTGTGAGAGTGAGGGTTAGGGTGAGGATTAGGGTGACTTTTAGGGTTAGGGAGAGGGTTAGGTTTATGGTGAGTGTTAGGGTGAGGGTTAGGTTTATGGTTATGCTTAGGGTTAGGGTGAGGTTTAGGGTTAGGATTAGGGTGAGGGTTAGTGTGACGATTAGTTGAGGTTTAGGGTGAGGGTGAGCTTGAGCGTTAGGGTGTGGGTGAGGGTTAGGATTAGGGTTCGGGTTCGGGTAATGGTGAGGGTTAGGGTGACGTTGAAGGTTAGGGTTAGGGTTATGTGAGGGTTAGGGTTAGGGTTAGGGATAGGGTGAGGGTGAGGGTTAGAAATAGGTTTAGGTTGAGGGTGAGGGTGAGTGTTAGGGTTAGGGTTAGGATTAGGGTTAGGGTGAGCCTGAGGGTGAGGGTGAGTGTGAGGGTTAAGGTTAGATTGAGGGTTAAGCTAAAGGTTAGTTTGAGGGTTAGGTTTAGGGTGATGTTTAGGTTGAGGGTGAGGGTTCGGTTGAGGGTTTGGGTTAGGGTTAAGGTGAGGGTGAGTTTGAGTGTTAGGTTTAGGGTTAGGCTTAGGCTTAGGATGAGGGTGATTGTGAGGTTATGGTTAGGGTTATTGTTAGGCTTAGGTTTAAGCTGAGGGTGAGGGTGAGTTTGAGGGTTAGGGTTAGGGTGAGTGTGAGCGTTAGGGTTAGGGTTAGGGATAGGCTGAGGATTAGATGCGGGTGAGGGTTAGGGTTAGGATGAGTGTTAGACTTAGGGTTAGGGTGAGGGTTAGGTATAAGTTGATGTTTAGGGTGAGATTGAGGGTTAGGGTGAGGGTGACAGTGAGCAAGACTCTTAGGGTGCAGGTGAGGTTTAGGATTAGGTTTAGGGTCAGGGTGAGGGTTTAGAGTTAGGGTTAGGATGATGGTTAGGATGAGGGGCAGGGTTAGGGTTAGGGTGAAATTCAGGGTTAGTTTAAGGGTTACGGTTAGTGTTTGGGTTAGGGTGAGGTTTAGGGTTAGGTTTAGAGTTAGGGTGAGGGTTAGGGTGAAGATAGGTTTTAGGGTGAGGGTTAGGGTGAGTGTGAGGTTAGGGTTAGGGTGAGGGTTAGTGTTATTGTTAGGGTTAGGTTTAGGGTTACGGTTACGGTGAGGTTGCGGGTGAGGTGAGGTTTAGCGTCAGGGTTACTGTTAGGGTGAGGGTAAGTGTTTGGGTGAGGGTTAGGCTTAGGGTGAGGTTTAGGGTGAGAGTGAGGGTTAATTTTAGGGTTAGGTTTAGGGTGAGGTTAAGGGTTAGGGTTAGGGTGAGTGTTAGGGTTAGCATTAGCTTTAGGTTGAGGGCTAGGGTGAGAGTTCAGGTTAGGTTAGGGTGAGGGTTAGGGTTAGGGTGAGGGTTAGGGTGAGAGGAAGAATAAGGGTAAGGGCGAGTGTTAGGGTGAGATTGAGGGTTACGGTAAGAGTGAAGGTTATGGTGATGGTGAGGGTTAGGGTGAGGGTTAGGGTTAGAGTGAGGGTGAGGTTGAGTTTTTGGGTGAGTGTTAGGGTTAGGTTTAGGGTGAGGGTTAGGATTAGGGTAAGGGTGAGGTTTCGGGTGAGGGTTAGGTTTAGGGTTAGTGTTAGGGTGTGGGATAGGCTGAGGGATAGTGTTAGGATTAGGATGAGGTTTAGGGTGAGGGTTAGGGTCAGAGTGAGGGTTAGGGTTAGGGTGAGGTTAGCGTTAGGATTAGGGTTAGGGTCAGGTTTAGGGTGATTGTGAGGTTTAGGGTGAGGATTAGTTTTAGGGTTAAGGTGAGGGTTAGGGTAAGGGGTAGGGTTACAGTTAGGGTGAGGGTTAGGTTTAGTGTGAGAGTTATGGTTAGGGTTAGGGTTAGGATTAGTGTGAGGGTAAGAATTAGGGTGATGTTTAGGGTGAGGGTGAGGTTTAGGTTTAGGAATATGGATAGGATTAGAGTTACGCTGAGGGTGAGGATGAGGGTGAGGGTGAGAGTTAGGTTTAGGGTTAGGGTTAGGGTGAGGGTTAGGGTTAGGTTTAGTTTGGGGCTGGTGTGAGGGTGAGGTTTAGGGTGAGGCTTGTGGTTAGGGTGAGGGCTAGGTTGAGGGTGAACTTTAGGGTTATGATGAGGGTTAGGGTTATGTTTAGGGTGAGGGTTAGGGTGAGGGTTAGCTTTAGTGTAAGGTTTACGGTTAAGGTTAGGGTGAGTGTTAGTGTAAGTGTTATGGTGAGGGTTAGGGTGAGGGTGAGGGTTAGGGTTATGATTAGAGATAGGGTTAGGTTTAGGCTGAGGGTGAGGGTGAGGGTGCATGTGAGGTTTAGTGTTAGGGTTAGGGTTAGGATGAGCGCTAGTGTGAGGGTGAGGTTTAGGTTGAAGGTGAGGTTGAGGGTGAGGCTGAGGGTTAGGGTGAGGGTGAGGGTTTGGGTTAGGGTTAGTGTTAGGGTGAGGGTGAGGGTTAAGATTAGGGTTAGGGTTAGAGTTATTGTTAGGGTTAGACTGAGGGTTACAGTTCAGTTTAGGGTGAGGGTGAAGGTGAGGGATATGGTTACGGTTAGGCTGAGGTTTAGGGCTAGGGTTAGGTTAGTGTTAGGAGGAAGTTTAGGGTGAGGGGTAGGGTTAGGGATAGGGTGAGGGTTAGGATTTTGGTTAGAGTTAAGGTGAGGTTTCGGCTTAGGGTGAGGTTTAGGGTTAAGGTTACTGTTAGGGTGAGGGTTAGGTTTAGCAATAGGATTAGTGTGAGGGCTAAGGTGAGGGTGAGGGTTAGGGTTAGGGTTAGGTTTAGGGTGAGGTTTGGACTTAGGCTGAGGGTTAGGGTTAGTGGGAGGGTTGGTGTTAGGGTTAGGCTTAGTGTTAAGTTGAGGATAAGGGTTAGAATGAGGGTTAGCTTTCAGGTGAGGTTTAGGGTTAGGGTGAGGGTCAGAGTTAGGGTTATGGTTAGGCTGAGGGTTAGGTGAGAGTTAGGGTTAGGGTTAGGTTAAGGGTTAGCGTTAGGGTGAGGGTTAGGTTTAGGATTAGTGTAAGAGTTATGGTTAGGGTTAGGGTGAGGCTTTCGGGTTAGGGTTAGGGTTAGGGTTAGGTTGAAGTTTAAGGTGAGAGAGACGGTTAGGGTTAGTTTTAGGTTTATCGTGTGGGTAAGTGATAGTGTGAGGGTTAGGGTGAGTGTTAGAGTTAGCATTAGGGTTAGAGTGAAGTTTAGGGTGAGGGATATGGTTAGGGTTAAGGTGAACTTGAGGGTGAGGGTTAGGGTTAGGGTTAGGGTTGGTTTTAGGGTTAGGGTGAGGGTTAGGGTTAGTGTTAGCATGAGGGTAAGGGTAAGGGTGAGGGTGACGGTTAGGGTTAGAGTTAGGCTGAGGGTTAGGTTTAGTATGAGGTTTAGGGTGAGAATGAGGTTAAGGCTTATTTTGAGGTTTAGGGTAAGGGTGAGGGTTAGGGTTAGTGTTAGGGTGAGGGTTAGGGATAGGGTTAGGTTTAGGGATAAGGATAGGGTTACGGTTAGGGTGAGGGTTAGGGTAATGTGTATGGTTATGGTTCGGGTGAGGGTTAGGTTTAGTGTAAGTATTAGGGTTATGGTTAGGGTTAGGATTAGTGTGAAGGTAAGAATTAGGGTGACGTTTAGGGTGAGGGTGAGGTTTAGGGTTAGGATTAGGGTTATGGTTAGTGTTACGCTGAGGGTGATGGTGAGGGTGAGGGTGAGTGTGAGTTTTAGTGTTAGGGTTAGGTTGAGGGTTAGGGATAGGGTTAGGGTTAGGTATAGGGATAGGGTTACGGTTAGGGTGAGGGTTAGGGTAATGGGTATGGTTATGGTTAGGGTGAGGGTTAGGTTTAGTTTAAGTATTAGGGTTATGGTTAGGGTTAGGATTAGTGTGAAGGTAAGAATTAGGGTGACGTTTAGGGTGAGGGTGAGGTTTAGGGTTAGGATTAGGGTTATGGTTAGTGTTACGCTGAGGGTGATGGTGAGGGTGAGGGTGAGTGTGAGTTTTAGTGTTAGGGTTAGGTTGAGGGTTAGGGTGAGGATTAGGTTTAGGGTGAGGTTTAGGGTTAGGGTTAATTTGAGGATGGTATGAGGGTGAGGTTTAGAGTGAGGGAAAGGGTTAGAGTGAGGGCCTGGGTGAGTGTGAGGGTTAGGGTTAGGGTGAGGGTTTGAGTTATGTTTAGTGTAAGTGTTATGATGAGGGGTAGGGTTAGGTTTAGGGTGAGGTTAGGTTTAGTGTGAGGGTTACTGTTAGGGTTAGGGTGAGGGTGAGGTTAAGGGTTATGGTGAGGGTTAGGGTAAGGGCGAGGTTTAGGGATAGGAATAGGGTTAGTTTTAGGGTTAGGCTGAGGGTGAGGATGAGGGTGCGGGTGAATTTTTGGGTTAAGGTTACAGTTAGGGTGAGGGCTAGGGTGAGGGTTAGGGTTAGGCTGAAGGTGAGTGTGAGGGTGAGGGTCTTGGTTAGGTAATGTTAGGGTTAGGTTGAGGATTAGGTGAGGGTTAGGGTGAGGGTGCAGGTTCAGGTGATGGTGAGGGTTAGTATGAGGTTGAGGGTTATTAACCATAACCGGGTTAGGTGAGGGTTAGGGTTAGGGTTAGGGTTAGGGTTAGGAGAGGGTTAGGGTTAGGCTAAAAGTTAGGGTGAGGGTTAGGGTTAGGGGTAGGGTTATGGTTCGGGTGAGTATTAGGGTTAATATGAGGGTTAGGGTTAGGGTGAGGATAAAGTAAGGTTGAGAGTTAGGGTGAGGATGAGGTTTAGGGTTACTATTAGTGTGAGGGTTAGGGTTAGGTTTAGTGTTAAGGGGAGGGTTAGGGTGACGGTTAGGGTTAGGATTAGGGTTAAGGAGAGGGTGAGTGTGAGCGTGAGGCTTAGGGTTAGGGTTAGGGTTAGGGTTAGGGTGAACTTTAGGGTTAGGGTGGAGGTTAGTATTAGAGTTAGGGTTCGGGTTAGGGTTCGGGTTTGGGTTAGGCTTAGGGTTACGGAGAGGGTGAGGGTGAGCATGAGGGTTAGGGTTAGGTTTAGGGTTAGGGTGAACGTTAGGGTTAGGGTGGAGGTTAGTATTAGGGTTAGTGTGAGGTTTATGGTGAGGGTTAGGGTTATTGTTAGGGTGTTGTTTAGGCTGAGGGTTAGGGTTAGGATTAGAGTGAGGTGTAGGGTGAGGTTTAGGGTGAGGGTGAGGGTTATGGTTAGGGTTAGCATTAGGGTTAGGGTCAGGTTTAGTGTGACTGTGAGGTTTAGGGTGAGGTTTAGGGTGAGGTTTAGGGTTAGGGTTAAGGTGACAGTTAGGGTAACGGGTAGGGTTGCAGTTAGGGTGAGGGTTAGGTTTAGTGTGAGAGTTAGGGTTAGGGTTAGGATTAGGATTAGTGTGTGGGTAAGAATTATCTTGGTGGTTAGGGTGAGGGTGAGGTTTAGATTTAGGAATATGGATAGGATTAGTGTTACGCTGAGGGTGAGGGCTATTTAGGGTTAGGGTGAAGGCCAGGCTGAGGGTTAGGGTTAGGTTGAGGGTTAGGGTTAGGGTGAGGGTTAGGGTTAGGTTTAGTTTGAGGCTGGTGTGAGGATGAGTTTTAGGGTGAGGCTTGGGGTTAGTGTGAGGGCTAGGTTGAGGGTGAACTTTAGGGTTATGATGAGGGTTAGGGTTATGTTTAGGGTGGGGGTTAGGGTGAGGGTTAGCTTTAATTTGAGGTTTACGGTTAAAGTTAGGGTGACGGTGAGGGTAAGGGTTAGGGTGAGGGTTAGGGTGAGGGTGAGGGTGAGGGTTAGGATTAGAGATAGTGTTAGGTTTAGACTGAGGGTTAGGGTGATGATGCGGGTGAGGTTTAGGGTTAGGGTTAGGGTTAGGGTGAGGGCTAGGGTGAGGGTGAGGGTTAAGGTGAAGGTGAGGTTGAGGGTGAGGCTGAGAGTTAGGGTGAGGGTGAGGGTTTGGGTTAGGGTTAGTGTTAGGGTGAGGGTGAGGGTTAAGATTAGGGTTATTGTTAGGGTTACAGTTCAGTTTAGGGTGAGGGTGAAGGTGAGGGATATGGTTACGGTTAGGGTGAGGTTTAGGGTTAGGGTTAGGGTTACTGTTAGGAGGAAGTTTAGGGTGAGGGGTAGGGTTAGGGTTACGGTGAGGGATAGGGTTAGTGTGAGGTTTAGGGTGAGGGTTAGGGTTAGGGTTAGGTTGAGGGTTAGGGTTTTGGTTAGGGTTAAGGTGAGGGTGAGGGTTAGGTTGAGGTTTAGGGTTAGGGTTAGGGTGAGAGTGAGGGTTAGGGTTGGGGTGGAGTTTAGGATTAGTGTTAGGGTTATGGTTAGGGTGAGGCTTAGTGTTAGGGTTAGGGTTAGTGTTAGGAGGAAGTTTAGGGTGAGGGTTAGTGTTAGGGTGAGGGTTAGTGTTAGCATTAGGGTTAGTGTGAGGGCTAAGGTGAAGGTGAGGTTTAGGGGTAGGGTTAGGTTTAGGGTGAGGCTTAGGCTTAGGCTGAGGGTAGGGTTATTGGGAGGGTTGGTGTTAGGGTTAGGCTTAGTGTTAGGGTGAGGGTAAGGCTTAGGTTGAGGGTTAGAGTTAGGGTGAAGGTTAGGGTTAGGGTGAGGGTCAGGGTTAGATTTAGGGGTAGGCTGAAGGTTAGGTGAGGGTTAGGGATAGGGTTAGGGTAAGGGTTTGCGTTAGGGTTAGGGTTAGGGTTAGGATTAGTGTTAGAGTTAGGGTGAGGGTTAGGGTGAGGGTTTCGGGTTAGGGTTAGGGTTAGGTTGAGGGTTACGGTGAGGGTGAGGGTTAGGATTAGGTTTAGGTTTATCGTGTTGGTAAGTGATAGTGTGAGTGTTAGGGTGAGTGTTAGATTTAGCATTAGGGTTAGAGTGAAGTTTAGGGTGAGGGTTAGGGTTAGGTTTAAGGTGATCTTGAGGGTGAGGGTTAGGGTTAGGGTTAGGGTGAGTTTTAGGGTTAGGGTGAGGGTTAGGGTTAATGTTCGTGTGAGGGTAAGGGTGAGGGTAACTGTTAGGGTTAGAGTAAGTGTGAGGGTTTGGTTTTGTGTGAGGTTTAGGGTGAGGATGAGGTTAAGGCTTAGGGTGAGCTTTAGGGTAAGGTTGAGTGTTAGGGTTAGGGTTAGCGTGAGGGTGAGGGTTAGGGTGAAGGTTAGGGTTAGGGATAGGGTTAGGTTTAGGGTGAGGGTTAGGGTAAGGGGTAGGGTTATGATTAGGGTGAGGGTTAGGTTTAGTGTGAGTGTTAGGGTTAGGGTTAGGGTTAGGATTAGTGTGAAGTTAAGAATTAGGGTGAGTTTTAGGGTGAGGGTGAGGTTTAGGGTTAGGATTAGGGTTATGGTTAGTGTTATACTGAGGGTGATGGTGAGGGTGAGGGTGAGTGTGAGTTTTAGTGTTAGGGTTAGGGTGAGGGTTAGGGTGAGGATTAGGTTTAGGGTGAGGGAGAGGGTTAGGCTGAGGGGTAAGTGTAGGGTTAGGTGAGGGTTAGGGTTAGTGTGAGGGTTAGGTTTAGGGTTAGGTTGAGGGTAAGGATTAGTGTGAGGGTTAGGGTGAGGGTGACTGTTAGGGTTAGGCGGACAGTAAGGGTTAGGGTGAGGGTTAGATTGATGGTGAGGTTTATGGTTAGCATTAGTGTTAGGGTTATGGTGAGGGTTAGGTTTGGGGTTAGGGTCAGGTCTAGGGTGAGGGTGAGGGTTACCGATAGGGTTAGGGTTAGGGTGAGTATTAGAGTTAGGATTAGGGTTAGGGTGAGCATTAGGCTGAGGGGTAGGGTTAGGGTTAGTCTTAGTCTTAGGGTTAGGCTTAGGGTGAGGGTGGGGTTGAGGATTATGGTTAGGGTGATGGTTAGGTTTAGGGTGAGGGTTAAGATGAGGGTTAGGGAGAGGGAAGTGTTAAGGTGAGGGTGAGGGTTATGGTTACCATTAGGGTTAGGGTTAGAGTTAGCGTGAGGGTTAGGTTTAGGTTTAGGGTTAGGGTGAGTGTGAGGGTGAGGGTTAGGTTTAGGTTTCGGGTGAGGGTTAGGTTTAGTGTTAGGGTTAGGGTGTGGTTTAGGGTTAGGGTTCGTGTGAGGGTGAGGGTGAGGTTTAGGGTGTGGGTGAGGGTGAGGTTTAGGGTTAGGAATAGGGTGGGGGTGAGTGTGAGTGTGAGGGTTAGGGTGAGGAATAGGGATAGGGTGAAGGTGAGTGTTAGGGTGAGGTTTAGAGGTAGGTTAAGGTGAGGGTTAGAGTTAGGGTAATGGTTTGTATGAGGGTTAGTTTAAGGTTAAGTGTGAGGGTTAGGGTGAGGGTTAGGGTTAGGATTAGGTTAGGCTGAGGGTTAGGGTGAGCATTAGGGTTAGCGTTAGGGTTAGGGATAGGTTTAGGTTTAGGGTGAGGTTTAGGATGTGGGTTAGGATTAGGGTTAGGGTTAGGGTTAGGGTGAGGGGTAGGGTCAGGGTTAGATTTACGGTGAGCGTAAGGGTTAGCATGAGGTTTAGGGTAAGTGTGAGGGTTAGAGTTAGCATTAGGGTTAGGGTGAGGTTTAGGGTGAGTGTTAGGGTTAGGTTTATGGTTAGGGTGAGATGAGGGTGAGGGTCATTGTGAGGTTTATGGTTAGGGTGAGAGATAGGTTTAGGGTGAGGGTTAGGCTTTGGTTTAGGGTGTGGGTGAGCGTGAGGGTGACATTGATGCTTAGGGTGAGGGTGAGGGTGATTGTGAGAGTTAGACTTAGAGTTAGCTTTAGGGTTAGGGTTAGTGTGAGGGTGAAGGTGAGGGTTAGGGTTAAGAGTAGGGTTAGGTTTAAATTTAGGCTGAGGGTGAGCCTGAGGGAGAAGGTAACGATTAGTCTTAGGGTTAGGGTTGTTGTGAGGATTAGGATGAGGGTAAGGTTAAAGGTTAGGTTGAGGGTGAGGGTTAGGGTTAGTGTTAGGGTGAGGGTTAGGGTTAGGGTGAGGTTAGAGTTAGGGTGAGGTTTATTGTTAGTGTGAGGCTTAGTGTTAGTGTTAGGTTGAGGGTAATGGTTAGGTTGAGGGTTAGGGATAGGGATAGGTTTAGGGAGAGGTTTCGGGTTATGGTGAGGTTTAGGTTCAGGGTGAGAGTTAGGCTTAGCATTATGGTTAGTGTGAGGGTTAGTGTAAGCTTAGTGTGAGGGTTAGGGTTAGGGTGAGGGTTAGGTTGAGGGTGAGAGTAATGTTAAGTGTGAGGGTTAGGATTATGGTAAGCTTGTGGGTTAGGGTGAGGGTTAGGTTTAGGTTTACAGTAAGGGTGAGGGTTAGGGTGAGTGTTTGGTTTGGGGTTAGGGTTAGGGTGAGGGTGACATTGAGGGTTGGAAATAGGGTTAGGTTGAGGGTTAGGGTTAGGCTGAGGATTAGGGTTTGTGTAATGGCTAGTTTTAGGTTTAGGGTTAGTGTTAGGGTGAGACTAAGTTTTAGGGTTAGGATTAGGGTTACGGTGAGGTTGATGGTTAGGTTAAGGGTGAGGGTTAGGGTTAGGGTAAGGGTGAAGGTGAGGGTTAGGATAAGGGTGAAGGTGAGGGTTAGGATAAGGGTTAGGATTAGGGTTATTTTTAGGTTTAGGGTTAGGTTTATGGTTACGTTGAGGTTGAGGGTGAGGGTGAGGGTTAGGGTTAGTGTGAGGTTTAGGGTAAGGGTGAGGTTTAGGGTTAGGGTTAGGATGAGGTTTAGGGTGAGGGGTAGGGTTAAGATTAGGGTGAGGGTTAGGGTTAGTGTGAAGGTTAGGAATAGGGTTAGGATGAGGGTTAGGTTGAGGGTTAGGTTTTAGATTAGGGTTAGGGTGAGAGTGAGGGTTAGGGTGACGTTAAGGGTTAGCTTAGGTTTACGATTAGGGTGAGGGTAAGGGTTAGGTTTAGGGTTAGGCTTAGGGTGAGGTTTAGGGTGAGGTTGAGGGTTAGGGTTAGTGTTAGGTTCAGGTGAAGGTTTAGGTTGAGGTTTAGGGTGAGGGTGAGTGTTAGGGTTAGCATTAGGGTTAGGGTGAGGTTTAGTGTGAGTGTTTTGGTTAGTTTAGGGTGAGGTTTTGGGATAGTGTGAGGGTTAGGGTGAGGGTAAGGTAAGGGTAAGGGTGAGGTTTTTGGTGAGGGTGAGGGTTACGGAACTGGAGAGGGTTAGGGTTAGTGTGAGGGTTAGAGTTAGGGTTAGGAAAAGGGTTAGTGTGAGGGATAAGGTGAGGGTGAGGATTATGGTTAGGGTTAGGTTTAGGTTGAGGGTTAGGTTTAGGCTGAGGGTTAGGGTTAGTGTGAGTGTTGGTGTTAGGTTTAGGCTTAGTATTAGGGTGAGGGTAAGGTTTAGGTTGAGGGTTAGGTTTAGGGTGATGGTTAGGGTTAGGGTGAGGGTGAGGGTTAGGGTTAGGGTGAGGGTAAGGGTTAAGGTTAGGTCTAGGTTTAGGGTAATTGTGGGTTTTGTTGAGGTTTAGGTTTAGGGTTAGTGTACGGGTTAGGGTTAGGGTTAGTGTGAGGATTAGGTTGACGGTTGGCTTGAAGGTTAGGGTTAGTGTGAGGGTTAGGGTTAGGCTGAGGGTGAGGGTAAAGTTGTTAGTTAGGGTTAGGATTAAGGTTAGGGAGAGGTTTGGGGTTTGGTTTAGGGTTAGGATGAGGGTTAGGGTGAGGGGAAAGTTTAGGTTTAGAGTGAGGTTAGATTTATTGTGAGGGTTAGCGTTAGGGTTAGGGTCAGGGTGAGGGTGAGGATATGGTTTAGGGTGCGGGTTAGAGTGAGGGTTAGGGTTAGGGATAGGGTTAGGTTTAGGGTGACTGTTAGCTTGAGGGTTTGGTTTAGGTTTAGGGTTAAGGTTTCTGGTGAGGGTTCGGGTTCAGTTTAGGGTTAGGTTAAGGGTTTCGTGTTTGGGTTACTGTTACGGTTAAGGTGAGGTTTATGGTGAGGGTGAGGGTTAGGGTTAGGTTTAGGTTTATGGTGTGTTTAAGTGATAGCGTGAGGGTTAGGGTGAGTGTTAGAGTTATTAGTAGGGTTTGGGTGAGGGTGAGGGCGAGGGTTAGGGTTAGGGTTAGCGTGAGGGTGAGGGTGAGTGTGACGGTTTGGGTTAGAATTAGGGTGAGGGTTAGGTTTAGTGTGAGGTTTAGGGTGAGGATGAGGTTAAGGGTTAGGTTGAGGGTTAAGGTAAAGTTGAGGGTTAGGGTTAGGGTTAGTGTTAGGGTGAGGGTTAGGGTGAGGGTTAGGGTTAGGTTTAGGTTTAGGGTGACGGGGAGGGTTAGGGTTAGGGTTAGGGTGAGGGCTAGGGTGCGGGTTAGGGTTAGGGTGAGGGTTAGGCTTAGGGTGAGGGTTAGGGTTAGGGTTAGTTTTTGGGTGGTGTGAGCGTGAGGTTTAGGATGATGGTTAGGATTAGGGTGAGGGCTAAGGTGAGGGTTAGGGTTAGCATTAGGGTGAGGGTCAGGGTTAGGTTTAGGTTGAGGTTTGGGGTGAGGGGTAGGGTTAGGTTTAGAGTGAGGTTTAGGTTTAGTGAGAGCGTTACAGTTAGGGTGAGGGTGGGGGTAAGGGTTATGGTGAGGGTTATGATGGGTTGATGGTTAGGGTTAGGATTAGGGGTAGGGTTAAGGGTAAGGCTGAGCAAGAAGGTGAGAGTGCGGATGAGGTTTACGGGTAGGGTTACGTTTAGGGTGAGTGCTAGGGTTAGGGTGAGGGTTAGGGTGAAGGTGAGGGTGAGGGCCTTTTTAGATAATGGTTAGGGTTAGGGTGAGGATTATGTGAGGGTGAGGGTGAGGGTGAGCTTTAGGGTTAGGGTGTGGGTGAGTGTTAGGTTTAGGTTGAGGGTTCAGGTGATGGTGAGTGTTAGGGTAAGGTTGAGATTTAGGGTTAGGTGAGGGTTAGGTTTAAGGTTAGGGTTAGAGTTAGGATGAGGGTTTGGGTGAGGGGTACTATTAACGTTAGGGTGAGAATTAAGGTTAATGTGAGGGTTATGGATAGGGTGAGGATAATGTTAGGGTGACGGTTAGGGTGAGAGTGAGGGTTAGGTTTACTGTTAGGGTGAGGGTTAGGGTTAGCTTTAGTGTTAAGTTGAGGGTGAGAGTGAGGGTTAGGGTTAGGCTTAAGGTTAAGGTGAGGGTGAGGGTGAGGATGACGGTTAGTTTGAGGTGTAAGGTTAAGGTGAGGGTTAGGTTTACGATTAGGGTTATTGTTAGGATTAGGTTTAGGGTGAGGGTGAGGATGAGGGTGAGGGTGAGGGTGTGGGATAGGGTTAGGGTTAGGTTTAGGGTGAGCATGAGGGTTAGGGTTAGGGTGAGGGGTAGGGTTAAGTTTAGGGTGAGGGTTAGAGTTAGTGTGAAGGTTAAGGTTAGGGTTAGGGTGAGGTTTAGGCTGAGGGTTAGGGTGTGGATTAGGGATAGGTTGAGGGTGAGGGTTAGGGTGAGGTTTATGGTTAGCTTAGGGTTAGGTTTAGGGTGAGGGTTAGGGTGAGGGTAAGGATTAGGGTGAGGGTTAGGTTTAGGGTGAGGTTTAGGGTGAGGTTGTGGGTTTGGAGTTAGGGTTAGAGTGAGTTTCAGGTTTAGGTTGAGGGTTAGGGTGAGGGTGAGTGTTACGGTTAGCATTAGGGTTAGGGTGAGGTTTAGCGTGAGTGTTTTTATTAGGTTAGGTTGAGGTTTTGGGTAAGTGTGAGGGTTAGGGTGAGGTTAAGGTAAGGGTAAGGGTCAGGTTTTTGGTGATGGTGAGATTTACAGAAAGGGTGAGGGTTAGGGCTAGGGTTAGGGTTAGGGTTAGGGATAGAAAAAGGGTTAGTGTGAGGGATAAGTTGAGGGTGAGGATTGGGGTTAGGGTTAGGTTTAGGTTGAGGGTTAGGTTTAGGCTGAGGGTTAGGGTTAGTGTGAGGGTTTGTGTTAGGGTTAGGATTAGTGTTAGGGTGAAGGTTAGGGTTGGGTGAGTGTTAGGGTTAGGGTGAGGGTAAGGGTTAGGGTTAGGACTAATTTTAGTGTTATTGAGGATTTTGGTGATGTTTAGGGTTAGGGTTAGTATAAGGGTTAGGATGAGGGTAAGGGTTAGGGTTATGACTAGGTTTAGGGTTATTGAGGATTTTGGTGATGTTTAGGGTTAGGGTTAGTGTAAGGGTTACGGTTAGGGTTAGTGTTGAGGATTAGGTTGAGGGTTAGCGTGATGGTTAGGGTTAGTGAGAGGGTCAGGGTTAGGCTGAGGGTGAGGGTGAGGGTGAGAGTTAGTGTTAGGGTTAGGGTTAGTTATGATGAGGGTGAGGGTTAGGGTTAGGATTAGGGTTAGGGATAGGTTTTGGGTAGGTTTAGGGTTAGGATGAGGGTTAGGGTGAGGGGTAAGAGGTTTAGAGTGAGGGTTAGAGTTATTGTAAGCGTCAGCGTTAGGGTTAGGGTTAGGGTGAGGGTGAGTATAAGGTTTAAGGTGAGGATTAGGGTGAGGGTTAGGGTTTGGGATAGGGTTAGGGATAGGGTGACACGTAGCTTGAGGGTTAGGTTTAGCGTTAGGGTTAAGGTTTCGGGTGAGGGTTAGGGTTCAGGTTAGGGTTTGGGTTTCGTATTTCGGTTAGGGTTAAGTTTAGGGTGAGATTTAGGGTGAGGGTGAGGTTGAGGGTTATGTTTAGGTTTATGGTGGGGGTAAGTGATTGCGTGAGGGTTAGTGTGAGTGTTAGAGGTAGCAGTAGGTTTGGGTGAGGGTGAGGGTTAGGCTTAGGGTTAGGGTGAGTTTTAGGGTTAGGGTGAGGGTTAGGGTTAGTGTTAGCATGAGGGTGAGGGTGAGGGTGACGGTTAGGGTTAGAGTTTGGGTGAGGTTAAGTTTAGTGTGAGGTTTAGGGTGAGGATGAGGTTAAGGGTTAGGGTGAGGGTTAAGGTAAGGGTGAGGGATAGGGTTAGGGTTAGTGTTAGGGTGAGGGTTAGAGTTAGGGTTAAGGTTAGGGTTAGGGTGAAGGGTAGGGTTAGGGTTAGGTTTAAGGTGAGGGCTAGTGTGCGGGTTAGGGTTAGGGTTAGGGAGAAGGTTAGGGTTAGGGTTAGTTTGAGGGTGGTGTGAGGGTGAAGTTTAAGATGAGGGTTAGGATTAGGGTGAGGGCTAGGGTGAGGGTGAGGGTTAGAATTAGGGTAAGGGTTAGGGTTAGGTATAGGTTGAGGTTTGGGGTGAGGGGTAGGGTTAGGTTTAGGGTGAGGGTTAGGTTTAGTGTGAGGGTTAAGGTTAGGGATATTGTGAGGGTGAGGGTAAGGGTTATGGTGAGTGTTATGATCAGGTTGTGGTTTGGGTTAGGATTAGGGGTAGGGTTAGTGTAAGGCTGAGCATGAGGGTGAGGGTGCGGGTGAGGTTTAGAGTTAGGGTTACATTTAGGGTGAGGGATAGGGTGAGGGTGAGGCTTAGGGTGAATGTTAGGGTGAGGGTGAGGGTCTTTGTTAGATAATGGTTAAGTTTAGGGTGAGGATTAGGTGAGGGTTAGGGTTAGGGTGAGCTTGAGGGTTAGGGTGTGGGTGAGTGTTAGGGTTAGGGTGAGAGTTCGGGTGATGGTGAGGGTTAGGGTAACGTTGACAATTAGGGTTAAGTTTAGATGAGGGTTAGGTTTAGGGTTAGGATTAGAGTTAGGGTGAGGGTTCGCGTGAGGTGTACTGTTAAGGTTAGGGTGAGCATTAGGATTAATTTGAGGGTTAGGGATAGGGTGAGGATAAAGTTCGGGTGACGGTTAGGGTTAGGGTGAGGGTTAGGGTTACTGTTAGGGTGAGGGTTAGAGTTAGCTTTAGAGTTAAGGTGAGGGTGAGGGTGAGGGTTAGTGTTAGGCTTAGGGTTAAGGTTAGGGTGATGTTGAGGATGAGGGTTAGAGTGAGGGTTAGGGTTAGGGTGAGGGTTAGGTTTAGGGTTAGGGTTAGGGTTATTGTTAGGGTCAGATTTAGGGTGAGGGTAAGGATGAGGGTGAGGGTGAGGGTGTGGGTTAGGGTTAGGGTTAGTTTTCGGGTGAGGGTGAGGGTTAGGGTTAGGGTTAATGTTAGGCTTAGGTTAATTTTTAGGGTTACTGTGAGGCTTAGTGTTAGGGTTAGGGTTACTGTTAGAGTGATTGTAACTTTTAGGGTGAGGGTTAGGGTTAGAGTGAGGGTTAGGTTTAGGTTGAGGGTTAGGATAAGGGTTCTGGTTAAGGTGAGAGTGAGGGTGATGCTTAGGGTTAGGGTTAGGTTGAGGGATAGGGTGAGGGTTAATTTTAGGGTAAGGGTTAGGCTTAGGGTGAGAGTTAGCCTTAGTGTTAATTTGAGGATGGGGTGAGGGTCAGGTTTAGGGTGTGGGTGAGGGTTAGGGTGATAGCTAGATTAGGATGATGATTAGGGTTAGGGTGAGGGTTAGGGTTAGTTTTAGGGTGAGGGATACGGTGAGGGTTAGGGTTAGGTTTAGGGTGAGGGTTAGGTTTAGTGTGAGGGTTATAGTTAGGGTTAGGGTGAGGGTGAGGGTAAGGGTTTAGGGTGAGGGTTAGGGTTATGCTGAGGGTTATGTTTAGGATTAGCTTTAGAGTTAGGGTTAGGCTGAGGGTGAGGGTGAGGGTGAGTTTGAGGTTTAGGATTAGGGGTAGGGTTAGGGTGAGGGGTAGTGTGAGGGTGAGTGTTAGGTTAAAGATGAGGGCGAGGTTGAGGGTGAGGGTCTCGGTTATATAGAGGTTAGGGTTAGGGTGAGGATTAGGTGACAGTTAGGGTGAGGGTGAGGGTTAGGGTTAGGAATAGAGAGAGGGTTAGGTTAGTGGTTAAGGTTAGAATTAGGGTGAGGGTTATGGTGAAGGGTAGGGTTAGGGTTAGGGTGAGCATAAAGGTTAATGTGAGGGTTAGGTTTAGGTTGAGGATAAAGAAAGGGTGAGGGTTATGGTTACTGTTAGGGTGAGGTTTAGGGTTAGGACTAGTGTTAAGGTGAGTGTAAGTGTGAGGGTTAGGGTTAGGCTTAGGTTTAAGATGAGGGTGAGGGTGAGGGCGAGGGTTAGCGTGAGGTTTAGGGTTAGGTTGAGGGTTAGGTTCAGGGTTAGGGTTAGGGTTATTGTTAGGGTTAAATTTAGGGTGAGGGTGAGGATAAGGTTGAGTGTGAGGGTTAGGATTAGGATTTGGGTTATGGTGAGCCTGAGGGTGAGGGTGAGGCGTAGGGTGAGGGTTAGGCTAAGGCTTACGGTGAGGCTTAGGTTTAGTGTGATGTTTAGGGTGAGGGTGATGTTTAGGGTGAGAGTGAGGGTGAGGTTTTGGTTCAGGGTTTGGTTTAGGTTCAGGGTGAGGGTGAGTGTGAGGGTTAGGGTTAGTGTTAATATTAGGCTTAGGTTTAGGCTGAGGGTAAGGGTGAGTGTGAGAGTTAGGGTTAGGGTGAGTGTGAGTTTTAGGATTAGAGTTAGGGTGAGGGTTAAGGTGAGGGTTAGGGTTAGGATTAGGGTTCAGGTTAGGCTGAGGGTGAGGGTGAGGGTGAGGGTTAGGGTTACTGTGAGGCTTAGGCTTAGGGTGAGGGTGACCGTTAGGGATAGGTTGATGGTTAGGGTGAGAGTGAGTGTTAGGGTGAGGGTTAGGGTGAGTGTTATGATGCGGGTGAGGTTAAGGGTTAGGTTTAGGGTTAGGATTAGGTTTAGGGTGAGGGTGAGTGTAAGGGTTAGGGTTAGCTTTATTGTTAGGCTTAGGTTTAAGCTGAGGGTGAGGGTGAGTATGAGGCTTAGCGTTATGTTGAGTGTGAGCATAAGGGTTAGGGTTAGGGTGATTGTTAGGGTAAGTGTTAGGGTGAGGGTTAGAGTTAGGGTTAGGATTAGGGTTAGGTTTAGGCTGAGGGTGAGGGTGAGGGTGAGGGTTATGATTAGGGTGAGTGTTAATCTTAGGGTTAGTGTGAGGGTTAGGGATAGGGTGATGGTTAGGGTGGGTGTGAGGGTGAGGCTTAGGGTGAGTGTGAGGGTGAGTGTTAGGGTGCGGGTAAGTTTTAGGGTTAGATTTAGGTTTAGGGTGAGGGTTAGGATGATGGTTACGATGAGGGGCAGGGTTAGGGGTATGGTGAGGTTCAGGGTTAGTTTGAGGGTTAACGTTACGGTTGGGTTTAGGGTGAAGGTTAAGGTGAGGGTTAGAGTTAGGTTTAGGGTTAGGCTGAGGGTAAGTTTTAGGGTGAGGGTTAGGGTGAGTGTGAGGGTTAGGTTTAGGGAGAGGTTTAGGGTTATGGAGAGGATTAGGGTTCGATTTAGGGTGAAGGTGAGGGTGATGGTGTGGGTTAGGGTAAGGATTAGGTTTAGGGTTAGGGTTAGGGTTATTGTTAGGGTTAGGGTTAGGTTTACGGTTAAGGTGAGGTTGCGGGTGAGGTGAGGTTTAGCGTTACGGTTAGCGTTAGAGTGAGGGTTTTGGTGAAGGTAAGTGTTGGGGTGAGGGTTAGGGTTAGGGTGAGGTTGAGGGTGAGGATGAGAGTTAGTGTTAGGGTTAGGGTTAAGGTGAGGTTTAGGGTGAGGTTGAGGGTTAGTGTTAGGGTTAGGTTTAGGGTGCGATTAAGGGATAGGTTGAGGGTTAGGGTGAGTGATAGGGTTATGTTAGGGTGAGGATTAGGGTTAGGGTGAGGTATAGGGTTAGTGAGGGTTAGTGTTAGGGTTAGGCTTAGTGTTAGGTTGAGGGTAATGTTTAGATTGAGGTTTAGGTTTAGGGTGAGGGTTAGGGTTAGGGTGATGGTTTTGGTAAGGGTGAGGATTAGGGTGAGGTTTAGGGTTAGGGTGATGTTTAGGGTGAGGGTTAGGGTGAGGGTTGGTTTGAGGGTATAGGTTAGAGTTAGGGTGAGGTTGAGGGTGAGGGTGAGAATTAGGCTTAGGGTTAGTGTGAGGGTGAGTGTGAGGGTTAGGGTTAGGGTTAGGGTGAGGTTTAGGGTTAGGGTTAGGGATAGGGTGATGTTTAGGGTGAGTGTTATTGTCAGAGTTAGTGTTAGGGTTTCGCTTAGTGTTAGGGTGAGTGTAAGGTTTAGGTTGAGGGTTAGCATTAGGGTGAGGGTTAGGGTTAGTGTGAGGGTTAGGGTTTTGGTAAGGGTGAGGTTGAGGGTGATGGTGAGGCTTAGGGTTAGGGTTTGTGTGAGGGTGAGTGTGATTGTTAGGGTTAGGTTTAGGCTTAGGCTGAGGGTTAGGCTGAGGGTGATGGTGAGGGTGTGGGTGAGGATTAGAGTTAGGGTTAGTGTTAGGGTTAAGGTTAGCGTGAGGGTTTGGGTTAGGCTTAAGTTTAGGATCAGGGTTAGGTTGAGGGGTATGGTTACGGTTAGGGTGAGCGTTAGGGTTAGCGTTAGGGTTAGGGATAGGTTTATGGTTAGGGTGAGGTTTAGGATGAGGTTTAGAGTTACGGTAAGGGTTAGGGTTAGGGTTAGGATGAGGGTTAGGGAGAAGGTTAGGATGAGGGTTAGGTTGAGGGTTCGGGTTAGGGTTCGGGTTAGGGTTATGGTGAGGGTGGGGGTGAGGGTGAGAGTGAAGGTTAGGGTTAGAGTTAGGATGCGGGTGAGGATTAAGGTTAGGGTTAGGGTTAGGGTTAGGTTTAGGCTGAGGATGTGGCTGAGGGTGTGGGTGAGGATTAGGGTTAGGTTGAGTGTTAGGGTTAGTGTTAACGTAAGGGTTTGGGTTAGGGTTATGTTTAAGATGAGAGTTAGGCCAGGCGCTGGTGGCTCACGCCTGTAATCCTAGCTAATCAGGAGGCTGAGATCTGAGAATCGCGGTTCAAAGCCAGCCCGGTCAGGAGAGACCGTGAGACTCCTATCTCCAATAAACCACCGGAAAACCGGAAGTGGCGCTGTAGCTCAAGTGGTAGAGCACTCGCCTTGAGCTGAAGAGCAGAGGGACAGCGCCCAGGCCCAGAGTTCAAGCCCCACGACCGACAAAAAAAAAAAAAAAGATGAGAGTTAGTTTGAGGGGTACGGTTACAGTTAGATTGAGCATTAGGGTTAGCTTTAGGGTTAGGGATAGAGTTAGGGTTAGGGTGAGGTTTAGGATGAGGTTTAGGGTTAGGGTGAGGGTTAGGGTGAGGGTTAGGGTGAAGGTTATGGTTATGGTTAGGGTTAGGGTAAGGGATAGGGTCAGTGTGAGGGTTAGGATTAGGTTTAGGCTGAGAGTAAGTATTAGTTTGAGGTTTAGCGTGAAAGGGTTAGAGTTACATAAGGGTTAGGGTAGGTTTAGGGTGAGGGTTAGGGTTAGGTTTAGGGTTAGGGTGAGGTGAGAGTGAGGGTGATTGTGAGGTTTATTGTTAGGGTGAGGGATAGGTTTTAGGTGAGGGTTAGGTTTAGGGTGAAGGTGAGCGTGAGGGTGACAGTGAGGCTTATGGTAAGGGAGAGGGTGAGTGTGAGGGTTAGGATTAGGTTTAGGTTTAGGGTTAGAGTTAGTGTGAGGGTAAAGGTGAAGGTTAGTGTTAGGAGTAGGGTTATGTTTAAAGTTAGACTGACGGTGAGCGTGAGGGTGATGGTTAGGGTTAGGGTTAGGTTGAGGGTTAGAGTTAGTGTGAGGGTTAGGGTGAGGGTAAGGTTAAAGTTTAGGGTGAGGGTTAGGATTAGGGTTAGCTTGAGGATTAGGGGTAGGGTTACGGTTAGGGTTAGGGTGAGGGTGAGGGTTAGGGTGAGGGTAAGGGTGAGTGTTAGGGTGAGGGTAAGGGTGAGTGTTAGGGTGAGGGTTAGGGTTAGGATTAGGTTTAGGGTGAATGCTAGGTTGTCAGTGAGGGTTAGGGTTAGGGTGAAGGTGAGGGTTAGGTTTAGGGTTAAGTTGAGGGTTTGGGTGAGGTATAGGTTTAGAGTTAGGATGAGTGTGAGGGTGAAGGTGAGCGTGACTGATAGGGTTATGGTTAGGGTGAGGGTTAGGGTGAGGATGAGGGTAACTGTTAGAGTGAGGCTCAGGTTTCGGGAGAGTGTGGGGGTTAGGGTTTGGGTGAGGGTTAGGGTTTGGTGAGTGTTAGGATGATGGTGAGGTTGAGGCTTAGGGTTGGGTTTAGGGTCAGAGTGAGGGTTAGGGTGAGGGGTAGTGTTAGGTTTAGCGTGAGGGTTAGGGTTAGGGTGAGGTTTACTGTTACTGTGAGGTTTCATGTTAGGTTTAGGCTTAGTGTTAGGGTAAGAGTAAGGGTTAGGTTGAGGGTTAGGTTTATGGTGAGGTTTAGAGGTAGTATGTGGATTAGGGCTAGGGTGAGGGCAATGGTGAGGGTTAGGGTTAGGGTGATGTTTAGGGTGAGAGTGAGTATTAGGGTGAGGGTTAAGGTGAGGGTTCAGTTGTGGGTTTGGGTTAGGGTTAGGGTGAGGTTGAGGGTGAAGGTGAGACTTAGGGTTAGGTTTAGGGTGACGGTGAATGTGAGGATTAGGGATAGGGCTAGGCTTAGGTTTAGGGTTAGGCTGAGGGTGACTGTGAGCGTGAGGGTTAGGTTTAGGGTGAGGGTTAGAGTTAGGGTGAGGGTTAGGTTGAGGGTGAGGGTTAGGGTTAGGATTACGTTGAGGGTGAGCCTGTGGGTGAGGGTGAGGGTGAGGGTTAGGGTTAGGGTGAGGGTTAGGCTAAGGTTTAGGGTGAGGGTTAGGTTTAGGGTGATGTTTAGGTTGAGGGTTTTGGTTAGGGTTAGGGTGAGATTCAGACTTAGGGTTAGGTTTAGGGTGAGGGTGAGTGTGAGGTTTAGGGATAGGGTTAGGCTTAGGTTTAGGGTTAGGCTGAAGGTGACTATGAGCCTGAGGTTTAGGGTTATGGTGAGCATTAGGGTTGGGGTTAGGGTGAGGTTAAGTGTTCGGTTGAGTGTTAGGGTTTGGGTGAGTGTTAGCGTTAGGTTTAGGGTTAGGGTTAGGTTGGAGGTTAGGGTTAGGGTGAGGGTTAGAGTTAGGATAAGGGTTAGGTTGATCATGAGGGTGAGGGTTAGGATTAGGTTTAAGGTGAGCCTGAGGGTAAGGGTGAGGTTGAGGGTTAGGTTTAGGTTGAGGGTTAAGCTAAGGGTTAGGGTGAGAGTTAGGTTTAGGGTGATGTTTAGGTTGAGGGTTTGGGTTAGGGTTAGGGTGAGTGTGAGGGTGAGTGAGAGGGTTAGGATTAGTGTCAGCGTTAGGTTTAGGGTGAGGGTGAGTGTGAGTGTTAGGTTTCGGGTTATTGTTAGGCTTAGGTTTAAGCTGAGGGTGAGGGTGAGTGTGAGGGTTAGGGTTATGTTGAGTGTGAGCATTAGGGTTAGGTTTAGGGTGAGGGTGAGTTTGAGGGTTAGGGTGAGGGTTAGGGTTTGGGTTAGGGTGAGGGTTAGATGAGGGTGAGGGTTAGGGTTAGGGTGAGGGTTAGGGTTAGGGTGAGGGTGAGGATTAGCGTTATGGTGAGGGTTAGGGTTCTGGTGCGGATTAGGGTGAGGGTTAGGGTGAGGGTGATGTTTAGGGTAAGCGTGAGGTTGGTTTGAGGGTTTGCATTAGGTTTAGGGTGAGGTTGAGGGTGAGGGTGAGGCTTAGAGTTAGGGTTAGGGTTAGGGTGACTGTGAGGGTTAGGGTTAGGGTTAGGCTTTAGGCTGAGGGTTAGGCTGAGTGTGAGGGTGAGGGTGATGTTTAGATTTAGGGTGAGGGTTAGGGTTAGGGTTAGGGTGAGTGTTAGGGATAGTGTGAGGGTTAGGTTTAGGGTGATGTTTAGGGTTACTGTGAGGGTTCATGTTAGGTTTACACTTAGTGTTAGGGTGAGGGAAAGGGTTAGGTTGAAGGTCAGGTTTAGGGTGAGGTTTAGGGTTAGTATGAGGTTTAGGGCTAAGGTGAGGATAAGGGTGAGGGTTAGGTTTAGGGTGATGTTTAGGGTGAGGGTGAGGCTTAGGGTGAGGGTGAGGGTGAGGGTTCAGTTGAGGGTTTGGGTTAGTGTTAGGGTGAGGTTGAGTGTGAGGTTTAGGGATAAGGTTAGTCTTAGTTTTCGGTTAGGCTGAGGGTGACTGTGAGCTTGAGGGTTAGTATTATGGTGAGCATTAGGTTTGGGGTTAGGGTGAGGTAAGTGTTTGGGTGAGTGTTAGGGTTTGGGTGAGGGTTAGCGTTAGGTTTAGGGTGAGGGTGTGTTTGAGGGTTAGGGTTTGGGTTAGGGTGAAGGTTAGATGAGGATGAGGGTTAGGGTTAGGTTGACGGTTCGGGTTAGGGTGACGGTGAGGGTTAGAGTTAGGGTGAGGGTTAGGGTTATGGTGCAGATTAGGGTGAGTGTTAGGATTACCCTGATGTTTATGGTGAGGGTGAGGGTTGGTTTGAGGGTTTGCATTAGTTTTAGGTTGAGGCTGGGGGTGAGGGTGAGGCTTAGGGTTAGGGTTAGGGTAAGGGTGACTCAGAGGGTTAAGGTTAGGGTGAGGCTTAAGCTGTTGGTTAGGTTGAGGGTGAGGGTGAGGGTTAGTTTTAGGATTAGGGTTAATGATAGGGTGATATTTAGGGTGAGGATTAGTGTGAGAGTTAGTGTTAGGGTTAGGCTTAGTGTTAGAGTGAGTGTAAGGGTTAGGTTGAGGGTTAGGGTTAGGGATTGGGTGAGGGTTGTGATGACGGTTAGGGTGAGGGTAAGGTTTAGGGTGAGGGTTATGGTGAGTGTGAGGGTTAGGGTTAGGGTTAGGGTGAGGGTGAGGGTGAGGGTGAGGATTCAGTTGAGGGTTTGTGTTAGGGTTAGGGTGAGGTTGAGGGTGAGGGTGAGACTCAGGGTTAGGTTTAGGGTGATGGTGAGTGTGAGGATTAGGGATAGGGTTAGGCTTATGTTTAGATTTAGGCTGAAGGTGACTGTGAGCGTGAGGGTTAGGGTTAGGGTTAGGTTGAGGGTTAGCGTTAGGGTTAGGGTTAGGGTTAGGTTGGAGGTTAGGTTTAGGGTGAGGGTTAGCGTTAGGGGTAGGGTTATGTTGAGGGGGAGAGGGAGGGCTAGGGTTAGGATTAGGTTTAGGGTGAGCCTGTGGGTGAGGGTGAGGGTGAGGGTTAGGGTTAAGGTGAGGGTTAGGCTAAGGGTTAGGGTGAAGGTTAGGTTTAGGGTGATGTTTAGGTTGAGAGTTTAGGTTAGGGTTAGGGTGAGTGTGAGGGTGAGTGAGAGGGTTAGGATTTGGGTTAGGGTTAGCTTTAGGGTGAGGGTGAGTGTGAAGGTTAGGGTTTGGGTTATTGTTAGGCTTAGGTTTAAGCTGATGGTGAGGGTGAGAGTGAGGGTTAGGTTTATGTTGAGTGTGAGCATTAGGGTTAGGTTTAGGGTGAGGGTGAGGTTGAGGGTTAGTTTGAGGGTTAGTGTTAGGGTGAAGGTGACGGTTAGCGTTAGGGTGAGGGTGAGGTTTATGGTGCGGATTAGGGTGAGTGTTAGGGTTACGGTGATGTTTATGGTGAGGGTGAGGGTTGGTTTGAGGGTTTGCGTTAGGTTTAGGGTGAGGTTGAGGGTGAGGGTGAGGCTTAGGGTTAGGGTTAGTGTGAGGGTGACTCTGAGGGTCAGGGTTAGGGATAGGCTTTAGGCTGAGGGTTAGGCTGAGGGTGAGGGTGAGGGTTAGGGATAGGGTTAGGGTTAATGATTGGGTGATATTTAGGGTGAGGGTTAGTGTGAGAGTTAGTGTTAGGGTTAGGCTTAGTGTTAGAGTGAGTGTAAGTGTTAGGTTGAGGGTTAGGATTAGGGATAGGGTGAGGTTTGGGATCAGGGTTAGGGTGAGGGTAAGGTTTAATTTGAGGGTTATGGTGAGTGTGAGAGTTAGGGTTAGGGTGAGTGTTAGGGTGAGGGTGAGGGTTCAGTTGAGGGATTGGGTTAGGGTTAGGGTGAGGTTGAGGGTGAGGGTGAGACTTAGAGTTAGGTTTAGGGTGATGGTGAGTGTGAGGATTAGGGATAGGGTTAGGCTTAGCTTTAGGTTTAGGCTGAGGGTGACTGTGAGGTTGAGGGTTAGGATTAGGATGAGGGTTAGGTTTAGGGTGAGGCTTAGTGGTAAGGTTAGGGTTAGGGTTAGGTTGGAGTTTAGGTTTAGGGTGAGGGTTAGCGTTAGGGGTAGGTTTAGGTTGAGGGTGAGGGTGAGGGCTAGGGTTAGGATTAAGTTTAGGGAGAGGGTTACGGTCAGAGTGAGGGTTAGGGTTAGGTTTAGATTTATGGTGAGAGTAAGGGTTAGCGTGAGGTTTAGGGTGAGTGTGAGGGTTAGAGTTAGCATTAGGGTTAGGGTGACGTTTAGGGTGAGGGTTAGGTTTAGGTTTAGGGTTAGGGTGAGGTGAGGGTAATTGTGAGGTTTATGGTTAGGGTGAGAGATAGGCTTAGCGTGAGGGTTAGGGTTAGGGTTAGGGTGAGGGTGAGCGTGAGGGTGACAGTGAGGCTTAGGTTGTGGGTGAGGGTGAGTGTGAGGGTTAGGCTTAGGCTTAGGGTTAGGGTTAGTGTGAGGGTGAAGTTGAGGGTTAGTGTTAGGAGTAGCGTTAGGTTTAAAGTTAGGCTGAGGGTGAGCGTGAGGATGAGGGTGACGGTTAGGGTTAGGGTTAGGGTGAGGTTTAGTGTGAGGGTTAGTGTGAGGTTAAGGCTAAAGGTTAGGGAGAGGGTGAGGGTTAGGTTTAGGGTTAGGGTGAGGGTTAGGGTGAGGTTCAGGGTTAGGGTTATGGTTAGCGTTAAGATGAGGGTGAGGGTTAGGGTGAGGTTGAGGGTGAAGGTTAGTGTGAGGGTAAGGGTTAGTGTGAGGGTTATTGTTAGGGTTAGTGTTAGGGTTACGGTTAAGGTGAGATTGCGGGTGCAGTGAGGTTTAACGTTAGGGTTAGCGTTAGGATGAGAGTTAGGGTGAGGGTAAGTGTTGGGGTGAGGGTTAAGGTTTGGCTGAGGTTCAGGGTGAGGTTGAGGGTTAGTGTTAGGGTTAGGGTTAGTGTGAGTTTAAGGGTTATTTTGATGGGTTAGTGTGAGGGTGAGGGTTAGGGTTAGCATTAGGGCTAGTGTGAGGGTTAGGGTGAGTGTTAGGGTTAGGTTAGGGTGAGGGTTAGGGTTAGGGTGAGGGTTAGGGTGAGGGTTAGTGTTGGGTTAGGGTGAGGGTTAGATGAGTGTGAGGGTTAGGGTTAGTTTGAGGTTTAGGTTTAGGGTGAGGGTTATGGTTAGGATTAGGGTTAGCATTAGGGTTAGTGTGAGGGTTAGGGTGAGTGTTAGGGTTTGTTTAGTGTGAGGGTTAGGGTTAAGGTGAGGGTTAGGGTGAGGGCTAGGGTTGGGTTAGGGTGAGGTTTAGATGAGCGTGAGGGTTAGGGTTAGGTTGAGGGTTAGGTTTAGGGTGAGGGTTAGGGTTAGGATTAGGGTTAGGGTGAGGTCTATGGTGAGCGTGAGGGTTAGGGTGAGGGTTAGGGTTAGGGTGAGGGTTAGGGTTAGTGTGAGGGTTAGGGTGAGGGTAAGGTTAAAGGTTAGATTGAGGGTGAGTGTTAGGGTTAGGGTTAGGGTGAGGTTTAGGGTTAGAGTTATGGTTAGTGTTAGGGTGAGGGCGAGTGTGAGTGTGACAGTGAGGCTTAGGGTCAGGGTGACGGTGAGGGTGAGTGTGAGGCTTACACCTAGGGTTAGGTTTAGGATTAGGGTTAGTGTGAGGGTGAAGGTGAATGTTAGTGTTAGGAGTAGGGTTAGGTTTACAGTTAGGCTTAGAGTGAGCGTGAGGGTGAGGGTGATGGTTAGAGTTAGGGTTAGGTTGAGGGTTAGGGTTTGTGTGAGGGTTAGGCTGAGGGTAATGTTAAAGGTTAGCGTGATGGTGAGGGTTAGGCATAGGGTTAGGGTGAGGATTAGGGTGAGGTTTAGGGTTAGGGTTACGGTTTGTGTTAGGTTGATGGTGAGGGTTAGGTTGAGGGTAAGGGTAAGGTTAGGGTGAGGGTTAGGGTTAGGGTGAGGTTTAGGTTGAGGATGAGTGTGAGTGATAGTGTGAGGCTTAGGGTTCGGGAGAGTATGAGGGTTAGGGTTTGGTTGAGTGTTAGGGTTGGGTGAGTGTTAGGGTGACGGTGAGTGTGAGGGTTAGGGTTGGGTTTAGGGTTAGAGTGAGGGGTAGGGTGAAGGGTAGGTTTAGTGTTAGGGTTAGGGTGAGGTTTAGGGTTAGTGTGAGGGTTAGGGTTAGGGTGAGGTTTAGGGTTACTTTGAGGGTTTATGTTAGGTTTAGTCTTAGTGTTAGGGTTAGGGTTAGGGTTAGGTTGAGGTTTTGGTTTAGGGTGAGGTTTAGGGTTAGTATGAGGGTTAGGGCTAGGGTGAGGGAAAGGGTGAGTATTAGGGTTAGGGTGATGTTCAGGGTGAGGGTGAGGGTTAGGGTTAGGGTGAGGGTGAGGGTTAAGTTGAGGGTTTGGGTTAGCGTTAGGGTGAGGTTGAGGGTGAGGGTGAGTCGTAGGATTAGGTTTAGTGTGAGGGTGTGTGTGAGGGTTTGGGATGGCGTTAGGCTTAAGTTTAGGGTTAGGCTGAGGGTGACTGTGAGCGTGAGAGTTAGGGTTAGGGTGAGGTTTAGGGTTAGGGTGAAGGTAAGGGTTGGGTTGAGTGTTAGGGTTAGGGTGAGGGTTCACGTTAGGGTTAGGGTGAGCGTTAGCGTTAGGTTGGAGGTTAGGTTTAGGGTGAGTGTTAGCGTTAGGATTAGGGAGCGGATTAGGTTGGAGATTAGGGTTAGGATGTGTGTTAGCGTTAGGGGTAGGGTTAGGTTGAGGGTTAGGGTGAGGGTTAGGGTTAGGTTGAGGGTGAGGGTGAGGGTGAGGGTTCGGTTGAGGGTTTCGGTTAGGGTTAGAGTGAGGGTGAGGGTGAGTGTGAGGGTTAAGTTTATGGTTAGGTTTAGGTTTAGGGTGAGGGTGAGTGTGAGGTTTAGGGTTAGGGTTATTTTTAGGCTTATGTTTAAGCTGAGGGTGAGTGTGAGTGTGACCGTTATGGTTATGTTGAGTGTGAGAATTAGGGTTAGGTTTAGGGTGAGGGTGAGGTTGAGGGTTAGGGTGAGGTTTAATTTGAGGGTTAGTGTTCGAGTTAGGTTTAGAGTTAGTGTTAGGGTTAGGGCTGGGGTTAGGGATAGGCTTAGTGTTAGGCAGAAGGTGAAGGTGAGGGTGAGGGTTAGGGTTTGGGTGAGGATGAGGTTTAGGGTTAGAGTTAGCATTAGGGTGAGGGTTAGTGTTAGGGTTAGGGTTAGTGTTACAATTAGGTTTAGGAAGAGGGTGAGTGTGAGGGTTAGGGTTAGGATTAGACTTAGGGTGAGGGTGATAGTGAGGGTAAGGGTGAGGGTTAGGTTTAGGCTTAGGGTTCGAGTATGGGCTAAGGTGAGGGTGAGGGTTAGTGTTAGGGTTGGGGTGAGGGTTAGGGTGAGTGTGAGGGTTACGGTTAGTCTTAGTCTTAGGCTTAGGCTTAGGCCGAGCATGAATGTGAGGGGAGAGTGTTAGGGTTAGGATGAGGGTTAGGGTTTTAGGGTTAGGGTGAGGGTTAGGATGAGGTTTAGGGTTAGGATTAGGGTTAAGTGAGGGCTACAGTGAGGGTGAGGGTTAGGGTTAGCGTTAGGATGAGGTTTAGGGTTAGGGTTACTTTGAGGGTGAGGGTTAGGGTTAGGGTGAGCGTTAGGGTTAGGGTTAGGGTGAGGGTGAGGTTTAGGATTAGGTTTAGGGTTAGGGTTAGGTTTAGGATTAGGGTTACAGTGAGGGTGAGTGTGTGGATTAGGGTTAGGGTTAGACTTAGGCTTAGGATTAGGCTGAGGGTGATAATGGGGATGAGAATTCGCTTTTGAGTGATGGTTAGGGTTATGGTTAGGTTGAGGGTTAGGATGAGGGTGAGGGCTAGGATGAGGGTGATGTTTAGGTTAGGGTTAGGCTTAGGCTTAGGGATAGGCTGAGTCTGAAGTTGAGGGTGAGTGTTACGGTTAGGGTGATGGTTAGGGTTATAGTTAGGGTGAGTGTTAGAATGATGATTACGGTTAGGGTGAGGGTTAGGGTGAGAGTGACAGTAAGGGTAAAGGTGAGGGTTAGTCTGAGGGTGAGTGTTATGGTAATGGTGAAGGTTAAGGGTTAGGGTGAGGGTTAGGTGAGGGTTAGGGATAGGGTTAGTGTTAGCGTTAGGGTGAGGGTTAGTGTGAGTGTTACGGTTAGGGTTACGGTTACGATTAGGGTTAGGGTGGGGGTGAGTGTGAGGGATCGGGTTAGTCTTAGGCTTATGCTTAGGCTTAGGCCCAGCTTGAGGTTGAGGGTTGGAGTTACGGTTAGGGTGAGTGATAGGGTTAGGGTAATGGTTAGGGTTAGGGCAAGGTTGAAGTTTAGGGTTAGGGGTAGGGTGAGTTTTAAGTTTAGGGTGATGGTTAGGGTTAGTGTGAGGGTTAGTGTTCGGGTTAAGGTGAGTTTTAGTGTGAAGGTAAGTGTTAGGGTGAGGTTTAGGGTTAAGGTGAGGTTTAAGGTTAGAGTTAGTGTAGGGTGAGGGTTAGGGTTATGGTTAGTGTTAGGGTTAGGGTTAGCGTGAGGTTTAGGGTGGTGGTGAGTGTTAGGGTTAGGGTTAGGATTAGGATTAGGGTTAAGGTGAGGATGAGTGTGAGGGTTAGGGTTAGGGTTAAGGTTAGGATTAGAGTTATGGTCAGGGTGAGGTTAGGGTTAGGGTTAGGTTGAGGGTTGGGGTTAGGGTTAGGGTTAGGGTATGGGCTAAGGTGAGGGTGAGGGTTACGGTCAGGGTTAGAGTGAGGGTTAGGGTGAGGGTTAGGTTTAGGGTTAGTTTTAGGGTTAGGGTTGGGGTTAGGGATAGTCTTAGTGTTAGGCGGAGGGTGAGGGTGAGGGTGACGGTTAGGGTTGGGGTTTGGGTGAGGTTTATGGTTAGTGTTAGTGTTACGGTGAGAGTTAGTGTGAGGCTTAGGGTTAGGGTGACTGTTACTTTTAGGGTTAGGGTGAGGGTCAGTGTGAGTGTAAGGGTTAGTTTTGGTCTTAGGCTTAGGCTTAGTCCGAGCCTAAGGCAGAGGGTGAGGGTTAGGGTTAGGATGAGGATTATGGACAGGGTGAGGGTTAGGGTCAGGGTTAGGGTTAGAGTGAGGGTTAGGGTGAGGGATAGGGTTAGGGTTAGGGTGAGGGTTTGGGTTAATGTGAGGTTTAGGGTTAGGGTGAGTTTTAGGGATAGTGTGAGGGTTCATGTTAGGTTTACGCTTAGTGTTAGGGTGAGGGTAAGTGTTAGGTTGAGTGTTAGGTTTAGGGTGAGGTTTAGGGTTAGTATGAGGGTAAGGGCTAGGGTGAGGTTATGGGTGAGGGTTAGGGTTAGGGTGATGTTAGGGTGAGGGTGAGGGTTATGGTGAGTGTGAGGGTGAGGGTTAAGTTGAGGGTTTGGGTTAGGGTTAGGGTGAGGTTGAGGGTGAGGGTGAGACTTAGGGTTGGGTTCAGGGTGAGGGTGAGTGTGAGGATTAGGGATAGGGTTAGGCTTAGGTTTAGTGTTAGGCGGAGGGTGACTGTGAGCATGAGGTTTAGGGTTAGGGTGAGGTTTAGGGTTAGGTTGAGGGTTAGGTTAAGGGTGAGGTTGAGGGTTAGGTTGGAGGTTAGGTTTAGAGTGAGAGTTAGCATTAGGGGTGGGGTTAGGTTGAGGATGAGAGTGAGTTTTAGGGTTAGGAATAGGTTTAGTGTGAGCCTGTTGGTGAGGGTGAGGGTGAGGGTTAGGGTTAGGGTGAGGGTTAGGCTAAGGGTTAGGGTGAGGGTTAGGTTTAGGGTGATGTTTAGGTTGAGGGTTTGGGCTTGGGTTAGGGTGAGTCTGAGGGTGAGTGAGAGGGTTAGGATTAGGGTTAGGGTTAGGTTTAGGGTGTGGGTGAGTGTGAGGGTTAGGGTTAGGGTTATTGTTTGGCTTAGGTTTAAGCTTAGGGTTAGGGTGAGTGTGAGGGTTAGGGTTATGTTGAGTGTGAGCATTACGGTTAGTTTTATGGTGAGGTTGAGGTTGAGGGTTAGGGAGAGGTTTAGGGTTTGGGTTAGGGTGAGGGTTAGATGACGGTGAGGGTTAGGATTAGGGTGAGGGTTAGGGTTAGGGTGAGGGTGAGGGTTATCGTTAGGGTAAGGGTTAGGGTTTTGGTGCCTATTAGGGTGAGTGTTAGGTTTACGGTGATGTTTATGGTGAGGGTGAGGGTTGGTTTGAGGGTTTGCGTTAGGTTTAGGGTGAGGTTGAGAGTGAGGGTGACGCTTAGGGTTAGAGTTAGGGTGAGGGTGATTGTGAGGGTTAGGGATAGGCTTTAGGCAGAGGGTTAGGATGAGAGTGAGGGTGAGGGTGATGATTAGGGTTAGGGTGAGGGTTAGGTTAGGGTTAGGGTGAGGGTTAGGCATAGTGTGATGGTTAAGGTTAGGGTGAGGTTTAGGGTTACTGTAAGAGCTCATGTTAGGTTTAGGCTTAGTGTTAGGGTGAGGGTAAGGGTTAGGTTGAGGGTTACATTAGGGTGAGGTTTAGGGTTAGTATGAGTGTTAGGGCTAGGTTGAGGGTAAGGTTGAGTGTTAGGGTTAGGGTGATATTTACGGTGAGGGTTAGGGTTAGGGTGAGGGAGAAGGTGAGGGTGAGGGTTCAGTTGAATATTTGGGTTAGGGTTAGGGTGAGGTTGAGGCTTAGGGTTAGGTTGAGGGTGAGGGTGAGGGTTAGGGTTAGGGTTAGGGTTAGTGTTATCGTTAGGGTTAGGGTTAGAATAACGTTGAGGGTGAGGATTAGGGTTAGGGTTAGGGTGAGGTTTAGGCTTAATGTTAGTGATTGTGTTAGGGTTAGGGTTAGGGTGAGAGTTAGGAGGAGGGTTAGGGTTAGGGTTAGGATTAGGTTTAGGGTGAGGGTGAGTGTGAGGTTTAGGGATAGGTTTAGGCTTAAGTTTAGGGTTATGCTGAGGGTGACTGTGAGCTTGAGTGTTAGGGTTATTGTGAGCATTAGGTTTGGGATTAGGGTGAGGGTAAGGGTTGGTGTGAGTGTTAGGGTTTGGGTGAGGGTTAGCGTTAGGTTTAGGGTTAGGGTTAGTTTGGAGGTTAGTGTTAGGGTGAGGGTTAGCATTAGGGGTAGGTTTAAGTTGAGGGTTAGGGTGAAGGTTAGGGTTAGGATTAGGTTTAAGGTGAGCCTGAGGGTGAGGGTGAGGGTGAGGTTTAGGGTTAGGGTGAGGGTTAGGCTAAGGTTTAGGGTGAGGGTTAGGTTTAGGGTGATGTTTAGGTTGAGCGTGAGGGTTAGGGTTAGGGTTAGGGTGAAGTTTCAGTTGATGGTTTGGGTTAGGGTTAGGTTGAGGGTGAGGGTGAGTGAGTGGGTTAGGTTTAGGGTTCGGATTCGGTTTAGGGTGAGGTTGAGTGTGAGTGTTAGGGTTAGGTTTATTGTTAGGCTTAGGTTTAAGCTGAGGGTGAGGGTGAGTGTGAGGTTTAGGGTTATGTTGAGTGTGAGAATTAGGGTTTGGATTATGGTGAGGGTGTGGTTGAGGGTAAGGGTGAGGGTAGGGTTTGGGTTAGGGTGAGGGTTAGATGAGGGTGAGGGTTAGGGTTAGAGTAAGTGTTATGGTTAGGGTGAGGGTGAGGGTTAGCGTTAGGGTGAGGGTTCGGGTTATGGTGCGGATTAGGGTGAGTGTTAGGGTTACGGTGATGTTTATGGTGAGGGTGAGGGTTGGTTTGAGGGTTTGCGTTAGGTTTAGGGTGAGGTTGAGGGTGAGCGTGAGGCTTAGGGTTAGGGTTAGGGTGAGGGTGACTCTGAGGGTTAGGGTTAGGGTTAGGCTTTAGCCTGAGGATTAGACTGAGGTTGAGGTTGAGGGTTAGGGTTAGGGTGAGTTTTAGGGTTAGGGTTAATGACAGGGTGATATTTAGGGTGAGGGTTGGTGTGAGAGTTATTGTTAGGGTTAGGCTTAGCGTTAGAGTGAGTGTAAGGTTTAGCTTGAGGGTTAGGGTTAGGGATAGTGTGAGGGTTGGGATGAGGGTTAGGGTGAGGGTAAGGTTAGGGTGAGGATTATGGTGAGTGTGAGGGTTAAGGTTAGGGTTAGGGTGAGGGTGAGGTTTAGGGTCATATAAGGGCTAAGGTTAGGGTTAGGATGAGGGTTAGGGAGAGGGTTAGGATGAGAGTTAGGGTGAGGGTTCGGGTTGGGGTTCAGTTTAGCGTTATGGTGAGGGTTAGGGTTAGGTTTAGGGTCAGGGTGAGGGTGAGGTTTAGGGTTATGGTAAGGGCTAGGGTTAGGGTTAGGATGAGGATTAGGGAGAGGTTTAGGATGAGGGTTAGGTTGAGGGTTCGGTTTAGGGTTCGGGTTAGGGTTAGGGTGAGGGTGGGAGTGAGGGTGAGAGTGAAGGTTAGGGTTAGAGTTAGAATGAGGGTGAAGTTTAGGGTTAGGATTAGGGTTAGGGTTAGGTTTAGGCTGAGGATGAGGCTGAGGGTGTGGGTGAGGATTAGGGTTAGGTTGAAAGTTAGGGTTAGGGTTAGGGTGAGGGTTTGGGTTAGGGTTAAGTTTAGGATGAGAGTTAGTTTGAGGGGTATGGTTACGGTTAAGATGAGCGTTAGGGTTAGCGTTAGGGTTATGGTTAGTGTTAGGGTTAGGGTGAGGGTTAGGGTCAGTGTGAGGGTTGGGGTTAGTATTAGCTTTATGGTGAGAGTAAGGGTTAGCGTGAGGTTCAGGGTGAGTGTGAGGGTTAGAGTTAGCATTAGGCTTAGGGTTAGGTTTAGGGTGAAGGTTAGGGTATGGTTTAGGGTTAGGGTGAGGTGAAGGTGAGGGTGATTGTTAGGTTTATGGTTAGGGTGAGAGATAGGTTTAGCGTGAGGGTTAGGGTTAGGGTTACAGTGAGAGTGAGCGTGAGGGTGACAGTGAGGCTTAGGGTGTGGGTGAGGGTGAGTGTGAGGGATAGGGTTATGGTTAGGGTTAGTGTGAGGGTGAACTTGAGTGTTAGTTTTAGGAGTAGCGTTAGGTTTAAATTTAGGCTGAGGTTGGGCGTGAGGCTGAGGGTGACGGTTAGGGTTAGGGTTCGGGCTAGGTTGAGGGTTAGGGTTAGTGTGAGGGTTATGGTGAGGGTAAGGCTAAAGGTTAAGGTTAGGGTTACAGTGAGGGTTAGGGTTAGGGTTAGGGTTATTGTTAGTGTTAGGTTAGTGTTACATTTGCGGTGAGGGTGAGGCTGAGGGTGAAGTTTATGGTTAGGTTTAGGGTTAGGGTTATTGTTAGGGTTAAGGTTATGGTGAGGTTTAAGGTGAGGATTAGGGTTAGGGTTAAGATTAGTGTTATAGTGCGGGTGAGGGTGAGGGTTAAGTTTAGGGTGAGTGTTGGGGTTAGGGTTAGAGTTAGCGTTAGGGTGAGGGTTAGGATTAGGCTTAGGGTAAGGGTATGGGCTAGGGTGAGGGTTAGGGTGAGGGTTAGGTTTAGGGTTAGTGTTAGGTTTAGGGTTGGTGTGAGGGATAGGCTTAGTGTTAAGCGGTGGGTGAGGTTGAAGGTGAGGGTTAGGGTTAGGGTGCGGGTGAGGTTTAGGGTTAGTGTTAGCATTAGGGTGAGGGTTAGTGTAAGGGTTAGGGTTAGGATGAGTGTTACTGTTAGGGTTAGGGTGAGGGTGAGTGTAAGGGTAAGGGTTAGTCTTAGGCTTAAGCTTAGGTTTAAGCTGAGCCTAAGAGTGAGGGTGAGGGTTAGGGTTAGGGTGAGGGTTATGGACAAGGTGAGGGTTAGCGTTAGGGTTAGGGTTATTGGTAGGATTAGGTTTAGGTTTAAAATTACTGTGAGGGTGAGTGTTAGGGATAGGGATAGTGTGAGGTTTAGGTTTAGGGATAGGGTTAGAGTTAGGGTTAGGGTAAGTGTGAGGTTTGGGGTTAGATTTAGGGTTAGTTTTAGGGTTAGGGTTAGGGTGAGGGTTAGTGTGAGTTTTAGGGTTAGGCTTAGGCTTAGGCTTAGGCTTAGGCCAAGCATGAGGGAGAGTTTTAGGCTTAGGGTTAGTGTGAGGGTTATGGTTAGGGTGAAATTGAGTGTGAGGGTTAGGGTTAGTCTTAGGCTTAGGCTTAGGCCGAGCCTATGGGTGAGGGTGAGCGTTAGAGTTAGGGTCAGGGTTAGGGTGAGGTTTAGTGTGAGGGTTAGGTTTAAGGTTATTGTTAGGGTTAAGGTTGGGGTTAGGGATAGTGTTAGTGTTAAGCGGAGGGTGAGGTTGAGGGTGAGAGTTAGGGTTAGGGTTAGGGTTTGGGTGTTAGGATTTGGGTGAGGGTTAGGATGAGGTTCAGGGTTAGGATTAGGGTTCGGGTGAGGGCTAGTGTGAGGATGAGGATTAGGGTTAGCATTAGGGTGAAGTTAGGGTTAAGGTTAGGGTTACATTGTGGATGAGTTTTAGGGTTAGGGTGAGGGTTAGGGTTAGGGTTAGAGTGATGGTGAGGGTTAGAATTAGGGATATGGTTAGGGTTATTGTTAGTGTTATGGTTAGGGTTAAGCTTATGTTGAGGGTGAGGCTGAGGGTGAGCGTTAGGGTTAGGGTTAGGGTGACGTTTAGGGTTAGGGTTAGGGTTAGGGTTAGGAGGAAGGTTTGGTTTAAGGTGAGGGTGAGGGTTAGGGTTAGGGTTAGTGTTATCGTTAGGATTAGGGTTAGAATAACAGTGAGGGTGAGGATTAGGGTTAGGGTTAGGATGAGGTTAAGGGTTAGTGTTAGTGTTAGTGTTAGGGTTAGGGTTAGGGTGAGAGTTAGGAGGAGGGTTAGGGTTAGGATTAGGGTTAGGGTGAGGGTGAGGGTGTGGTTTAGGGTTAGGATTGGGGTTAGGCTTAGGGTTAGGCTGAAGGTGAGGTTGAGGGTGACGGTTAGGGTTAGGATGAGGCTGAGGGTGAGGGTTAGGGTTAGGCTTAGTGTTAGAGTTAGAGTTAGGATGAGGGTGAGGGTTAAGATTAGGGTTAGGATTAGGGTTAGGGTGAGTTGAGGTTTAGGGTTAGTGTTAGGGTTAGGCTTAAGTTTAGGCTGAGGGTGAGGGTTAGGGTGAGGGTTAGGATTAGGTTTAGGTTTAAGGTATGGGCTAGGGTGAGGGTGAGGGTTAGGGTCAGGTTTAGGGTGAGGGTTAGTGTGAGGCTTAGGTTTAGGGTTAGTGTTAGGGTTAGGGTTGGGATTAGGGATAGTCTTAGTGTTAGGCGGAGGGTGAGGTTGAGGGTGAGGGTTAGGGTTAGGGTGAGGTTTAGGGTTAATGTGAGGGTTCATGTTAGGTTTAGGCTTAAAGTTAGGGTGAGGGTAAGGGTTAGGTTGAGGGTTAGGTTAGGGTGAGGTTTAGGGTTAGTATGAGGGTTAGGGCTAGGTTGAGGGTAAGGGTGAGGGTTATGGTTATGGTGATGTTTAGGGTGAGGGTGAGGGTTAGGGTGACGGTGAGGGTGAGGGTTCAGTTCAGGGTTTGGGTTAGGGTTAGGGTGAGCTTGAGACTTAGGTTTAGGTTTAGGGTGAGGTTGAGGTTTAGGGTTAGGGTTAGGGTGAGGGTTCAGTTGTGGGTTTGGTTTAGGGTTAGGGTGAGGTTGAAACTTAGCATTAGGGTTAGGGTGAGGGTGAGGGTTAGGGTTAGGGTTAGGGTTAGTGTTATCGTTAGGGTTAGGGTTAGAATAACGGTGAGGTTGAGGATTAGGGTTAGGGTTAGGGTGAGAGTTAGGAGGAGGGTTAGGGTTAGGGTTAGGGTTATGATTAGGGTTAGGGTGAGGGTGAGTGTGAGGTTTAGGGATAGGGTTAGGATTAGGTTTTGGGTTAGGCTGAGGGTGACTGTGAGCTTGAGTGTTAGGGTTATGGTGTGCATTAAGTTTGGGGTTAGGGTGAGGGTAAGGGTTGGGGTGAGTGTTAGGGTTTGGGTGAGGGTTAGCGTTAGGTTTAGGGTTAGGTTTAGGTAGGAGGTTAGTGTTAGGGTGAGGGTTAGCGTTAGGGGTATGGTTAGGTTGAGGGTGAGGTTGAGGGTTAGGGTTAGGATTAGGTTTAAGGTGAGCCTGAGGGTGAGGGTGAGGGTGAGGGTTAGGTTTAGGGGGTGGGTTAGGCTAAGGGTTAGGGTGAGTGTTAGGTATAGGGTGATGTTTAGTTTGAGGGTGAGGGTTAGGGTTAGGGTGAGGGTGAAGTTTCGGTTGAGGGTTTGGGTTAGGTTTAGGTTGAGGGTGAGGGTGAGTGAGAGGGTTAGGTTTAGGGTTAGGATTAGGTTTAGGGTGAGGGTGAGTGTGAGGGTTAGGGTTAGGTTTATTGTTAGGCTTAGGTTTAAGCTGAGGGTGAGGGTGAGTGTGAGGTTTAGGGTTATGTTGACTGTGAGCATTAGGTTTAGGGTGAGGGTGTGGTTGAGGGTTAAGGTGAGGGTTAGGGTGAGGGTTAGGGTGAGGGTTAGATGAGGGTGAGAGTTAGGGTTAGGGTGAGTGTTAGGGTGAGGGTTAGGGTGAGGGTTAGGGAGAGTGTGAGGGTTAGGGTTAGGCTGAGGTTTAGGGTTACTGTGAGGGTTCATGTTATGTTTACTCTTAGTGTTAGGGTGAGGGTAAGCGTTAGGTTGAGGATTAGGTTAGGGTGAGGTTTAGTGTTAGTATGAGGGTTAGGGCTAGGGTGAGGGTAAGGGTGAGGGTTAGGGTTAGGGTGATGTTTAGTGTGAGGGTGAGCGTTAGGGTGACGGTGAGTGTGAGGGTTTATTTGAGGGTTTGGGTTAGGGTTAGGGTGAGCTTGAGACTTAGGGATAGGTTTAGGGTGAGGGTGAGGTTTAGGGTTAGGGTGAGGGTTAGTGTTATCGTTAGGGTTAGAGTTAGAATCAGGGTGAGGGTGAGGATTAGGTTAGGGTTAGGGTGAGTTTTAGGATAATGTTAGTGATATTATTAGGGTTGGAGTTAGGGTGAGAGTTATGAGGAGGGTTAGGGTTAGGGATAGGTTTATGATTAGGGTTCGGCTGAGGGTGACTGTGAGGTTTAGGGATAGGGTTAAGCTTAGGTTTAGGGTAAGGCTGAGGGTGACTGTGAGTTTGAGGGTTAGGGTTATGGTGAGAATTAGGTTTGGGGTAAGGGTGAGCGTAAGGGTTGGGGTGAGTGTTAGGGTTTGGGTCAGGGTTAGGTTTCGGTTTAGGGTTAGGGTTAGTTTGGAGGTTAGTGTTAGGGTGAGGGTTAGCGTTAGGGGTAGGGTTAGGTTGAGGGTGAGGTTGAGGGTTAGGGTTAGGATTAGGATTAAGGTGAGCCTGAGAGTGAGGGTGAGGGTGAGGGTTAGGTTTTGGGTGAGGGTTAAGCTAAAGGTTAGGGTGAGTGTTAGGTTTAGGGTGATGTTTAGGTTGAGGGTGAGGGTGAGGGTGAAGTTTCGGTTGTGGGTTTGGGTTAGGGTTAGGTTGAGGGTGAGGGTGAGTGAGAGTGTTAGGTTTAGGGTTAGGATTATGTTTAGGGTGAGCGTGAGTGTGAGGGTTAGGATTAGGTTTATTGTTAGGCTTAGATTTAAGCTGAGGGTGGGGGTGAGTGTGAGGTTTAGGGTTATGTTGAGTGTGGGCATTAGGGTTAAGTTTAGGGTGAGGGTGTGGTTGACGGTTATGGTGAGGATTAGTGTTTGGTTTATGGGGAGGTTTAGATGAGGGTTAGGGTTAGGGTTAGGGTGAGTGTTAGGGTTAGGGTGAGGGTGAGGGTTAGCGTTAGGGTTCGGGTTCGGGTTATGGTGCAGATTAGGGTGAGTGTTAGGTTTACGGTGATGTTTATGGTCAGGGTGAGGGTTAGTTTGAGTGTTTGTGTTAGGTTTAGGGTGAGGTTGAGGGTGAGGGTGAGGCTTAGGGTTAGGGTTAGGGTAAGGGTGACTCTGAGGGTTAGGGTTAGGGTTATGCTTTAGGCTGAGTTTTAGGCTGAGGGTGAGGGTCAGGGCTAGGGTTAGGGTGAGTGTTAGAATTAGGCTTAATGATAGGGTGATATTTAGGGTGAGGGTTGGTGTGAGAGTTATTGTTAGGGTTAGGCTTAGTGTTAGAGTGAGTGTAAGGGTTAGCTTGAGGGTTAGGGTTAGGGATATGTTGAGGGTTGGGATGAGGGTTAGGGTGAAAGTAAGTTTTAGGATGAGGGTTATGGTGAGTGTGAGAGTTAGGGTTAGGGTTAGGTTTAGGGTGAGGGTGAGGTTTAGGGTTATGTTAAGGGTTAGGTTTAGGGTAAGGATGAGGGTTTGGGAGAGGGTTAGGATGAGGGTTAGGGTGAGGGTTCGGGTTAGGGTTCGGGTTAGGGTTCGGGTGAGGGTGGGGGTGAGGTTGAGAGTGAAGGTTAGGGTTAGAGTTAGGATGAGGGTGAGGATTAGTTTAAGATTAGGGTTAGGGTTAGGTTTAGGCTGAGGATGAGTCTGAGGATTTGGGTGAGAATTAGGGTTAGGTTGAGTTTTATGGTTAGGGTTAGGGTGAGGGTTTTTGTTAGGGTTAACTTTAGGATGAGTGTTAGTTTGAGGGGTACGGTATGGTTAAGATGAGCATTAGGGTTAACGTTAGGGATAGGGATAGGGTTAGGGTTAGGGTGAGGTTTAGGATGAGGGTTAGGGTTAGGGTTAGGGTTAGGGTCAGGGTTCGGGTGAAGGTTATGGTTAGTGTTAGGGTTAGGGTGAGGTTTAGGGTCAGGGTGAGGGTTAGGGTTAGTGTTAGATTTATGGTGAGAGTAAGGTTTAACATGAGTTTTAAGATGAATGTGAGGTTTACAGTTAGCATTAGGGTTAGGGTGAGGTTTAGGGTGAGGGTTAGGGTTAGGTATATGGTTAGGGTGAGGTGAGGGTGAGGGTGATTGTGAGGTTTATGGTTAGGGTGAGAGATAGGTTTAAGGTGAGGGTGAGGGTTAGGGTTAGGGTGAGGGTGAGCATGAGGGTGACAGTGAGGCTTAGGGTGTGGGTGAGGGTGAGTGTGAGGGTTAGGGTTAGGGTTAGGTTTAGGGTTAGTGTGAGGGTGAAGTTGAGGGTTAGTGTTTGGAGTAGCGTTAGGTTTAAATTTAGACTGAGGGTGAGCATGAGAGTGAGGGTGACGGTTAGGGTTAGTGTTAGGTTGAGGGTTTGGGTTATTGTGAGGGTTATGGTGAGGGTAAGTCTAAAGGTTAAGGTTAGGGTTACAGTGAGGGTTAGGTTTAGGGTTAGGGTTATTGTTAGTGTTAGGTTAGTGTTAATTTTGCGGTGAGGGTGAGGCTGAGGGTGAGGTTTATGGTTAGGTTTAGGGTTAGGGTTAAGGTTAGGGTTAGGATTAGGCTTAGGGTTAAGTTATGGGCTAGGGTGAAGGTGAGGGTTAGGGTGAGGGTTAGGTTTAGGGTTAGTGTTAAGTTTAGGGTTGGGGTTAGGGATAGGCTTAGTGTTAGGCGGAGGGTGAAGGTGAGGGTGAGGGTTAGGGTTAGGGAGAGTGTTACTGTTAGGGTTAGGGTGAGGGTGAGTGTGAGGGTAAGGTTTAGTCTTAAGCTTAGGCTTAGGTTTAGGCTGAGCCTAAGGGTGAGGGTGAGGGTTAGGGTGAGGGTTATGGACAGGGTGAGGGTTAGCTTTAGTGTTAGGGTTATTGGTAGGATTAGGGTTAGGTTGAAAGTTACTGTGAGGGTGAGGGTTAGGGTTAGGGTTAGGGTGAAGTTTAGGTTTAGGGATAGGGTTAGAGTTAGGGTTAGGGTAAGGGTGAGGTTTAGGGTTAGAGTTAGGTTTAGTGTTAGGGTTAGGGTTAGGGTGAGGATGAGTGTGAGGGTGACAGTGAGGCTTAGGGTGTGGGTGAGGGTGAGTGTGAGGGTTAGGCTTAGGTTTAGGGTTAGGGTTAGTGTGAGGGTGAAGTTGAGGGTTAGTGTTAGGAGTAGCGTTAGGTTTAAAGTTAGGCTGAGGGTGAGCGTGAGGGTGAGAGTTACGGTTAGGGTTAGGGTTAAGTTGAGGGTTAGGGATATTGTGAGGGTTCTGGTGAGGGTAAGACTAAAGGTTAAGGTTAGGGTTACAGTGAGGGTTAGGGTTAGGGTTAAGGTTAGTGTTAGTGTTAGGTTAGTGTTAAGTTTACAGTGAGGGTGAGGATGAGGGTGAGGTTTATGGTTAGGTTTAGGGTTAGGTTTAGTGTTAGTGTTAGGGTTAGGGTTAGGATTAGGCTTAGGGTTAGGGTATGGGCTAGTGTGAGATTGAGGGTTAGGATGAGGGTTAGGTTTTGGGTTAGTGTTAAGTTTAGGGTTGGGGTTAGGGATAGGATTAGTGTTAGGCGGAGGGTGAGGGTGAGGGTTAGGGTTAGGGTTAGGGATGCGGATGAGGGTTATTGTTAGGGTTTGGGTGAGGTTTAGGGTTAGTGTTAGCATTAGGGTGAGGGTTAATGTGAGGGTTAGGGTTAGGGTGAGTGTTACTCTTAGGGTTAGGGTGAGGGTGAGTGTGAGGGTTAGGGTTAGTCTTAGGCTTAGGCTTAGGTTTAGGCTGAGCCTACGTGTGAGGTTTAGGATTAGGGTTATGTTTAGGGTTATGGACAGGGTGAAGGTTAGCATTAGGGTTAGGGTTAAGGATTAGGGTTAGGTTGAAAGTTACTGTGAGGGTGAGGGTTAGGGTTAAGGATAGGGTGAGGCTTAGCGTTAGGAATAGGATTAGGGTAAGGGTGAGGTTTAGGGTTAGAGTTAGGGTTAGTGTTAGGGTTAGGGTTAGGGTGAGGGTTAGGGTGAGGGTTAGGGTTAGACTTAGTCTTAGGCTTAGGCCGAGCATGAGGGTGAGTTTTACGTTTAGGGTTAGTGTGAGGGTTAGGGTTAGGGTTAGTGTTAGGTTAGGGTTAGGGTGAAGGTGAGTGTGAGGGTTAGGGTTAGTCTTAGGTTTAGGCTTAGGCTTCGGCCGAGCTTAAGGGTGAGGGTTAGGGTTAGGGTAAGGGTGAGGGTTAGGGTGTTAGGGTTTGGGTGAGGGTTAGGATGAGGTTTATGGTTAGGATTAGGGTTACAGTGAGGGCTAGAGTGAGGGTGAGGGTTAGGGTTAGCATAAGGGTGAAGTTAGGGTTAGGGTTAGGGTTACATTGAGGGTGAGGTTTAGGGTTAGGTTGAGGGTTAGGGTTAGGGTTAGGGTGATGGTGAGGGTTAGGATTAAGGATATGGTTAGGGTTATTTTTAGTGTTATGTTTAGCGTTAATCTTATGTTGAGGGTGAGGATTAGGCTTATTGTTAGGGTGACGTTTAGGGTTAGGTTTAGGGTTAGGGTTAGGAGGAGGGTTTGGGTTACGGTGAAGGTGTGGGTTAGGGTTAGGGTTAGGGTTAGTGTTATGGTTAGGGTTAGGGTTAGAATAACCGGGAGGGTGAGGATTAGGGTTAGGTTAGGGTTAGGCTTAGGGTTAGGGTTAGGGTTAGGGTTAGGGTGAGAGTTAGGAGTAGGGTTAGGGTAAGGGTTAGGATTAGGGTTAGGGTGAGTTTGAGGGTGTGGTTTAGGGTTAGGGTTGAGGTTAGGCTTAGGGTTAGGCTGAGGGTGAGGTTGAGGGTGAGGGTGAGGGTTAGGGTGAAGCTGAGGGTGAGGGTTTGGGTTAGTGTTATCATTAGAGTTAGGGTTAGAATAACGGTGAGCGTGAGGAGTATGGTTAGGTTTAGGATGAGGTTAAGGGTTAGTGTTCCTATTAGTGTTAGGGTTAGGGTTATGGTGAGAGTTAGGAGGAGGGTTAGGGTTAGGGTTAGGGTTAGGTTTAGGTTTAGGGTGAGGGTGAGGGTGTGGTTTAGGGTTAGGTTTGGAGTTAGGCTTAGAGTTAGGCTGAGGGTGAGGTTGAGGGTGAGGGTTAGGGTTAGGGTGAGGCTGAGGGTGAGGGTTAGGGTTAGGCTTAGTGTTAGAGATAGGGTTAGGGTGAGGGTGAGTGTTAAGTTTAGGGTTAGGATTAGGGTTAGGGTGAGTGTGATGTTTAAGGTTAGGGTTAGGGTTAGGCTTAGGTTAAGGTTGAGGGTGAGAGTCAGGGTGAGGGTTAGGGTTAGCGTGAGGGTTGGGGTTAGGGTTAGAGAGGGTCAGGCTGAGGGTTAGGATTAGGCTTAGGGTTAAGTTATGGGCTAGGGTGAGGGTGAGGTTTAGGGTCATGGTTAGGGTGAGGGTTAGTGTGAGGGTTAGGTTTAGGGTTAGTGTTAGGGTTTGGTTTGGGTTTAGAGATAGTCTTACTGTTAGGTGGAGGGTGAAGGTGAGGGTGAGGGTTAGGGTTAGGGTGAGGATGAGGTTTAGGGTTAGAGTTAGCATTAGGGTGAGGGTTAGTTTTAGGATTAGGGTTAGTGTTACAGTTAGGGTTAGGGTGAGGGTGAGTGTGAGGGTTAGGGTTATGTTTAGACTTAGGTTGAGGGTGAGGGTTAGGGTGAGGGTTAGGCTTAGACTTAGGGTTAGATTATAGGCTAGGGTGAGGGTGAGGGTTAGTGTTAGGGTTAGGGTGAGGGTTAAGGTGAGTGTGAGGTTTAAGGTTAGATTAAGTCTTAGGCTTACGCTTAGGCCGAGCATGAGTGTGAGGGAGAGGGTTAGGGTTAGGATGAGGATTAGGGTTTTAGGGTTAGGGTGTGGGTTAGGATGAGGGTGAGTGTTAGGGTTAGCGTTAGGTTGAGGTTTACGTTTAGGGTTAGGGTTACTTTGAGGGTGAAGGTTACGATTAGTGTGAGGGTTAGTTTTAGGGTTAGGGTGAGGGTGAGGTTTAGGATTAGGTTTAGGGTTAGGGTTATTGTTAGTTTTATGGTTAGGGTTAAGTTTACAGTGAGGGTGAGGCTGAGGGTGAGGGTTAGGTTTAGGGTTAGGTTTAGGGTGTGGGTTAGGCTGAGGGTTAGAGTTAGGCTGAGGGTGAGTTTGAGGATGAGGATTAGCTTTTGAGTGATGGTTAGGGTTATGGTTAGGTTGAGGGTTAGGATGAGGGTTAGGGTTGGGATTAGGGTTAGGGTGAGGGCTAGGATGAGGGTGAGTGTTAGGGTTAGGGTGAGGGTTAGGGTTAGGGTTAGGGTGAGGGTTAGGGATAGTGTGAGGGTTAGGGTTAGGGTGAGGTTTAGGGTTACAGTGAGGTTTCGTGTTAGGTTTAGGCTTAGTGTTATGGTGAGGGTAAGGGTTAGGTTGAGGGTTAGGTTAGGGTGAGGTTTAGGGTTAGTTTGAGGGTTAGGGCTAGTGTGAGGGTAAGTGTGAGTGTTAGGGTTAGGGTGATGTTTAGGGTGAGGGTGAGTGTTATGGTGAGTGTGAGGGTGAGGGTTCAGTTGAGGGTTTGTGTTAGGGTTAGGGTGAGGTTGAGACTTAGTGTTAGGTTGAGGGTTAGGATGAGGGTTAGGGTTAGGATTAGGGTTAGGGTGAGGGCTAGGATGAGGTTGATGTTTAGGGATAAGGTTAGGCTTAGGCTTAGCGTTAGGCTGAGGCTGAAGGTGAGGGTGAGGGTTAGGGTTAGGGTGATGGTTAGGGTTACAGTTAGGGTGAGGGTTAGGGTGAGGGGGACAGTAAGGATTAAGGTGAGGGTTAGGCTGAGGGTGAGTGTTATGGTAATGTTGAACGTTAGGGTTAGGGTGACGGTTAGGGTGAGGGTTAGGTTTAGGTTTAGGGTTAGGTTTAGGGTTAGCATTAGTGTGCGGGTTAGTGTGAGGGTTAGGGTTAGGGTTAGGGTTACGGTTAGGGTTAGGGTGAGGGTGATTGTGAGGGTTAGGGTTAGTCTTAGGCTTATGCTTAGACTAAGGCCCAGCTTGATGATGAGGGTGGGGGTTACGGTTAGGGTGAAGGTTAGGGTTAGGGTAATAGTTAGTGTTAGAGCGAGGTTGAGGGTTAGGGTTAGGCTTAGGGTGAGTTTTAAGTTTAGGGTGATGGTTAGGGTTAGTGTGAGGGTTAGTGTTCGGGTTAAGTTTAGTTTTAGTGTGAAGGTAAGTGTTAGGGTGAGGTTTAGGGTTAGGGTGACATTTAGGTTTAGAGTTAGTGTTAGGGTGCGGGTTAGGGTTAGGGTTAGGGTTAGGTTTAGGGTGAGGTTTAGGCTGGGGGTGAGTGTTAGGGTTAATGTTAGGATTAGGATTAGGGTTAAGGTGAGGGTGAGTGTGAGGGTTAGGTTTAGGGTTAGGTTTAGGATTAGAGTTATGGTGAAGGTGAGCTGAGGGTTAGGGTTAGGGTGAGGGTTGGGGATAGGGTTAGAGTGAGGGTTAGGGTGAGGGTTAGGATTAGGCTTAGGGTTAGGGTATGGGCTAGGGTGAGGGTGATGGTTAGGGTCATGGTTAGAGTGAGGGTTAGGGTGAGGTTTAGGTTTAGGGTTAGTTTTAGGGTTAGGGTTGGGGTTAGGTATATTCTTAGTGTTAGGCGGAGGGTGAGGGTTAGGGTGAGGTTTAGGGTTAGGGTTTGGGAGAGGTTTATGGTTAGTGTTAGTGTAAGGGTGAGGGTTAGTGTGAGTGTTACGGTTAGGGTGAGTGTTAATTTTAGGGTTAGGGTGAGGGTGAGTGGTAGGGTAAGGTTTAGTCTTAGTCTTTGTCTTAGGCTTAGACCGAGCCTAAGGGTGTGGGTGAGGGTTAGGGTGAGGGTTAGGTTTAGGGTGAGGGTTATCGAGAGGGTGAGGGTTAGGTTTAGCATTAGGGTTATTGTTAGGATTAGGTTTAGGTGTGAAGTTACTATGAGGGTGAGGGTTTGGGTTACGGTTATGGTTAGAGTGAGAGTTAGGGTTAGGGTGAGGGTTAAGGTTAGGGTGAGTTTTAGGGTTACTGTGAGAGTTCATGTTAAGTTTAGGCTTAGTGTTAGGGTGAGGGTTAGTGTTAGGTTGAGGGTTAGGTTTGGGTAGGGTTTAGGGTTAGTATGAGGTTTAGGGATATGGTGAGGTTAAGGGTGAGGGTTAGGGTTAGGGTGATGTTTAGGCTGAGGGTGAGGGTTAGGGTGAGATCGAGGGTGAGGGTTCAGTTGAAGGTTTGGGTTAGGGTTAGGGTGAGGTTGAGGGTTAGGATGAGATTTAGGGTTAGGTTTAGGGTGATGGTTAGTGTGAGGATTAGGGATAGGGTTAGGCTTAGGTTTAGGTTTAGGCTGAGGGTGACTGTGAGCATGAGGGTTAGGGTTAGGGTGAGGGTTATTGTTAGGTTGGAGTTTAGGTTTAGGGTGAGGATTAGCGTTAGGGGTAGGGTTATATTGAGGGTGAGGGTGAGGGTTATTGTTAGGATTAGGTTTAGGGTGAGCCTGTTGGTGAGGGTGAGGATGAGGGTTAGGGTTAGGGTGAGGGTTAGGCTAAGGGTTAGGGTGAGGGTTAGGTTTAGGGTGATGTTTAGGTTGAGGGTTTGGGTTAGGGTTAGGGGGAGTGTGAGGGTGAGTGAGAGGGTTAGGATTAGGTTAGGGTTAGTTTTAGGATGAGGGTGAGTGTGAGGTTTAGGGTTAGGGTTATTGTTAGGCTTAGGTTTAAGCTGAGGGAGAGGGTGAGTGTGAGGGTTAGGGTTAGGTTGTGTGTGAGCATTAGGATTAGGTTTAGGTTGAGGATGAGGTTGAGGGTTAGGGTGAGGTTTAGGATGTGGGTTAGGCTGAGGGTTAGATGAGGGTGAGGGTTAGGATTAGGGTGAGGGTTAGGGTTAGGGTGAGGGTGAGGGTTAGCGTTAGGGTGAGGGTTAGGGTTTTGGTACGGATTAGGGTGAGGTTTAGGGTAAGGGTGATGTTTAGGGTGAGGGTGAGGTTTGGTTTGAGGGTTTGCTTTAGGTTTAGTGTGAGGTTGAGTGTGAGGGTGAGGCTTATGTTTAGGGTTAGGGTGAGGGTGACTGTGAGGGTTAGGGTTAGGGTTAGGCTTTAGGCTGAGGGTTAGGCTGAGTGTGAAGGTGAGGGTGATGATTAGGGTTAGGGTGAGGTTTAGGGTTAGGTTTAGGTTGAGGGTTAGGGATAGTGTGAGGGTTAGGGTTAAGGTGAGGTTTAGGGTTACTGTGAGGGTTCATGTTAGGTTTAGGCTTAGTGTTAGGGTGAGGGTAAGGTTTAGGTTGAGGGTTAGGTTAGCTGAGGTTTAGGGTTAGTATGAGGGTTAGGGATAAGATGACGGTAAGGGTGAGGGTTAGGGTTAGGGTGATGTTTAGGGTGAGGGTGAGGATTAGGGTGAGGGTGAGTGTCAAGGTTCAGTAGAGGGTTTGGGTTAGGGTTAGGGTAAGGTTGAGACTTGGGTTTAGGTTTAGGGTGAGGGTGAGGGTTAGGTTTAGGTTGATGTTTAGGTTGAGGGTCAGGGTTAGGGTTAGGGTGAGGGTGAAGTTTCGGTTGAGGGTTTGGGTTAGGGTTAGGTTGAGGGTGAGGTTGAGTGAGAGGTTTAGGTTTAGGGTTAGGATTAGATTTAGGTTGAGGGTGAGTGTGAGGTTTAGGGTTAGCTTTATTGTTAGTCTTAGGTTTAAGCTGAGGTTTAGGGTGAGTGTGAGGTTTAGGGTTATGTTGAGTGTGAGCATTAGGGTTAGCTTTAGGGTGAGGCTGTGGTTGAGGGTTAGTGTGAGAGTTAGGGTTTGGGTTAGAGTGAGGGTTAGATGAGGGTGAGGGTTAGGTTTACGGTTAGGGTTAGGGTTAGGGTGAGGGTGAGGGTTAGCTTTAGTGTGAGGCTTAGAGTTAGGGTTATGGTGCGGATTAGGGTGAGTGTTAGGGTTACGGTGATATTTATGATATTTATTTATTTATGATATTTATGACATTTATGAGGGTGAGGGTTGGTTTAAGGGTTTGTGTTAGGTTTAGGGTGAGGTTTAGGGTGAGGGTAAGGCTTTGGGTTAGGGTTAGGGTGAGGGTGACTCTGAGGGTTATGGTTAGGGTTAGGCTTTTGGCTGAGGGTTAGGCTGAGGGTGAGGGTGAGGGTTAGGGTTAAGGTGAGGGTTAGGGTTAGGGTTAATGGTAGGGTGATATTTAGGGTGAGGTTTAGTGTGAGAGTTAGTGTTAGGGTTAGGCTTAGTGTTAGATTGAGTGTAAGGGTTCGGTTGAGGGTTAGGTTTAGGGGTAGGGTGAAGGTTGGGATGAGGTTTAGGGTGAGTGTAAGGTTGAGGGTGAGGGTTATGGTGAGTGTGAGGGTGAGGGTTAGGGTTAGGGTTACGGTGAGGTTGAGGTTTAGGGTTATGATTAGGTTTAGGTTTAGTTTTAGGATGAGGGTTAGGGAGAGTTTTAGGATGAGGGTTAGGGTGAGGATTCGGGTTATGGTTCGGGTTAAGGTTAGGGTGAGGGTGGGGTTGAGGGTGAGATTGAAGTTTAGGGTTAGAGTTAGGATGAGGGTGAGGATGAGTTTTAGGATTAGGGTTAGGTTGGTGTGGGTGAGGATTAGGGTTAGGTTGAGTGTTAGGGTTAGGGTTAGGGTGAGGGTTTGGGTTAGGGTTAAGTTTAGGATGAGAGTTACTTTAAGGGGTACGGTTACTGTTAGGATGAGCGTTAGGCTTAGTTTTAGGGTTAGGGATAGGGTTATGGTAGGGTGAGGTTTAGGATGAGGGTTAGGGTTAGGGTTAGGGTTAGGGTCAGGGTTCGGGTGAAGGTTATGGTTAGAGTTAGGGTTAGGGTGAGGGTTATGGTCAGGGTGAGGGTTAGGGTTAGGGGTAGCTTTATGTTGAGAGTAAGGGTTAGCGTGAGGTTTAAGGTGAGTGTGAGGGTTAGAGTTAGCATTAGGGTTAGGGTGAGATTTAGGGTGAGGGTTAGGGTTAGATTTAGGGTTAGGGTTACGGTGACGGTGAGCGTGAGGGTGACAGTGAGGCTTAGGTTGTGGGTGAGAGTCAGTGTGAGGCTTAGTGTGAGGGTTAGGATTAGGGTTAGTGTTACTTTTTGGGTTAGGGTGAGGTTGATTGTGAGGGTAAGGGTTAATCTTAGTCTTAGGTTAGGCTTAGTCCGAGCCTAAGTGTGAGGGTGATAGTTAGGGTTAGGGTGAGGTTTAGGGTTAGATTGAGGGTTATGGACAGGGTGAGGGTTAGTGTTAGGGTTAGGGTGATTGTTAGGATTAGGGTTAAATTTAAAGTTACTCTGAGGGTGATGGTTAGGGTTAGGGTTAGGTGAGGTTTAGGTTTAGGTTTTGGGTTAGAGTTAGGGTTAAGGCAATGGTGAGGTTTAGGGTTAGAGATAGGGTTATTGTTAGGGTTAGGGTTAGGGTGAGGTTTAGGGTTAGGTTTAGGATTAGGCGTAGGCTTAGGCCGAGCATGAGGGTGAGGGTTAGGGTTAGGGTTAGTGTGAGTGTTAGGGTTAGGGTTAGGGTGAGGGTTAGGCTGAGGTTTAGGTTTAGGGTAGGCGTAGGGTTAGGGTTAGGGTTAGGGTTAAGATAAGGTTTAGATTTAGGGTTATGGTGAGGATTAGGGTTAGGGTTTGGGTTAAGGTGAGAGTAAGGGTGAGAATTAGGGTTAGGGTTAGGGTTAAGGTTAATGTAAGTTTAAGGTTTACAGTTAGGGTTAGGGTTAAGGTTAGGGTTACAGTGTAGGTTAGGTTTAGGTTTAGGGTTAGGGTTATTGTCAGTGTTATTGTCAGGGTTAAGTTTGCGGTGAGGGTGAGGCTGAGGGTTAGGTTTATGGTTAGGTTTACTGTTAGGTTTAGGGTTAGGGTTAGGGTGAGGTTTAAGGTGATGATTAGGGTTAGGGTTAGGATTAGAATAATGGTGTTGGTGAGGGTGAGGGTTAGGGTTAGGGTGAGGGTTGGGGTTAGGGTTAGAATGAGGGTTAGGGTGAGTGTTAGGATTAGGTTTATAGTTAGTGTATGGGCTAGGGTGAGGGTGAGGGTTAGGGTGAGGGTTAGGGTGAGGGTTAGGTTTAGGGTTAGGGTTAGGGTTGGGGTTAGGGATAGTCTTAGTGTTAGGCAGAGCGTGAGGGTGAGGGTGAGTGTTAGGGTTAGAGTTAGAGTATGGGCTAGGGTGAGGGTGAGGGTTAGTGTTAGGTTTAGGGTGGGGGTTAGGGTGAGTGTGAGGGTTATGGTTAGACTTAGGCTTAGGCTTAGGCTTAGGCCGAGCATGAATATGAGGGAGAGGGTTAGGGTTAGGATGAGGTTTAGGGTTTTAAGTTGAGGGTGAGTGTTAGGATGACGTTTAGGGTTAGGATTAGGGTTAGGGTGAGGCCTAGAGTGAGGGTGAGGGTTAGGGTTAGCGTTAGGATGAGGTTTAGGGTTAGGGTTAGGGTTACATTGAGGGTGAGGGTTAGGGTTAAGGTTACGGTTAGGGTGGGGTTGAGGGTTAGGATTAGGTTTAAGGTTAGGGTTATTGTTATTTTTATGGTTAGGGTTAAGTTTACAGTGAAGGTGAGGCTGAGGGTGAACGTTATGGTTAGGGTTAGGTTGAGGTTTAGGGTTAGGCTTAGGGTTAGGGTGAGTGTGAGGGTTTGGATTAAGGTTAGGGTCACGGTGAGGGTGAGGGTTAGGGTTAGGGTTTTGCTGAGGTTTAGGGTTAGGATTAGGGTTAGGGTGAGGTTGAGTTTTAGGGTTAGTAATAGGGTTAGAGTAAGGGTTAGGGTTTGGTTTAGGATTAGGTTTACAGTGAGGGTGAGTGTGTGGATTAGGTTTAGGATTAGGCTTAAGTTTAGGATTAGGCTGAGGGTGATAGTGGGGATGAGGATTAGCTTTTGATTGATGGTTAGGTTTATAGTTAGGTTGAGGGTTAGGATGAGGGTTAGGGTTAGGATTAGGGTTAGGGTGAGGGCTAGGATGAGGGTGATGTTTAGGGTTAGGGTTAGGCTTAGGCTTAGGGTTAGGCTGAGGCTGAAGGTGAGGGTGAGGGTTAGGGTTAGGGTGATAGAGTTACAGTTAGGGTGAGCTTTAGGATGTGGATTAGGGTAAGGGTGAGGGTTAGGGTGAGGGGGACAGTAAGAGTAAGGGTGAGGGTTAGGCTGAGGGTGAGTGTTATGGTAATGGTGAAGGTTAGGGTTAGGGTGAGTGTTAGGGTGAGGTTTAGGTTTAGGTTTAGGGTGAGGGTGAGGCTTACATTGAGGATTAGTGTTAGGGTTAGTTTGAGGTTTAGGGTGAGGATGAGAGTTAGGATTAGGTTGAGGCCTAGGGTGAGGGTGAGGTTTAGGGTTAGGGTTAGGGTGAGGTTTAGGGTTAGTGTGAGGGTTAGGATGAAGGTTAGGCTGAGTGTTAGTGTTAGGGTTAGGGTGAGGATTAGGGCGAGGGTGAGGTTTAAGGTGAGGGTTAGGGTTAGGATGATGACTAGGGTTAGGGTTAGGGTGAGGTTTATGATTAGGGTGATACTTAGGGTGAGGGTGAGGTGTAGTGTGAGAGTGAAGGTGGAGGTGTAGTTGAGGGTTAGGGTTAGGGTGAGGGTTAGGGTGAAGTTGAGGGTTTGGGATAGGGTTAGTGTGCGGGTTAGGATTAGGGTTAGGGTTAGTGTGAGGGGTAGGGTGAGGGGTAGGGTTAGGGTTAGGGTGAGGGATAGGGTTAATGTGAGGATTAGGGTTACGGTTAGGGTTAGTGTGAGGATAAGGATAAGCGTGAGGGTTAGGTTGACAGTGAGGTTTAAGGGTTAGCGTTAGGGTTAGGGAGAGGGTTAGTGTGAAAGTTAAGGTGAGGGTTAGGGTTAGTATGAGGGTGAGGGTTAGAGTTAGGTTTAGATTGCGGGGTAGGGTTAGGGTGAGATTTAGGTTCTGGTTAGGGTTCGGGTTCGGGTTCGGGTTCGGGTGAGTTTTAGGGTGTGGTTGACGGTTAGGGTTAGGGTGAGGGTTAGGTTTACGGTGAGGATTAGTGTTAGGGTTAGGGTTAGGGTTATAGTGAGGGTAAGGGTTAGGATGAGGTTTAAGGTGAGGGTGAGTTTTAGGAATAGTGTTAGTGTTAGGGTGAGGGTTAGGGTGAGGATTAGGATCCAGGTTAGGTTAGGTGAGGGTGAGGGTTATCGTTAGGTTTAGGGTTAGGTTTAGGGTGAGGGTAAGGTTTAGGGTGAGCGTTAGGGTGAGGGTGAGGGTTAGGGTTAAATTGAGGGTTAGGGTGAGCGTTAGGGTGAGATTTCAGTTGAGGGTTTGGGATAGGGTTAGGGTGAGGTTGAGGGTGAGGGTGAGACTTAGGGTTAGATTTAGGGTGAGGATGAGGTTTAGGTTGAGGTTTAGTGTTTCTGTTAGGGTTAGGGTGAGGGTGAGGGTTAGGGTGATGGTAAGGGTTAGAGTGAGGTTTTCAGGGAAGGTGAGGGTTAGGGATAGCATTAGGGTTAAGGATAGGTTCAGGGTGAGGGTTAGGGTTAGTGTTAGGGTTACGGTGAGGGTGAGGGTTAGGGTTAGGGTTAGGGTGAGGGTTAGGGTTAGGGTGACGGTGAGGGTAAGGTATAGGGTGAGGACTAGGGTTAGTGTTAGGGTTATGGTAAGGTTTAGGTTTAGGGTGAGGGTGAGAGTGAGAGTTAGGTTTAGGATTAGGCTTAGATGTAGGGTTCAGATTAGGGTGAGGGTGAGGGTGAGTGTCAGAGTTAGGTTTAGGGTGAGGGTTAGGGTTAGTGTTAGGGTTATGGTGAGGGTGAGAGTTAGGGTTAGGGTGACGGTGAGGGTAAAGGTCAGGGTGAGGGCTAGGTTAAGGTTTAGGGTTAGGTTCATGTTTAGGTTTAGGGTGAGTGTGAGTTTGAGGGTTTGGTTTAGGATGAGGCTTAGGTGTAGGGTTCGGCTTAGGGTGATGGTGAGTGTGAGTGTGAGAGTTAGGTTTAGGGTGAGGGTTAGGTTTATGGTTATTTTTAGGGTGAGGGTGAAGGTGAGGGTTAGTGTTTGGGTGAGGGTTAGGGTTAGGGTTAAGTTTAGGGTGAGGATTTGGGTTAGTGTTAGTGTTAGGATGAGGATTAGGCTGAGGGTTAGGTTTAGGTTTAGGGTGAGGGTAAGTGTTAGGGTGAGGGTTAGGTTTAGGATTAGGGTTAGGTTTAGGGTGAGTGTTAGGGATAGAGTTAGGATTAGGGTGAAGGTTTTGTTTAGGGTTAGGTTTAGAGTTAGGGTGAAGGTGAGGGTGAGGGTTAGCGTTTGGATTAGGGTTAGGGTTAGGCTGAGGTTGATGTTGAGCGTGAGGGTTAGGGTTAATGTGAGGGTTAGAGTTAGGGTTATCTTTAAGGTTAGGGTGAGGGTTAGGGTTAGGGTTAGGATGAGGGTAAGGGTTAGGGTAAGGGTGAGGGTGACGGTTAGGGTTAGGCTTAGGGTTAGGGTGAGGTTTAGGGTGAGGGTTAGTGTTAGGGTTAGGGTTAGGGTTAGGGTGAGGGATAGGGTGAGGGTAAGAGTTAGGGTGAAATTTTGGGTGAGGGTGAGGGATAGGCTTAAGGTCAGGGGAAGGGTTAGGGTCGAGGTTTCGGGTGAGGTTGAGGGTTAATGTTAGAATTAGGGTTATGGTGAGTGTGAGGGTTAGCGTGAGAGTTAGGGTTATGGTTAGGGATATGGTGAGGATTAGGGTTAGGGTTAGGTTTCCTGTGAGGGGTAGGGTTAGGGTTACAGTTAGGGTGAGGGTTAGGGTGAGGGTAACAGTAAGGGTAAAGGAGAGGTTTAGGATGAGGATTAGGGTTAGGGTTAAGGTGAGGGTGAGGATTAGATTAAGGATTAGTGTTAAGTTTAGAGTGAGGTTTAGGGTGAGGATGAGTGTTAGGGTTAGGGTGAGGGCTAGGGTGAGGCTGAGGGATAGGGATAGGGTTAGGTTGAGGTTTAGGGTTAAGGTGAAGGTTAGGGTTAGTGTGAGTGTTAGTGTTAGGACTAGGTTTACTTTTAGGGTGAGTGTAAATGTTAGGGTGAGGGTTAGCGTTAGGGTGAGGGTTATAGATAGGGTTAGTGTTAGTGTTAGGTTCAGGGTTATTGTTAGGGTTAGGGTTAGGTTTACAGTTACGGTGAGAGTGAGGGTGAGGGTTAGGGTTTATGTGAGGGTTAGTGTTAGGGTGAGGGCTAAGGTTAGGTTTAGGGTTAGGGTGAGGTTTAGATTTAGTGTGAAGGTGAGGCTGAGGGTCAGAATGAGTTTAGGGTGAGGGTTAGGTTTATGGATAGGGTTAGGGTGAGAATGAGGGTTAGGGTGAGGGTGATGGTGAGGGTGAGGGTGAGGATTAGGTTTAGGGTGAGGGATAGGGTTATGGTTACAGTTAGGGTGAGTGTGAGTGTCTGGGTTATGGTGAGCGTGATGGTGAAGTTGAGGGTGAGGGTGAGGGTTAGGATTTGGGTTAAGGTTAAGTTTAGGGTTTGGGTTAATGTTAGGTTGAGGGTTAGGGTTAGGATTAGGATGAGGGTTATCCTGAGGGTTAGGTTTATGGTTAGGGTGTGGGTAAGGGTTAGGGTGAGGGTGAGGGTTAGGATTAGGATTAGGGTTAGTTTTAGGGTGAGGGTTAGGGAGAGAGTTTTGGTTAGGGTGAGGTTGAAAATTAGGGTTTGGTTTTGGATTAGGTTCAGGGTTAGGCTGAGTGTGAGGTTGAGGGGGAGGGTGACGGTTAGGGTGAATGTTAGGGTTAGGGTTAGTGTTAGGATGAGGGTTAGGCTGAGGGTTAGGTTAGGTTTCGGGTAAGGCTAAGGGTTCGGGTGAGAGTGAGGGTTAGGGCTAGGTTTAGGGTTAGGGTGACGTTTAGGGTGAGGTTTAGTTTTAGGGTTAGCTTTAGGGTTAGATTGAGCATGAGGGTGTGGGTAAGGGTAAGGGTGAGGTTTAGGATGATGGTGAGGGATAGGGTTAAGGTGAGGGTAAGGGTTACGGCGAGGCATAAAGTGAGGCTGAGTGTTAATGTAGCATTAGGTGTACGGTGAGGGTGAGGGTTAGGGTGAAGTTTAGGGTTAAGGTTAGGGATAGGGTGAGGGTTAGGTTTAGGATTACGGTGAGGCTTAGGGGTTAGGGTTAGGGTGAGTTTGAGGGTGAGGGTAAGGGTTAGGGTGAGGGTTATGGTGAGGTTGAGGTTTAGTGTTAGCATTAGGGTTAGGGTCAGGGTTTGGGTTAGGGTTAGGATTAGGGTTAGGGTGAGGGTGAGGGTTAGGATGAGGGGGAGTTTTCGGGTGTATGTGACGGTTAGGGTTAGGGTGAGGGTTAAGGTAATGGTGAGGGTTAGGGTGAGGGTGAGGGTTAGGGTTAGGGTGAGGGTTAAGTTTAGGGTGATGTTTAGGGTGAGGGTGAGGTTTAGGGTGAGGATTAGTGTAAGGGGGAGGATTAGGGTTAGGGTTTTGGTGAGGGTTAGGTTTATGTTTAGGGTGAGGGTGAGGGTTAGGATGAGGGTGAGGGTGAGGGTGAGGGTGGAGGTTTAGGTGAGGATTAGGGTTAGGGTTAATGTTAAGATGAGGGTGAGGGTTAGAGTTAGGGTTAGGGACAGGGTTAGGGTTAGGGTGAGGTTTAGGGTTAGGGTGAGGGTGAGGGTGAGGGTTATGGTTACGGTGAGCTTTAGTGTTATGGTTAGGGTGAGATTATGTGTGAGGATTAGTGTTAGGGTTAGGGTTATGTTGAGGGTAAGGGTTAGGGTGAGGTTTAGGGTGAGAGTGAGGGTTAGGGTTAGCGTTAGGGTTAGGGTGAGGGTTAGAGTTAGTGTTAGGCTGAGGGTTAGAGTTAGGGTGATGTTTAGGCTGACGGTGAGGTTTCAGCTGAGGATTAGGGTTAGGGTGAGTATTACCGTTAGGGTGAGTGTGAGGGTTAGGATTAGGTTTATGTTTAGTGTGAGGGTAAAGGTTATGGTGAGGGTTATGGTGAGGTTGATGTTTAAGGTTAGCATTAGGGTTAGGTTTAGGATTAGGGTTAGGGTTATTATTAGGGTTAGGGTGAGGGTGAGGGCTAGTGTTAGCATTAGGGTTAGGGTTACGGTTAGGGTGAGGGTGAGGGATTTGTTTAGGAAAGGATTAGGGTTAGGGTTAGGGTGAGGATTAGGGTGACGGTGAGGTTTAAGTTGAGGATTAGGGTTAGGGTGAGGATTAGGGTTAAAGTTTGTGTTTGGGTTAGGGTTAGGGTGATGTTTAGGGTGAGGGTGATGGTTAGGGTGGGGGTGAGGCTGAGAGTGAGGGTGAGGGTGTAGGTGAGTGTTAGGGTGGTGCTGATGGTTGGGGTGACGGTGAGGGTTAGGGTAAAGTTGAGGGTGAGGGTTCGGTTAGGGTTAGGGTGAGGGTTAGGGTTAGGGTTAGGGTTACTATGAGGATAAGGGTTAGGGTGAGGGTTAGGGTGATAGTGAGGATTAGGGTTAGCATTAGGGGTAGGGGTAGGTTTAGGATGAGGGTTAAGGTGAGGTTTAGGGTTAACATGAGGGTGAGGGTTAGAGTTAGGTTTAGGGTGAGGGTTATTGTTAGGGTTAGGGTTAGAGTGAAGGTTAGTGTGAGGGTTAGTGTGAGCATGAAGGTGAGGTTAAGGGTGAGGGTGAGGGTTAGGTTTTAGGAGAGGGTCAGGTTTACGGTTAGGGTTAAGGTTAGGGTGACGGTTAGGGTTAGGGTTAGGGTTAGGATGTGGGTTAGACTGAGGGTTAAGTTTAGGTTTAGGGTGAGGGTAAGGTTTAGAGTGAGGGTAAGGGTTACAGTGAGGGTGAGGGTTAGGTTTTGGATTAGGGTTAGGGTTAGGTTGAGGGTTTAGGGTTAGTGTTTGGATTAGGGGGAGGGTTAGGGTTAGGCTTAGGGTGAGGTTGAGGATGAGGTTGAGGGTTAGGGTTAATGTGAGGGTTAGGGTTAGGATTAGCGTTAAGGTTATTGTGAGGGTTAGGTTTAGGGTTAGGGTTAGGATGAGGGTTAGGCTGAGGGTTAGTTTTAGGGTTCGGGTGAGGGTAAGGGTTAGGTTGAGGTTTATGGTGAGGGTGAGGGTTAGGTTAAGGATTAGGGTTAGGGTGAGGGTTAGGGTTAGGGTTAGAGTGAGAGTGAGGTTTAGGGTTAGGGTGAGGATGAGGGTTAGTGATAGGGTTGGGGTTAGGGTCAGGGTCAAGGTTAGGGTTACTGTTAGAGTTAGGGTGACGATGAGTGTGAGGGTTAGGGTTAGGTTTAGTTTTAGGGTTAGGGTTAGGCTGAGGGTGAGGGTGAGGGTGAGTTTTAGGTTTAGGATGAGGGTTAGAGTTAGGGTTAGGGTTAGGGTTGGGTTGAGTGTTAGTGTTAGGGTTAGGAAGTGGGTTTGGCTGAGAGTTAGGGTTATGGTTAGGGTGAGGTTTAGGGTTAGTGTGAGGGTTAGGATGATGGTTAGGCTGATTGTTAGGGTTAGTATAAGGGTGAGGGTAAGGGTTTGGGTGAGGGTGAGGGTTAGGTTTAGGGTTAGGTTTAGGGTTAGGTTGAGGGTTAGGGATAGGGTTAGGATTAGGGTGAGGGTTAGGGTGAGGGTTAGGTTTAGGGTTAGCGTTAGGGTGAGGTGTAGTTCAGGGTTAGGGTGAGGGTGAGGTTTAGGGTGACGGTGACGGTAAGGGTTAGGGTGAAGTTTAGGGTTTGGGAAAGGGTTACTGTCAAAGTTAGGCTTAGGGTTAGGGTTAGTGTGAAGTTTAAGTTGAGGGGTAGGGTTAGGGTTAGGGTGAGGTATAATGTTAATGTGAGGATTAGGGTTAGGGTTAGGGTTAGTGTGAGGGTAAGGATAAGAGTGAGGGTTAGGGTGAGAGTGAGGTTTAGGTTTAGGGTTAGGGTTAGGGTGAGGTTTAGGGTGAGGTTTTGGGTTAGAGTTAGGTTTAGGGGCAGGGTTAGGGTGAGGTTTAGGGTTAGGGTTAGTGTTAAGGTTAGGGTGAGGCTTAGGGTTAGGGTTAGTGTTAGTGTTATTGTTAGTGTTATGGTTAGGTTGAAGTTTGCGGTGAGGGTGAGGCTGAGGGTGAGGGTCATGGTTATGTTTATGTTTATGGTTATGGTTAGTGTTATTGTTAGGGTTAGGGTTAGAGTTAAATTAGGTTGAGGGTGAGGGTGAGTGTTAGGGTTAGGGTGAGTTTTAGGGTGAAGTTTAGGGTTAGTGTTAGGGTTAGGTTTAGGGTGAGGGTGAGGTTTAGGATTAGAGTTAGGGTTGAGGGTAGGGTTAGGGTGATTTTTAGGGTTAGGGTTAGGATGAGGGTGAGGGTTAGGTTGAGATTTAGGGATAGGGTTAGGTTTAGGATTAGAGTTAGGGTGAGGGTGAGTGTGAGGGTTAGGGTGAGTCTTAGGCTTAGGCTTAGGGTTTGTCTGAGGGTGATGGTGGCGGTGAGGAATAAGGTTAGGGTGATGGTAAGTGTTAGGATTACTGTTAAAGTTAGGGTTAGGCTTAGAGTTAAGATTAGGGTGAGGGTGAGGTTTAGGGGTAGAGATAGGGTTAGGGTGAGTGCTACGCTTAGGGTGAGGGTTAGAGTGGGGGTGACGGTAAGGTTAAAGGTGAGGTTTAGCCTGAGGGTGAGGATTACGGTAAGGGTTAAGGTTAGGGTTATGGGGAGGGATAGGGTTAGGGTTAGGGTGAGGGTGAAGGTTAGGGTTAGATTGAGGATTAGTGTTAGGGTTAGGATGAGAATTAGGGATAGGGTTATGGTTAGGGTTAGGATTTGAGTTAAGGTGAGTATGAGGTTGAGAGTTAGGGTTAGGATTAGGGTTACGGTTAGTGTTAGGCAGAGGGTGAGGGTGAGGGTGAGGGTTAGGGTTAGGGTGACCTTTAGGGTTAAGGTTAGGGTGAAAGGTAGGGTTAGTGTTAGGGAGATTGTTAGGGTTAGGGTGAGGGTTTGGTTTAGTTTGAGGGTTAGGGTGAAGGTGAGTTTGAGACTGAGGGTTAGGGTGAGGGTGATGGTGACGGTGAGGGTTAGGGTTAGGATTCTGGTTAGGGTTAGGGTGAGGGTTAGGGTTAGGTTTAGGGTTAGGGTGAGGGTAAGGTTGAGGGTGAGGGTTAGGGTTATGGTTAGGTTTAGCGTTAGGGTTAGGTATCAGGTAAGGTTTAGGTTTAGGATGAGGGTTAGGTTTAGGTTTAGGGTGAGGGTTAGGGTTAGGGTTAGGTTTAGGGTGAGGGTTAGTGTTAGGGTTAGGGTGAGGGTGAGGGTTAGGTTGAGGGGTAGGGTTAGGGATAGGGTAAAGGTCAGGGTTAGTGTGAGGGTGAGGGTGAGGTTTAGGTTTAGGGTGAAGGTTAGAGTGAGGTTTTGGATTAGGGTTAGGGTTAGGGTTAGGGTGAGGGTGAGGTTTAGGATTAGCGTTAGGTTTAGGGGCAGGATTATTGTGAGGTTTGGGGTTAGGATTACGGTGAGCTTGGGGGTTAGGGTTAGGTTGAGGTTTAGGGTTAGCCTTAGGATTAGGGTGAGGGTTAGTGTTAGGGTTAGGGTGAGGTTTAGGGTGAGGTTTTGGATTAGGGTTAGGGTTAGGGTTAGGGTGAGGGTGAGGTTTAGGGTTAGAGTTAGGTTTAGTGGCAGGTTTAGGGTGAGTTTTAGTGTTAGGGTTAGGGTGAGTGTTAGGGTTAGGGTTGTTGTTTGGTTTAGGGTTATTGTTAATTTTATTGTTAGGGTTCAGTTTGCGGTGAAGGTGAGGCTGAGGGTGAGGGTTATGGTTAGTGTTAGGTTTAGGGTTAGTGTTATTGTTAGGGTCAGAGTTAGAGTTAAGGGTAGGTTGAGGGTGAGGTTGAGGGTAATGGTTAGAGTGAGGTTTAGTGTGAGTTTTAGGGTTAGGGTTAGGGTTAGGGTTAGGGTGAGGGTGAGGTTTAGGGATAGAGTTAGGATTAGGGGGAGGGTCAGGGGTAGGTTTAAGTTTAGGGTTAGTTTGAGGATGAGGGTTCGCTTGATGTTTAGGGATAGGTTTAGGTTTAGGATTAGGGTTCAGGTGAGGGTGAGTGTGAGGGTTAGGGTGAGCGTTAGGCTTAGGCTGAGGGTTAGGCTGAGGGTGAGGGTGGGGTGAGGATTAGGGTTAGTGGGATGGTAAGGATTAGGGTTAGTGTTATTGTTAGGGTTAGGGTTAGAGTTACTCTGAGGGTGAGGGTGGGGGTGAGGGTTAGTGTTAGGGTTAGTGTGAGGTTTATGTTTAGGGTTATTGTTAGGGTTATTGTGAGGGTGAGGTTTAGGGTTAGATATAGGGTTAGGGGAAGGCTTAGGGTGAGGGTGAGTGTTAGAGTTAGTGTTAGGGTTATGGTGAGTTTGAGGGTTAGGTTGAGGTTTAGGGTTAGGGTTAGGGTTAGTATGAGGGTTAGTGTTAGGGTTAGGATTAGTGTTAGTGTGAGCGTAAGTTTTAGGGTGCAGGTTTGGGTTAGGGAGAGGGTTATGGTTAGGGTGAGGGTTAGGGTTAGGATTATTGTTAGGGTTATTCTGAGGTTGAGGGTGAGGGTGAGGGTTAGGGTTAGGGTGAGGTTTAGGGTGAGGGTTAGGGTTAGGGTTACAGTAAGCGTGAGGGTTAGGGTTAGTTTGAGGTTTAGGGTTAGGGTTAGGGTGGGGGTTAGGCTTAGGATGAGGATTAGGGTTAGGATAAGAGTTAGGGTGAGGGCTAGGGTGATGGTGACGTTTAGGTTTACTGTTAGGGTGAGTTTTAGGGTTAGGGTGAGCGTTAGGATGAGAGTTAGGGTTACCGTGAGGGTTAGGGTTAGGGTTAGGTTTAGGGTGAGGTTTAGTGTTAGGGTTAGGGTGAGGGTGAGGGTTAGGTTGAGGGGCAGGGTTAGGGATAGGGTAAAGGTTAGGTTTAGAGTGAGGGTGAGGGTGAGGTTTAAGTTTAGGGTGAGGGTTAGGGTGTGGCTTAGTGTGAGGTTTACTTTTAGGGTAAGGGTTAGGTCCAGGGTGAGTGTTAGTTTTAGGTTTAGGTTTAGGGTTATGGTGATGCTGAGGGTTAGGGTTAGGGTTAGTGTGAGGATAAGGGTTAGGGTGAGGATTAGGGTGAGGATGAGAGTTAGGGTTAGCATAAGGTTTAGGGAGAGGTTTAGGGTTAGGGTTAGGGTAGGGTAAGGGTTAGGGTTAGCATGAGGGTTAAGGTTAGGGTGATGTTTAGGGTGACGGTGAGGGTTAGGGTGAGGGTTAGGTTGAGCGTGAGCGTTAGGGTGAGGGTGAGCGTGAGTGGGAGGGTGACCATGAGGGTTAGTGTTAGGGTTAGATTTAGGGTGAGGATAAGAGTTTGGGTACTATTAGGTTTAGGGTAAGGGTTAGGCTGAGGGTGAGAGTGAGGGTCAGGGTTAGGGTTTCGGTTAGGTAAGGGTTAGGGTTATGTTTAGGGTGAGGATTATGGTGAGGGTGAGGATTAGGGTTAGGTTGAGGGTTAGGCTTAGTGTGAGGGTTACGGTTAGGGTTAGGGTTAATGTGAGGATAAGGGTTAGGATGAGGGTTAGGTTGAGAGTGAGGGTTAGGGTTAGCGTTAGGGTTAGGGTGAAGGTTAGTGTGGGGGTTAGGGTGTGGGTTCGGGTTCGGGTTAGGGTTGGGTGAGGGTTAGGTTGAGCGTAAGGTTTAGGGTGAGGGTTAGATTGAGAGTGAGGGATAGGGTTATGGTGAGGGTAAGGGTTAGGGTTAGGGTGAATGTGAGGGTGATGTTAAGGGTAAGGTTTAGGGTCCAGGTTAGGGTGAGGGTGAGGGTTAGGGTTAGCATTAGGGTTAGGGTTAGGTTTAGGTTGAGTTTTAGGGTTTGGGTTAGGGTTAGGTTTACGGCGAGGGTAAGGGTTAGGATGATAGTTAGGGTGAGAGTGAGGGTTAAGTTTAGGTTTAGGGTTAGGGTGAGTTTGAGGGTGAGGGTTAGGGTTAGGGTTAGGGTGAGTGTTAGCGTGAGGCTTAGGGTGAAGGTTAGGATTCGGGTTAGGCTTTGGGTTAGGGTGAGGGTTAGGGTGAGGGGAGGGGTTAGAGTGAGTGTTAGGGAGAGGGGAGGGATAGGGTTATGGTGAGGGTAAGTTTTAGGCTGAGGCTTAGGTTGAGAGTGAGCATTTGTGTTAGCATCAGGTTTGTGTTGAGGGTGAGGGTTAGAGTTAGGCTGAGGGGTAGTTTAAAGGTTAGGGTTAGGGTTAGGTTTCGGGGGATGTTAAGGGTTAGGGTAAGGGTGAGGTTTAGGGTTACACTTAGGTTGAGGGTGAGGATTAGGTTTAGGGTAAGGGTGAGTGTGAGTGTGAGGGTTAGGTTTAGGATTAGGGTTAGGGTTAGGCTGAGGTTGAGGGTATGAGTGAGGGTGAGGGCTAGGGTTAGGAGTAGAGGTAGGGTTAGGTTTAGGTTTAGAGTTAATATTAGGGTTAGGGATAGGATTAGGCTGAAGGTGAGGGTGAGGGTGAGGGTGAAGATGAGGTTTAGGGTTAGATTTAGGATTACAGTTAGGGTTATGTTGAGCGCTAGGATGAGGGTGAGGGTTAGGGTTAGCGTTAGGGTTAGGGTGAGGCTTAGGGTGAGGGTTGAGTGTTAGGGTTAGGCTTAGGTTGAGGGTGACAGTTAGGATTAGGGATAGGGATACCGTTAGGCTGAGGTTGAGGATGAGGGTGAGGTTTAGTGTTAGGGTTACGGTTAGGGTGAGGGCTCGGGTGAGGGTGAGGGGTAGGGTGAAGGTGAGTGTGAGGGTGAGGGTCTTGATTAGGTAATGTTAGGGTTAGGGTGAGGATTAGCTGAGTGTTAGGGTGAGGGTGTGGGTTCGGGTGATGGTGAGGGTTCGGGTTAGCATTAGTGTTATGTTAGGTTTAGGTTGAGTGTTAGGGTTAGGGTTAGGGTGAGGGTATGCGTTAGGGTGAGGGTTACAGTGAGGGTGAGGGATAAGGTTAGTGTTAGGGTTAGGGTGAGCATTTGGATGAGGGTTAGGTTTAGGGTTAGGGTGAGGGATAGGGGTAGGGTTGAGTTAAGGGTTAGCGTTAGTGTGAGGTGTAGGGTTAGGGTTAGGGTTAGTGTGAGTATAAGGGATATGGTGAGGGTTAGGGTGAGGGTGAAGAATAGGGTTAGTGTAAGGGTTAGGGTGAGTGTTTGGATGAGGATTAGGTTCAGGTTTAGGGTTAAGGTGAGGGTTAGGATGAGGGTAAGTGTTAGGGTGATGTTTAGGTTGTGGTTGAGTATTAGGGTTAGCATTAGTCTTAGTGTGAGGGTTAGGGTTAGGTATGGCATTAGGCTTAGGGTTAGTGTTAGGGTGAGGGTTAGGATTAGGGTTAGCATTAGGTTTACGGTTATGGTTACCGTGAGGGTTTGGGTGAGGGTTAGGTTTAGGATTAGGTTTAGGGTGAGGCTGAGGTTGAGGATGAGGTTGAGGTTGAGGGTTAGGGTTAGGGTTAGGCTTAAGGTGAGGGCTAGGGTGAGGGCGAAGGTTAGGATGAGGGTTAGGGTGAGGGTGCGGTTTTCGGTTAGGAAAGGGTTAGGGTTAGGTTTAGGGTGAGGATTAGGCTGAGGCTGAGGTTGAAGGTGAGGGTTAGGGTTAAGGTGAGGGTTAGGGTTAGGTTTAGGCTGAGGGTTAGGGTTAGGGTGATTTTTAGGGTGAGGGTGAGGGTGAGGGTTAGGGTTAGGGTGAGGGTTAGGGTGACAGTGAGGGTTAGGTTGAGGGTTAGGGCTAGTGTGAGGGTTAGGATTAGGATTAGGGTGAGGAAAAGGTTTAGGGTGAGAATTAGGATGATACTAAGATTTAGGGTTATGTTTAGCATTAAGGGTAGTGTGAGGTATAGGTTTAGAGTTCAGGTGTTGGTTAGGTTGAGGGTGAGGGTTAGAGTTATGGTTAGGGTGAGGGTTAGGTTTGGGGTGAATGTTAGTGTTACGGTTAGGATGAGGCTGAGGGTGAGGGTTTGGTTTCGCGTGAGGTTTAGGGTGTGGGTTAGGGTTAAGGTTGTGGTGAGGGTAAGGTTTAGGGTGAGATTTAGGGTGAGGGTTAGGGTTAGGTTGAGGGTTAGGGTGACGTTGAGGGTTAGGGTGACAGTGAGGGTTAGGTTCAGGGTTAGGCTTAGGGTGAGGGTTAAAGTGAGGGTTAGGGTTAGGGTTAGGTTTAGGGTTAGTGTGAGAATTAGGGTTAGTTTTAAGTTTATAGTGAGGGTAAGGTTTAAGGTGAGGTTTAGGCTGAGGGTAGGTTTAGGGTAAGGGTGAGGGAGAGGGTGAGGGTAAAGATTAGAGTGAGGGTTAGGCTGAGGTTGATGGTTAGGGTTAGCATTAGGTTTAGGGTTTGGGTTAGGGTGAGGGTTAGGGTTAGGGTTATGGTGAGGATGATGTTTAGGGTTAGCATTAGGTTTAGGGTTAGCTTGAGGGTGAGGGTTAGGGTTAGGTTTAGGGTGAGTGTTAGGTTCAGGTTTATGGTCAGGGGTAGAGTGAGGGTTAAGGTTAAGTTGTGGGTTCCAATTAGGGTGAGAGTGAGGCTAAGGATTCTGGTGAGGTTTAGGGTGTGTGTGAGGGTTAGGGTTTGAATTAGAGTTAGGGTTAGGGTGAAGGTGAGGGTGAGGGTTAGGGTTAGGGATACGGTTAGAGTGAGGGTCAGGGTGAGGGTGAGGGTCACGTTTAGGGTTAGGATTAGTGTAAGGTTGAGGGCTAGGTGAGGGTGAAGGTTAGGGTTTGGTTTAGGGTGAGGGTAAGTGTTAGGGTGACGGTTAGGGTTAGGGTTGGGATGAGGTTGAGGGTTAGGTTTAGTGTGAGGTTGTGGGGTAGGGTTAGGGTAAGGTTAAGGGTTAGAGTGAGGGTTAGGGTGAGAGTTAGTGTTAGGGTTAGTGTGAGTGTGAGGGTGAGGGTTAGGGTGATGTTTAAGCTGACAGTGAGGGTTAGGGTGAGGGTTAGTTTTAGGTTTAGTGGTAGCGTTACAGTGAGGGTTAGGGTCATGGAAAGGATTAAGGTGAGGGTTAAAGTGAGGGTGAGGGTTAGGGTTAGGTTTAACGTGTGGGTTATGGTTAGGGTTAGGATTAGGGTGAGGTTTAGGGTGAGGGGTTGGGTCAGGGTTAGTGTGAGGTTTAGGGTTAGTGTGAGGTTTTGGGTTTGGTTTAGGGTAAGTGTGAGGATAAGGGTTAGAGTGAGGGATAGGGTTATTGTTAGGGTTAGGGTGAGGGTAAGTCATAGGATTGGGGTTAGGGTAAGGGTGCTTGTGAGGGTGATGGTCAGTGTTAGATTTATGGTGAAGGTGAGGTTTGGGTTTAGGATTAGGGTTAGGGTTAGTTTTAGGGTGAGAGTGAGGGTTAGGTTTAGGATTAGGGTTAGGGTTAGGCTTAAGGTGAGGGTGAGGGTGTGGGTGAGGGTTAGGGAGAGGATTAGATTTAGATTTAGGGTTAGGGTGAGAGTGAGGGTTAGGTTGAGGTGAGGGTTCAGGTTTGGGTGAGGGTGAGGGTTAGGGTTAGAGTTAGGATGAGTGTTAGGGTTAATGTGAGGCGTAGGGTTAGGGTTAGGGTGAGGGTGAGGTTTAGGTTTAGTGTGAGGGTTAGGGTTAGTGTTAGGGTTAGGGTAAGGTTAAGGGTTAGGGTGAGGTTTAGCGTGAAGGAGAGGCTTATGATTAGGGTTAAGGTGAGGGTTAGAATGAGGGTGAGGTTTAGGGTGAGGTTGAAGGTTAGGGTGAGGGTGAGTTTTAGGGTTAGGGTTAGGTTTAAGATGTGGGTTAGGTTTAGTGTTAGGGTTAGGCTGATGGTTAGGTTTGGGGTTAGGGTAAGGTTGAGGGTGACGGTGAGGGTTAGGGTTAGGTTTAGGGTGAGTGTGAGGGTTAGGTTTAGGATTAGTGTTAGTATGATGGTGATGGTGAAGTTTACACTTACTGTTAGCTTTGGGGCGAGGGTGAGGGTGAGGGGGGGTTTTAGGGTGTGGGTGACGGTTAGGTTTAGGGTGAGGTTTAGGGTGATGGTGAGGGTTAGGTGAGGGTGAGATGTAGGCTTAATGTTAGAGTTAGGCTGAGGGTTAAGATCAGAGTCAGGATTAAGGTGAGGGTTAAGGTGAAGGTTAGGTTTAGGGTTAGGTTTAGGGTTAGTGTGAGGATTAGGTTTAGGGTGAGGGTAAGCTTTAGGGTGAGGGTTAGACTGAGGGTGAGGGATAGGTTTAGTGTTAGTGTTAGGGTGAGCATTTGGGTGAGGGTTAGGTTCAGGGTTAGGGTTAGGGTGAGTGTTAAGGTGATGGCAAGTGTTAAGGTTAGGTTTAGGTGGACGGTGAGGGATAGGGTTATGGTGAGGTGTGGGTGAGGGTGAGGGTGAGGGTTAGGGTTAGGGTTAGGTTGAGGGGAAGGTATAGGTTGAGGGTAAGTACTAGGGTTAGGCTGAGGGTGAGGGTGAGGTTGAGGTTTAGGGTTAGGGTTAGGGTTAGGGTTAGTGTGAGGGTTAGTGTTAGTGTTAGGGTTAGGGTTAGTGTGAGGGTAAGTGTTAGGGTGAGGGTTTGGGTTAGGGTGAGTGTTATGGTTAGGGTGAGGGTTAGGGTTAGTTTTATTTTTAGGGTTAGTGTTATGGTAACGGTGAGGGTGAGGTTTAATGTTAGGGTTAGGATGAGATTTAGGTTTAGGGTTAGGATGAGCGTTAGGCTGAGGGTTAGGTTTAAGGTTAAGTGTGTGGGTTAGGGTTAAGGTTAGGGTGAGGGTGAGGGTTCGGGTTAGGGTTAGCTTGAGATTAGGTTTAGGGTTAGAGTTAGGGTGAGCCTGAGGGCTAGGGTGAGGCGTAATGGTAGGGTTAGGGTGAGGGTGAGGGTTAGGTTTAGTGTGAGGGTTAGGGTTAGGGTGAGGGTGAGGGTTACGGTTAGGGTAAGGGTAAGGGTGAAGATGAGGCTGATTGTTAGTGTTAGGTTTAGGGTGAGGGTGACCGTTAGATTTAGGATGAGGGTTAGGGTTAGGGTGAGGGTGAGGGTTAGGTTTAGGATTACGGTTAGGGTTAGGCTTAGGGTGAGGGTCACGGTGAGGGTGAGGTTGACGGTAAGGGTTAGGGTAAGGGTTAGGGTTACGGTAAGTGTGAGGGTGAGGGTTAGGGTAAGGGTTAGGGTTACGGTAAGGTTGAGGGTGAGGGTTAGGGTTAAGGTGAGTGTGAGGTTAGGGTTAGAGTTAGGGTTAGCGTGAGGGTTTTGCTTAGGGTTAGGGTTAGGGTGATGGTGAGGGTTAGGGTGAGTTTGTGGTTGAGGTGAGGGGGAGGGGGAGGTTTAGGGTGTGGTTTAGTGTTAGGGTTAAGGTGAGGGTTAGGGTTCAGGTGAGTGTGAGGGTTAGGTTTAGAGTTAAGTTTAGCATGAGGGTTATGGTTAGGGTTAGGTTTAGGGTGATGGTGAGGTTGAGGGTGAGGTTGAGGGTGAGGGTGAGGACGAGGGTTAGAGTGAGGGTGAGCATTAGGGTGAGAGTGTGGGTTCCGGTGAGGGGGAGGGGGAGGGTTATGGTTAGGGTTCGGGTTAGAGTTAGGTTGAGGGTGTGGGTGAGGGTTAGGTTTAGGATTAGGATTAGCTTTAGGGTTAGGCTGAAGGTGAGTGTTAGGGTGAGGTTAGGGTTTGGGTTAGGTGGAGGGTTAGGTTAATGTTAGGGTTAGGGTTAGGGTGAGGGATAGGGTTAGGGTTAGGGTTAGGATGAGGGTTAGGCTGTGGGGTAGGCTTAGGGTTAGGGTGAGGCTTAGGTTTAATGTGAGTTTTAGGGTTAAGTTTAGGTTCATGATTAGGTTTATGGTGAGGAGAAGGGTTAGGGTGAGGGTTAAGATGAGGGTGAGGTTTAGGTTTTGGGATAGGGTTAGGGTAATTTTAGTGTGAGGGCTAGAGTGGGTGTGAGGGTTAGGGTTAGAGTTAGGTATAGGGTGAGGATTAGGTTTAGGGTTAGGGTTAGGGTTCGGGTGAGTCTTAGGCTGAGGGGTAGGGTTATGGATAGGTTGAGGGTTAGGTTTAGTGTGAGGGTTAGGGTTTGGGGTAGGGTTAGGGTTAGGGTGAGGTTTAGGCTGATGGCTAGGGTTACAGTTAGGGTGAGAGTTAAGTTTAGTGGGAGTGTTAGGGTTAGGTTTAGGGTTAGGGTTAGGGTTCGGTTTCGGTTCGGGTGAGGGTTCGGATTAAAGTGTGGATGAGCGTTAGGGTTAGTGTGAGGACTAGGTTTAGGGTTAGGGTTACTGTTAGGGTTAGGGTTAGAGTGAGGGTAAGGGTTACAGTTAGGGTGATTGTGAGGGTAAGGGTTAGGGTTAGTGTTAGGTTTAGGGTGAGAGTTCGGGTTAGTGTGAGGGTTAGAGTTAGGGTGAGGGTTAGGGTGAGGTTTAGGATTAGTGTTAGGGTTAGGGTGAGGTTGAGGTTTAGTGTTAGTGTTAGTGTTAGGGTTATTTTTAGGGTTAGGGTGCGGGTGAGGTTGAGGGTGAGGGTGAGGTTTAGGGCTAGGTTAGGGTTAGGTTTAGCCAGAGGGTGAGGGTGAGGTTGATGGTTAGTGTTAGGGTTAGGGTGAGGATGAGGGCTATGGTGAGGGTGAGGTTTAGGGTGTGGGTGAGGGTTAGGTTTAGGGGGAGGGTTAGAGTGATGGTGAGGATTAGGTGAGGGTGAGATTTAGGTTTAGTGTTAGAGTTAGGCTGATGGTTAAGATCAGGGTCAAGATTAAGGTGAGGGTTAAGGTGAGGGTTAGTGTGAAGTTGAGGGTGAGGCTTTCCTTTATGTCAGGGTTAGGGGTAGGGTAGGGATTAGGGTGAGGGTGAGGGTGAGGGTGTAGTTTACATCAGGGTTAGGGTTAAGCTGAGGTTAGGGTTAGGGTGAGGTTTAGGGTTAGTGTTAGGATTAGGGTTAGGGTGAGGGTGATGTTTAGGGTGAGGGTGAGTGTTAAGGGGAGGGTTAGATTGAGGGTCAGGGTTAGGGTTAGTGTTAGGGTTATGGTGAGGGTGATGTTTAGGGTGAGGGTGAGGGTTAAGGGGAGGGTTAGATTGTGGGTCAGGGTTAGGGTTAGTGTTAGGGTTAGCGTTAGGATGAGGGTTAGGTTGACGTTTAGGGTTAGGGTTATTGTTAGAGTTACGGTGAGGGTTAGGCTTAGGGTTAGGGTTAGAGTTAGGGTGAGGGTTAGGGTTAGGGTTAGGATTATGGTAAGGGTTAGGGTTAGCGTGACAGTTAGGTTTAGGTTGAGGTTAAGGGTGACTTTGAGCGTTAGGGTTAGGGTGAGGTAGAGCGTGAGGATTAGGGTGCGGTGAGGGTGAGTGAGAGGGTGATGGTGAGGATTAGGGTTAGGGTTAGGTTTAGGTTGAGGGTAAGAGTTAGGGTTTGGATTAGGGTTAGTGTAAGGGTTAAGCTGAGGGTGAGGGCGAGGGTGAGGTTAAGGGTGAGGCTTTCGGTTTGGTAAGGGTTAGGGTTAGGTTGAGGGTGAGGATTAGGGTGAGGGTGAGGGTTAGGGCTAGGTTGAGCATTACGGTTAGGGATAGGGTTAGGGTGAGGCTTTGGGTGAGAGGTAGGGTTAGGGTTAGGATGAGGGTTAGGCTTAGTGTGACCTTTACGGTAAGGGTTAGGGTTAGTGTGAGGATAAGGTTTAGGGTGAGGGTTAGGTTGAGACTGAGGGTTAGGGTTAGCGTTAGGGTTATGGTGAAGGTTTGGGTGGGGCTTAGGGTGAGGGTTAGGGTTCGGGTTAGGGTTGGGTGAGGGTTAGGGTGAGCGTAAGTGTTAGGGTGCGGGTTAGGTTGAGGGTTAGGGATAGGGTTATGGTGAGGGAAAGGGTTAGGGTTAGGGTGAGAGTAAGGTTGAGGTTTAGGGTGAGGCTGAGGGTGAGGCTAAGGGTTAGGCTGAGGGTTAAGTTTAGGGTTAGGTTTATGGTGAGGGCTAGGGTGAGGATTAGGGTGAGGGTGAAGTTTAAGGTAAGGGTTAGGTTTAGGGTGAGGGTTAGGGTTAGGTTTAGGGTGAGGTTTAGGTTTAGGGTGATATTTAGGGTGAGGGTGAAGGAGAGAGTGAGGGTTCCGGTGAGGGTTAGGGTTAGGGTGAGTGTTAGTGTTAGGGTTAGGGTAAGGTTAAGTGTTAGGATGACAGTTACGGTGAAGGTGAGGGTTAGGCTTAGGTTTAGTGTTAGGGTGAGGGTTAGGGTTAGGGCTAGGGTGAGGGTTAGGGTGAGGGTTAGGTGGAAGTTTATGGTTAGGGTTAGGGTTTGGGTTAGGTTGAGGGATAGGGTGAGAGGAAGGGGTAGGGAGAGGGTGAGGCTTAGGTTGAGAGTGAACATTTGTGTTAGCATCAGTGTTGGGTTTAGTGTGAGTCTTAGGGTTAGGCTGAGGGGTAGTTTTAGGGTTAGTGTGAAGGTTAGGGTTAGGGTTAGGGTGAGGTTAAGGGTTAGGGTGAGGTTGAGGGTTGGTTAGAGTTAGCCTTAGTGTGAGGATGAGGGTTAGGGTTAGGTTTAGGGTGAGTGTGAGTGTGAGGGTTAGGTTTAGGATTAGGGTTAGGCTTATGGTTAGTCTGAGGTTGAGGGTATGAGTGAGGCTCACGCTAGCCCTCACGGCTAGGGTTAGGGTGAGGGGCAGATTTAAGGTTAGAGTTAGGGTGAGGCTTAGATTTAGTGTGAGGGTTATGGTTTGGGTAAAGGTTAGGGTGATGGTAAGTGTTAGGGGGAGGGTTAGGGTGAGAGTGAGGGTTAAGGTTAGCCTAAGTGTTACGTTGTGGGTTAGGGTAAGGGTCAGGGTTAGGGTTAGGGTTAGGGTGAGGGTGAGGGTTATGGTTAAGGTTAGGATGAGTGTTAGGGTTAGGGTGATTTTTAAGGTGAAAGTGAAAATTAGGGAGAGTGAGAGGGTTCGGGTGAGGGTGAGGGATAGGTTGTGGGTGAGATTGAGGGTTAGGGTTTGGGTGAGGGTGAGGGTTAGGGTGATGTTTAGGTTGAGGGTGAGGTTTAGCGTGAGAGTTAGGCTTCAGGGTATGGGAAGGGATAGGGTGTAGGTGAGGGTGAGGCTTAGGGTGACCATGAGGTTTAGGTTTCGGGGGAGGATTAGGGTTAATGTTAGGGTTCGGGTTAGGGTTAAGTTTAGGGTTAGGCTGAGTATTAGGGTGAGAAGTAGGGTTAGGGTTAGGATGAGGTTTAGGCTTAGTGTGACGGTTACGGTTAGGTTTAGGGTTAGGGTTAGTGTGAGGATAAGAGTTAGGGTGAGGGTTAGGGTGAGACTGAGGTGTAGGGTTAGCTTTTGGGTTAGGGTGAATGTTAGGGTGGGGGTTAGGGTGAGGGTTAGGGTTAGGGTTAGGGTTGGGTGAGGGTTAGGGTGAGTGTAAGGGTTAGGGTGAAGGTTAGGTTGAGGTTGAGGGATAGGGTTATGGTGAGGGTAAGGATTAGGGCAACGGTTAGGTTGAGGTTGATGTTTAGGCTTATCATTAATGTTAGGGAGATGGTGAGGGTTAGGGTGAGGTTGAGGTTTAGGCTGAGGGGTAGGATTAGGGTTAGGGTTAGAGTTAGGGTTAGGGTGAGTGTTAGGGTTACGGATAGGGTGAGGGTGAGGGTTAGGGAAAGGGTTAGGGTCAGGGTTAGGATGAGGGAGAGGGTTAGGGTTACCGTTAGCATTAGGGTTAGGTTTAGGTTGAGTGTTAGGGTTAGGATTAGGGTGAGGTTGAGGGGTAGGGTTAGCATTAGGGTTAGGGTTAGGCTTATGGTGCAGGTTAGGGTTAGGTTTAGAGTGAGGGTGAGGGTCAGGGTTAGGGTTAGGATTAGGTTTAGTGTTAGTGTGAGGCTGAGGGTGAGGGTGAGGGTGAGGGTGAGAGTGAGGGTGAGGGTTAAGTTTAGCGTTAGATATAGGGTGAGGGCTAGGGTGAGGGTCAGGGCTAAGGTGAGGGTTTGGGTGAAGGTGAGGTTTTCGGTCAGGAAAGGTATAGATTTAGGTTGAGGGTGCGGATTACGGTGAGGGTGAGGATTAAGTTTAGGGTTAGGGTTAGGGGGAGGGTTAGGGTTAGGGTTAAGTTGAGGGTTTAGGGTTAGGGTGATGTTTAGGGTGAGGGTGAGGGTGAGAGTGAGGATTCGTTTGAGGGTGTGGCTAAGGGTGTTGGTGAAGATTCGGGTGAGAGTGAGGGTTCGGGTGAGGGTGAGAGTTAGGGTGTTGGTGAGGGGTAGGGTTAGGGTGAGGGTTAGGGTGAAGGTGAGAGTTACGTTCAGGTTGAGGGTTAGGTTAAATGTAAGAGTGAGGGTTAGGTTTAGGGTGAGGGGTAGGGTGAGGGGTAGGGTTAGGGTTAGGGAGAGGGTTAGGTTTAGGGTTAGGATTATGGTGAGTGTTATGGTTAGGGTTAGGGTGAGGGTTAGGGTGAGGGTTACGTTTAGGTTTAGGGTGAGGATTAGGTTTAGTGTGAGGGTTAGTGTTAGGGTTAGTGTAAGGATCAGGGTTAGGTTGAGGATTAGGGTGAGAGTGAGGGTTAGGGTTAGATTAAGGTTTAGGGTGAGGGTTAAAGTTAGGTTTAGCGTGAGGGTTAGGGTTGGGGTGAGGGTTAAGGTTAGGATTCGGGTGAGTGTTAAGGTGAGGGTGAGGTTTAGGGTGAGGGTGAGGGTTAGGGTTAGGGTGAGCGATAGGGTGAAGGTTAGGGTTAGGGTGAGTGTGAGGATTAGGTTTAGGGTTACTCTTAGGGCTATGGTGAGGGTTTGGGTTAGGGTGAGGTTTAGGGTGAGGGTGAGGTTTAGGGTTAGCGTCAGGGTTAAGGTGTGAGTTAGGGTGAGAGTTAGGGTTAGGGTGAGGGTGATGTTTAGGGTTAGGTTGTGCATTAGGGATAGGTTTGTGGTTAGGGTGAGGGTTAGGTTTATGTTTAGGGTTCAAGTTAAAGTGAGTGTGAGGCTGAGTGTTAGGGTTAGGATTTGGGCTCGGGTTAGTGTTAGGCTGAGGGTGAGTGTGAGGGTTAGGGTTAGGGTAATGTTTTGGGTTAGCGTTAGTTTGAGGGTTAGGTTTAGGGTTAGGATGAGGTTTAGGGTGAGGATTATGGTTAGGGTTAGGGTGAGGGTTAGGTTTAGTGTGAGGGTTATGGTTAAGTTTAGGGTGAGGGTGTGGGTAAAGGTTAGGGTGAGGGTCAGTGTGAGGGTGAGGTTTAGGGTAAGGGTTAGGGTGAGTGTTTGGGTGAGGTTTAGTTTTAGGTTTAGGGTTAGGGTGAGGGTTAGGATGAGGGTAAGGGTTAGGGTGAGGTTTAGGTTGTGGTTGAGTATTAGGGTTAGCATTAGTCTTAGGGTGAGGGTTAGGGTTGGGTATAGCATTAGGGTTAGGGTTAGGGTTAGGGTGAGGGTTAGAATTAGGGTTAAGGTGAGGGTGAGGTTTAGGGTTAGCATTAGGTTTACAGTTCGGGTTAGAGTGAGGGTGAAGGGGAGGGTTAGGGTTAGGAATATGTTTAGGTTTAGGGTGAGGCTGAGGTTGAGGATGAGGTTGAGTTTGAGGGTGAGGGTTAGGGTTTGGCTTAGGGTGAGGTCTAGGGTGAGGGCGAGGGTTAGGGTGAGGGTTAGGGTTAGTGTGCAGTTTTTGGTTAGGAAAGGGTTAGGTTTAAGTTTAGGGTGAGGATTAGGCTGAGGGTGAGGTTGAAGGTCAGGATTAGGATTAAGGTGAGGTTTAGGGTTAGGCTTAGGCTGAGGGTTAGGGTTAGGTTGATGTTTAGGGTGAGGGTGAGGGAGAGGGTTAGGGTGTAGGTGAGGGTTAGGGTGACGGTGAGGGTTAGGGTGATGCTGTGGGTTAGGTTGAGGGTTAGGGTTAGTGTGAGGGTTAGGATTAGTGTTAGTGTGAGGAAAAGGGTTAGGGTGAGGATTAGGATAAGAGTAAGTGTTAGGGTTAGTTTTAGCCTTAGGGTTAGGGTGAGGTATAGGGTTAGAGTTCGGGTTAGGGTTAGGTTGAGGGTGAGGGTTAGACTTAGGGTTAGGGTGAGTGTTAGGGTTGGGGTGAGTCTTAGGGTTACAGTTAGGGTGAGGTTGAGGGTGACGGTGAGGGTTCGGGTGAGGGTTAGGCTGTGGGTTAGGGTTAAGTTTATGGTTAAGGGTTAGGGTGAGGTTTAGGGTGAGGTTTAGGGTTAGGGTGACATTGAGGGTTAGGGTGACAGTGGGGGTTAGGGTGAGGGTGAGGTTTAGGTTTAGTGTTAGTGTTACAGTAAGGGTGAGGGTCAGGGTTAGGATTTGGGTGAGGGTTAAAGTGAGGGTTAGGGTTAGGCTTTGGTTTAGTGTTAGTGTGAGGATTAGGGTTAGTGTTAGGTTTATAGTGAGGGTAAGGGTTAAGATGAGGGTTAGGATCATGTGTATGTTTAAGGTAAGGGTTAGGGAGAGGGTGAGGGTAAGGGTTAGGGTGAGGCTTAGGGTGAGGGTGAGGGTTAGGGTTAGCATTAGGGTTAGGTTTTGGGTTAGGATGAGGGGTAGGTTTAATGTTAGGGTGAGGATGAGGGTTAGGGTTAGCATTAGGTTTAGGGATAGGGTGAGGGTGAGGGTTAGGGTTAGGGTTAGTGTGAGTGTGAGGTTGAGGTTTAGGGTTAGAGGTAGGGTGAGGGTTAAGGTTAAGGTGTGGGTTCCGGTTAGGGTGAGGTTGAGGCTAAGGATTATGGTGAGGTTTGTTTCTGGGTGAGTGTTAGGGTTTGAATAAGAATTAGGGTTTGGGTTAGGATGAGGGTGAGGGTGAGGGTTAGGGTTAGGGTTAGGTTTAGTGTTAGGATGAGTTTCAAGGTGAGGGTTAGAGTGAGGGTTAGGTTTAGGGTTAGGGTTAGGGTTAGGATTTGTGTTAGGGTGAGGGCTAGGGTGAGGGTTCGGGTTCGGGTCTGTGTTAGGGTGAGGGTAAGTGTTAGGGTGAGGGGTAGTGTGAGGGGTAGGGTTAGGGTTAGGGTGAGGGTGAGGGTTAGGTTTAGCGTGAGTGTGAGGGTCAGGATTAGGGTGAGGGTTCGTGTTAGGGTTAGGATTAGGGTTGGGGTGAGGGTGAGGGTTATATTTAGGGTTAGGGTGAGGGTTAGGTTTTGGGTGATGTTTAGGGTGAGGGTGAGGGTTAGGGTGACAGTGATGTTTCGGGTGAGGGTGAGGATTAGGGTGTGGATGAGGGTTATGGTGAGGGTGAGGGTTAGGGTTAGATTTAGGGTGTGGATTAGGGTTAGGGTTAGGATTAGGGTGAGTGGTATGATCAGGGATAGGGTGAGTTTTTGGGTTAGTGTGAGGTTTATGGTTAGGTTTAGGGTAAGTGTTAGGATAACGGTTAGGGTGAGGGATAGGGTTATTGTTAGGGTTAGGGAGAGGATTAAGGTTAGGTTTAGGGTTATGGTGAGATTGAGGGTTAGGTGAGGTGAGGGATCGGTTTTGGGTGAGGTTTAGGGTGATGGTGAGGGTTAGGGTTACGGTAAAGGTGAGGGTGAGGATCAGAGTAATGATTAGTGTTAGGTTTAGGGTGAGGGTGAGGTTTCGGATTAGGATTAGGGTTAGGTTTAGGCTTAGTGTGAGGGTGAGGGTGAGGATGAGGGTGAGGGTTAGGGTTAGGGTGAGGGTTAGGGTTATGTTTAGGGTTAGGGTGAAGATTATGGGTATAGTTAGGGTTAGGATGAGCGTTATGCTGAGGGTTAGGGTTAGAGTTAGTGTGCAGGTTAGGTTTAGGGTTAAGGTTAGGGTGAGGGTGAGGGTTTAGTTTAGGTAACGTTTAGGGTAAGATTAGGGTGAAGTTTAGGATGAGGTTGAGGGTTAAGATGAGGTTTTCGGTTAGGGTGAGCATTAGGGTTAGGATTAGCGTCAGGGTTATTTTTAGGGTGATGTTTAGGGTGAGGGTGAGGGTGAAGGTTCGGGTGAGGGGGAGGGTTAGAGTTAGGGTTAGCCTGAGGCTTATGGTTATGGTTAGGGTAATGGTGAAGGTTAGGGAGAGTGTGAGGTTGAGGGTGAGGGTTAGGGTGAGGGTTAGAATGAGGGTGAGCGTTAGGGTGAGAGTGAGGGTTCGGGGGAGGGTTTGGGGGAGGGGAGGGTTATGGTTATGGTTTGGTTTAGAGTTAGGGTGTGGGTGAGGGTTAGGGTTAGGATTAGAGTTAGGGTGACGGTAAGGCTTCGGGTGAGGGTTAGGGTGAGGATGAGAGTTAGGGTTAGGTTGAGGGTGAGGGTAAGTGTTAGCGTGAGGACTTGGGTTAGGTTTAGGATTAGGGTGAGTGTTAGTGTTATGGTGAGGGTGAGGCTGAGGTTTAGGTTCATTATTAAGGTTAGGGTTAGTGTGAGGGTTAGTGATAGGGTTAGGGTTAGGGTGAGGGTTAGAGTTAGGGTAAAGGTGAGGGTTAGTCTGAGAGGTAGGGTTAGGGTTAGGGTGAGAGTTAGGCTCAGTGTGAGGGTTAGGGTTAGGGTGAGGGTAAGGGTTAGGTTTAGGGTTAGGGTGAGGGTGAGTGTGAGTGTGAGGGTTAGGGTTATGGTGAGGGTTAGTGTTAGGGGGTGGGCTAGGTTGAGGGTTAGGTTGAGGGTGAGAGTGAGTGTGAGGTTTTCGGTTAGGTAAGGTTTAGGGTTAGGGTTAGGGTGAGGATTAGGGTGAGGTTGTGGGTTAGGGTTAGGGTGAGGGTGAGGGTGAGGGTGAGGGTTAATGTTAGGATGAGGGTTAGGGATAGGGTTAGTGTGAGGGTGAGGGTGAGGGTGAGGGTTTTGTTTACATCAGGGTTAGGATTAAGCTGAGGTTAGGGTTAGGGTGAGGGTTAGGGTTAGGGTTAGGGTATGGGTTAAGTTTAGGGTGATGTTTAGGGTGAGAGTGAGGGTTAGGGTGAGAGTTAAGATGAAGTTTAGGGTTAGTGTTAGGATTAGGGTTAGGTTGAGGGTGAGGTTTAGGGATAGAGTTAGGGTTATGGGGAGGGTTAAATTGAGGGTCAGGGTTAAGGTTAGTGTTAGGGTTAGGGTTAGCATGAGGGTTAGGCTGAGGATTAGGTTTAGGGTTAGTGTGAGGGTTAGGGTTAATTTAGGGTTAGGGTTAGGGTTAGGGTTTGTTTAGGGTGAAGGTTAGTTTTAGGTTTAGGGTTAGGATAAGGTTTAGGCTGAGGGTTAGGTTTAGGGTTAGTGTGAGGGTTAGGTTTAGCGTTAGGGTGTGGACTATGCTGAGGGTGAGGGTTAGGGTGAGGGTTAGGGTTATAGCTAGGGTTAGCGTCAGGGGTAGGCTGAGGGTTAGGATTAGGGTATAGACTAGGGTTAGGCTGAAGTTGAGGGTGAGGTTGAGGGTGAGGGTTAGTGTTAGAGTGAGGGTTAGAGTGAGGGTGAGGGGGAGTGGGAGTGTTTGGTTTAGGGTTAGAGTTAGGTTGAGGGTGAGTGTTAGGATTAGGGTTAGCACTAGGTTTAGGCTGAGGGTTAGGGTGAGTTTGAGGGTGAGGTTTAGGGTTAGGGTGAGGGTTAGGTTTAGTTTTAGGGTAAGGTTTAGGGTTAGGGTTAGGGTTAGGATGAGCATAGGCTGAGGGTTAGGGTTAGGGTTAGGGTTTGGTTAGGGTGAAGGTTTCTTTTAGGTTTAGGGTTAGGATAAGGTTTAGGATAAGGTGAGGGTGAGGGGTAGGGTGAGGTTGTGGGTTTGGGTTATGGTTAGGTTTAGGGTTAGGGTTAGGGTGAGGGGAAGGGTTAGAGTGAGCTTTAGGCTGAGGGTGAGGGTGAGGGTTTCGGTTAGTTAAAGGTTAGGGTTAGGGTGAGGATTAGGGTGAGGGTGAGGATTAAGCTGAGGTTAGGTTGAGGGTTCGGGTTCGGGTTAGGGTTAGGGTGAGGGTTAGGGTTAGGATGATGTTTAGGGTGAAGGTGAAGGTTAGAGTGAGGGTGAGGGTTAGGGTTAGGGTTAGGTTTAATGTGAGGCTGAGGGTTAGGAATAGGAATAGGATTACGGTTAGGGTTCAGCTGAGGGTGAGGATCAGGGTGTGGGTGAAGATCAGGGTCAGGGTTACGTTTAGGGCTAGAGTGAGGGTTACGGTTATTTTGAGGGTTATGATTAGGGTTAGGGTGAGGGTTAGGGTGAGTGTGAGGGTTTGGAATAGGGTTTGGGTTAGGGTTAGGGTGAGGGTTAGGTGATGTTTAGTGTGAGGGTGAGGGTTAGGGTGAGGATGAGGGTGCGGTTGAGGGTGAGGGTTCGGTTGAGGGTGAGGGTTAGGGTATGAGTGAGGATTAGGGTTAGGGTGAGGGTTAGGTTGGGGGTGAGGGTGAGGTTAGGGTTAGGGTTTGGGTTAGAGATAGGGTGAGTTTGAGAGTGAGGGTTAGGTTTAGGATTAGGGTGAGTGTTAGGGTTAGGTTGAGGGTTAGGTATATTGTTAGGGTTAAGGTAATGGTGAGGGTGGGTGTTAGGGTTAGGTTTAGGGTTAGAGTTAGGGTGAGCGTGAGGGTGAGGGTTATGATTAGGTTAGGATTAGGATTAGGTGAAGGTGAAGGAGAGGGTGAGGGTGAGGGTTAGGTTTAGGGTGAGGTTTAGGCTTACGGTTAGGGTTAGTGTGAGGGTTAGGGTTAGGGTTAGGATGAGGGTTAGGGTTAGGATTAGGGTGAGGTTTAGGGCTACGTTTAGGGTTAGGATAAGGGTTAGGCTGAGGGTTAGGGTTAGGGTTAGTGTGAGGGATTGGCTTTGAGTTAGGGTAAGAGTTAGGGTGAAGGTAAAAGTTAGGGTGAGAGTTAGAGTGAGGGTGAGGGTTAGGGTTAGGGTGAGTGTTAGGGTAAAATTTAGGTTTAGGGTTAGGGTTAGGGTGAGGGTAAGGGTGTGACTAAGTGTTAGGGTGAGGTTTAGGGTGAGGGTGAGGTTTAGCGTCAAGGTTAGGTTTAGGGTGAGGTTTAGGATTTGGGTAAGTGTTAGGGTGAGGTTTAGGGTGAGGGTAAGGGTTAGGGTTAGGGTGAGGGTAAGTGTTAGGGTGAGGATTAGTGTGAGTCTGAGGGTTAGGGTTAGCATTAGGGTGATGGTGAGGGTTAGGGTTAGGATTAGAGTTAGGGTGAGAGTAAAGCTTAGGGTGAGGGTTAGGGTGAGGTTGAGGGTTAGTGTTAGGGTGAGTGGGAGGGTAAGTGTTAGGGTGAGGACTAATTTTAGGGTTAAGTTTAGGGTGAGTGTTAGGGTTATTGTGAATGTGAGGGTGAGGGTTAGGTTCAGTATTAGGTTTAGGGTTAGTGTGAGGGTTAGTGATAGGGTTTGGGTTAGGGTGAGGGTCAGAGTTAGGGTTAAGGTGAGGGTTAGTCTGAGAGGTAGGGTTAGGGTTACGGTGAGGGTTAGGCTAGTGTGAGGGTTAGGGATATGTTTAGGGTTAGGGTGAGGGTGAGTTTGAGGGTGAGGGTTTGGGTTAGGGTGAGGGTTAGGGGGATGGATAGGTTGAGGGTTAGGGTTTGGGTGAGGGTGAGGTTTCCGGTTAGGTAAGGTTCAGGGTTAGGGTTAGGGTGAGGATTAGGGTGAGGTTGTGGGTTAGGTTTAGGGGGAGGGGGAGGGTCAGGGTTAGTGTTAGGATTAGGGTTAGCGTTAGGCTTAGGGTGAGTGTGAGGGTTCCGTTGAGGATTCGGGTGAGGGTTAGGGTGTGGGTTAAGGTTCGGTTTTGGGTGAGGGTTAGGGTGACAGTGAGTGTTAGGGTGAGGGTGAGGTTGAGTGTGAGGGTTAGGGTTAGGTTTAGGGATAGGATTAGGGTTAGGTTTAGGGTAAGGGTTAGGGTTAGGTTGAGGGTTAGGTTTAGGGTTAGGGATAGGGTTAGGGTGAGGTTAGGTTGAGGGTGAGGGTTAAGCTGTGGTTAGGGTTAGGGTGATGGTTAGCTTTAGGGTGATGTTTAGTGTGAGGGTGAGTGTTCGGTGAGGGTGAGGGTGAGGGTTAGTGTTAAGGTTAGGTTTAGGTTGTGAGGGTGAGGATTAGGAATAGGATTAGGGTTAGGGTTAAGCTGAAGCTGAGGGTCAGGGTGAGGGTGAAGGTTAGGGTCAGGGTTAGGATTAGGGTTAGAGTGAGGGTTACGGTTAGTGTGAGGATAATGTTTAGGGTTATGGTGAGGGTAAGGATTAGGATGAGAGTAAAGGTTAGGGTGAGGATTAGGGTGAGTGTGAGGGTTTGGATTAGGGTTTGTGTTAGAGTTAGGGTGAGGGTTAGGATTTGGGTGATGTTTAGAGTGAGGGTGAGGGTTAGGGTGAGGATGAGGGTTTGGGTGAGGGTGAGGGTTCGGTTGAGGGTGAGGGTTAGGGTGTGGGTGAGGATTAGGTTTAGGGTGAGGGTTAGCGTTAGGCATAGGTTTAGGGTTAGGTTGAGGGTTAGGGTTAGGGTTAGGGTGAGGGGTAGGGACAGGGGTAGGGTCAGGTTTAGGGTGAGGTTTAGGGTGAGTGTGAGGGTTAGGTTGATGGTGAGGGTGAGGGTTAGGGTTAGGGATTGCGTTAGACTTAGGGTGAGTTTGAGGGTGAGGGTTAGGTTTAGGATTAGGGTGAGGGTTAGGGTTAGGTTGAGGGTTAGGGATAGTGTTAGGGTTAGGGTAAGGGTGAGGGTGAGTGTTAGGTTTAGGTTTAGGGTTAGAGTTAGGGTGAGGGTGAGGGTGAGGGTTAGGGTTAAGTTACATTTAGGGTTAGGCTGAGGGTGATCGAGAGGATGAGGGTGAGGCTTAGGGTTAGGTGAGGTTTAGGTTTACGGTTAGGGTTAGGGTGAGGGTTAGGATTAGGGTTATGGTTAGGATGAGGGTTAGGCTAAGGGTTAGGGTTAGGGTTAGGGTGAGGTTTAGGGCTAGGTTTAGGGTTAGGATAAGGATTAGGCTGAGGATTAGGGTTTGGGTTAGTGTGAGGGTTAGGTTTAGTGTTAGGGTAAGAGTTAGGGTGAGGGTAAAGTTTAGGGTGAGGGTTAGGGTGAGGGTGAGGTTTAGGGTTAGGGTGAGGGTTAGGGTCAATTTTAGGTTTAGGGTTAGGGTTAGAGTGAGGGAAAGGGTGTGGGTATGTGTTAGGGTGAGGTTTAGAGTGAGGGTGAGGTTTAGCGTCAAGGTAAAGGTTAGGGTTAGGATTAAGGTGAGGGTTAGGGTTTGGGTGAGTGTTAGGGTGAGTTTTAGGGTGAAGGTGAGTGTTAGGGTGAGGGTAAAGTGTTAGGGAGAGGGTTACGGTGAGGCTGAGACTTATGGTTAGCATTAGGGTGAGGGTGAGGGTTAGGGTGTAATTTTGGGTTAAGGTTAAGGATAGGGTGAGGATTAGGGTTAGGGTTAGGTTGAGGGTGAGGGTTAGGGTGAGAGGTAACATTAGAGTTTGGGTGAGGGTTAGGTTTAGTGTGAGGATTAGGGTTGGTTTAGGGTGACGGTAAGGGTTAGGGTGACGGTTAGATTGAATGTGAGGTAGGATGAGGGTTAGGGTTATGGTGAAGGTTAGGGATAGGTTTAGGGTTGTGGTGAGGGTTAGGGTTAGGATTAGAGTTAGGGTGACGGTAAGGCTTCGGGTGAGGGTTATGGTGAGGATAAGGTTTAGGGTTAGGGTGAGGGTGAGGGTAAGTGTTAGCGTGAGGACTAGGGTTAGGTTTAGGATTAGGGTGAGTGTTAGGGTTATGGTGAGGGTGAGGCTGAGGTTTAGGTTCATTATTAAGGTTAGGGTTAGTGTGAGGGTTAGTGATAGGGTTAGGGTTAGGGTGAGGGTTAGAGTTAGGGTAAAGGTGAAGGTTAGTCTGAGAGGTAGGGTTTGGGTTAGGGTGAGAGTTAGTCTCAGTGTGAGGGTTAGGGTTAGGGTGAGGGTAAGGGTTAGGTTTATGGTTAGGGTGAGGGTGAGTGTGAGTGTGAGGGTTAGGGTTATGGTGAGGGTTAGTGTTAGGGGGTGGGCTAGGTTGAGGGTTAGGTTGAGGGTGAGAGTGAGTGTGAGTTTTTCGGTTAGGTAAGGTTTAGGGTTAGGGTTAGGGTGAGGATTAGGGTGAGGTTGTGGGTTACGGTTAGGGTGAGGGTGAGGGTGAGGGTGAGGGTTAATGTTAGGATGAGGGTTAGGGATAGGGTTAGTGTGAGGGTGTGGGTGAGGGTTAGGGTTAGGCTTAGGGTTAGTGTGAGGTTTAGGTTTACGGTGAAGGTAATGTTTAGGGTGAGGTTTAGGGTTAGGGTTAGGTTGAGGGTTAGTGTTAGGTTGATGTTTATTGTGAGAGTGAGGTTTAGGGTGTGGGTGAGTATTCGGGTAGAGTTAGGGTTCACGTTAGGGTTAGGGATAGGGTTAGGGTTTGTGTAAAGTTTAGGGTGAGGGTGATGATTAGGGTTAGCGTGAAGGTTAGGGTTAGGTTTAGGGTTAAGATGAGGTTTAGGCTGAGGGTTAGGTTTAGGTTTAGGGTTAGTGTGAAGTTTCAGGTTAGGGTGAGGGTTGGATTCAGGTTTAGGGTTAGTATAAGTTATAGGGTGAGGGTTAGGGTTACGGTTAATATGAGTGTTAGGTTTAGGGTTAGGGTTTGGGTTAGGTTGACGGTAATGGTTAGGGTGAGGGTTAGGGTGAGGCTCAGGGATAAGTTTAGGGTGAGGGTTAGGTTGAGTGTTAGGATTATGGTTATGGTTAGGGTAAGGCTGAGGGGGAAGGAGAGGTTGAGGGTGAGCGTTAGGATTAAGGTTACTGATAGGGTGAGCATTTGGGTTAAGTTTAGATTTAGGGTGAGGGTTAGGCTCAGGGGTAGGGTTAGGGTTAGGTTGAGGGTTAGGTTTAGTGTGAGGTTTAGGGTTAGGGTTAGAGTGAGGGTTAGGTTTAGTGTGTTGGTTAGGGTTAGGGTTAGGTTGTGGGTAAGGTTTAGGGTGAGGGTTAGGGTGAGAGTGAGGTTTAGGGTTAGCATTAGGTTTAAGGTTAGGGTTAGGATGAGGGTTAGGGTGAGGGAGAGGGTGAGGGTGAGGGTAAGGGTTAGGATGAGGGTCAGGTTTAGTGTGAGGGTGAGGGTTAGGTTTAGTGTGAGGGTGAGGGTTAGGTTTAGGGTGAGTATTAGGGTTAGGGTAAGGGTGAGGGTTAGGGTTAGGGTTAGGTTGAGGGTGAGGGTCAGGGTGAGGGATAGGTTTAGGTTGAGGATTAGATTTAGGGTGAGGTTTAGAGTTTGGGTTAGGGTGAGATTTAGGGTTAGGGTGATGTTTATTGTGAGGGTGAGTTTTAGGGCGAGTGTGATTGTTCGGGTGAGGGTGACTGTTTGGGTGAGGGTGACGATTAGGGTGTGGTTGAGGGATAGGGTTAGTATGAGTGTCAGGGTGAAGTGTAGGGATAGGGTTAGGGTGAGGGTTAGGGTTAGTGTGAAGGTTAGAGTTAGGGTTAGGGTTAGGGTTAGCGTTAGTGTGAGGATAAGAGTTAGGGTGTGGATTATTGTGAGGGTGAGGGTAAGGGTTAGTGTTAGGGTTAGGGTGTGGGTTACTGTGAGGGTGAGGTTTATGGTGAGGTTTAGGGTTAGGGTGAGCGTTAGGATTAGGGTTAGTGTGAGGGTTAGTGTTAGGGTGATGTTGAGGGTGAGGTTGAGGGTTAGTGTGTGGGTGAGGGTTAGGGTTAGGGTGAGGATTAGGTTTAGGCTTAGGGTTAAGTTTATGGTGAGGGTATAGGTTAGGGTTAGGTTTAGTGTGAGGATGAGGGTTAGTGTTAGTTTTAGGATTAGGGTGAGGGTTACGGTTAGGGTTAGGGTTAGGGTTATGGTGAGGGTGAGGTATAGGTTGAGGGTTAGGGTTAGGTTGAAGCTTAGGGCTAGTGTTAGGTCAGGGTGAGGGTGAGGGTGAGTGTTAGGTTTAGGTTTAGAATTATTGTGAAGGGGATGGTGAGGGTTAGGATTAGGGTTAGGATTATGGTTAGGATGAGGGTTAGGCTGAGGGTTAGGGTTAGGGTTAGTGTCACCGTTAGGGTTAGGGTTAGGTTTAGGGTTAGTGTGAGGTTTATTGTTAGTTTTAGGGTTCGCATAAGGTTTAGGCTGAGGGTAAGGGTTAGGGTTAGTTTGAGGGTTAGGTTTAGGGTTAGGGTAAGGGTTAGTGTGAGGGTAAAGTTTAGGATGAGTGTTACGTTGAGGTTGAGGGTTAGGGTTAGTGTGAGCGTTATGGTGAAGGTTAGGTTTAGGGTTAGGGTGAGGGTGAGGGTGTGGGTAAGTGTTAGGGTGAGGGTTAGGGTTAGGGTGAGGTTTAGGTTTAGGGTGAGTGTAAGGGTTAGGGTGAGTGTACTGGTGAGGGTGAGGGTTAGGGTTAGCGTTAGGGTTAGGGTTAGGGTGAGGTTTTGCCTTAATGTTAAGGATAGGGTGAGGATTAGGGTTAGGGTTAGGTTTACGGTGAGGTTTAGGCTGAGGGGAAGACTTAGGGTTAGGGTGAGGGTGAGGTTTAGTGTTTAGGTTTAGGGTTAGGTTTAGTGTGACGGTAAGGGTTAGGGTGAAGGTTAGGGTGATTGTGTGGTTTATGGTTAGCATTAGGTTTAGAGTTAGGGTTAGGATGAATGTTAGGGTTATGTTTAGGGTTAGGGTTAAGGTGAGGGTGAGGGTTAGGGTTAGGTTTAGGGTTAGGGTTAGTTTTAGGGTGAGGGCAAGGGTGAGGGTGAGGTTTAGGGTGAGGGTGAGGGGGAAGGGGAGGTTTTCATTTAAGTAAGTTTTAGGCTTAGGGTTAGGGTGAAGTGTAGGGTGAGGGTGTGGGTTGGGGTTAGGGTTAGGGTTAGGGTTAGGGTGAGGCTGAGGGTGAAGGTTAGTGTTAGGATGAGGATTAGGGTTAGGGTTAGGGTGAGGGTGAGGGTAAGGGTTAGGGTTAGGGTTAGTGTGAGAGTTAGGGTTACGGTGAGGGTTAGGGTTAGGGTGAGGAGTAGGGTTAGGGTTACAGGGAGGGTTAGGGTTGCGTGATGTTTAGTGTGAGGGTGACGGTTAGGGTGAGGGTGAGTGTTCTTTTGAGAATTAGGGTTAGGGTTAGGGATTGGCTTAGTGTGAGGGTAAGTGTTAGGGTGAGGTTTAGGGTTAGGGTGAGTGTTAGGTTTAGGGTTATGATGAGGGTGAGGGTTAGGGTGAGCCGTATGTTTAGGGTTAGGGTTAGTTTGCGGGTTAGGGTGAGGGTAAGGGTTAGGGTGAGGTTAAGGTTGAGGGTGAGTTTTAGGGTTACGGTGAGGGTAAGGTTTAGGGTGAGGGTTAGGGTGAGGGTTAGGGTTAGGGTTAGTGATAGGGTAAGGATTAGTGTTAGTGTGAGAGTTAGGGTGAGGTTAAGGTTTAGGGTTAGTGTGAGGATTAGAGAGAGGGTGAGGGTTAACCTGAGGTTAGGTTTAGCCTGATGGTTAGGGTTAGGGTTAGGGTGATGATTAGGGTGAGGGTGACGCTGAGAGTTAGGATTAGGAATAGGGTTAGTGTTAGGGTCAGGCTGAGGTGAGGGTCAGGGTGAGGGTGAAGGTTCGGGTTAGGGTTATAGTTAGGGTGAGGGTTAAGCTTAGTGTTTGGGTTAGGATTAGCTTTATGTTTTGGGTGAGCGTTAGGATTATATTTAGTGTTAGCATAATGGTTAGGCTGAGGGTTAAGGTTAGGGTTAGTCTGAGGGTTAGGTGTAGGGTTAGGGTAAGTCTAAAGTTTAGGGTGAGGGTTAGGGTGAGTGTGAGGGTTAGGATTAAGGTGAGGGTTAGGGTGAAGGTTAGGTTTACGGTTAGGGTAGGGTGAAGTTTAGGGTGTGGGTTAGTGTAAGGGTGAGGGTTAGGGTTAGGGTTAGGATTAGGGTTAGCATTAAGTTTAGGGTGAGGGTGAGGGTTAGGGTGAGGGTTTGGGTTAAGGTTAAAGATAGGGTGAGGATTAGGTTTAGGGTTAGGTTTAGGGTGAGGGTTAGGAGGAGAGGTAGGCTTAGGGTTAGGGTGAAGGTTAGGTTTAGTGTGAAAGTTAGTGTTAGGGTTAGGGTGATGGTAAGGGTTAGTGTGAGGGTTAGGGTGAGTATGAGGTTTAGGGTTAGCATTAGGTTTAGCAGGAGTGTTAGGGTTAGGTTTAGGGTTAGGGTGAGGGTGAGGGTGAAGGTTAGAGTTAGGATGAGGGTAGGGGTTAGGGGTAGAGTGAGGGTTAGGTTAGGTTTACTGTGAGGGTTAGGATTATGGTGAGGTTTAGGGTGAGGGTAAGGGTTAGGTTTAGCATTAGGGTGAGGGTTAGCTATAGGGTCATGATTAGTGTCCGGGTAAGGGTTAGGATGAGGGTGAGTGTTCTGCTGAGAGTTAGGATTAGGGTTAGGATCAGGGATAAGTTTAGTGTGAGGGTAAGGGTTAGGGTGAGTGTTAGGGTGAGGGTCAAGTTTAGGGTTAGGGTGAGGGTGAGGGTTAGGGTTAGGGTTATATTTAGGGTGAGGGTTAGGGTGAGTGGTAGGTTTAGGGTTAGGGTTAGTTTGTGGGTTATGGTGAGGGTAAGGGTTAGGGTGAGGTTTAGGTTGAGGATGAGGGTTAGGGTTAGGATAAGGGTAAGGGTTAGGTTGAGAGTGAGTGTGAAGGTGAGGGTTAGGGTTAGCATTAGAGTTAGGGTGAGGGTGAGGGTTAAGGTGAGGTTTAGTTTGAGGATGAGGATTAGGGTTAGTGTGAGGTTTAGGGTGAGGGTTAGTGTTAGGGTTTGGGTTAGGGTGAGGGTGAGGTATAGGGTGAGGGTTAGTGTTAGGGTGAGGGTTAGGGATAGGGTTAGAGTTAGGGTGAGGATGAGGGTGAGTGTTAGGTTTAGGTTTAGGGTGAGTGTGAGGGTGAGAGTTAGGATTAGGAATAGGGTTAGGGTTAGGGTTAGGGTTAGGCTGAGAGTGAGGGTCAGGGTTAGGGTGAAAGTTAGGGTTTGGGTGATGTTTAGGGTGAGGATGAAGGTTAGGGTGAGGATGAGGGTTTGGGTGAGTGTGAGGTATCGGGTTAGCGTGTGGGTGGGATTAGGGTTATGGTGAGGGTTAGCATTAGGCTTAGGGTTAGTTTGACAGTGAGGGTGAGGGGTGGGGTTAGGGTTAGGTTGAGTGTTAGGGTTAGGATTAGGGTGATGGTTAGGGAGAGAGGTAATGTTAGGGTTAGGGTGAGGTTTAGGATGAGTGTGAGGGTTAGGGTTAGGTTGAGAGTTAGGTTCAGGGTTAGGGTTAGGGTGAGGGTTAGGGTTAGAGTTAGGGGTAAGGTGAGTTTTAGGGTGAGGGTTAGGTTTAGGTTTAGGCTTAGGGTTAAGGTTATGGTGAGGGTAAGTGTTAGGGTGAGGTTTAGTGTGTGGATGAGGGTTAGGGTTATTATTAGGCCTAGGGTGAGGGTTAGGGTGAGGGTTAGGGTTAGGGTTAGCGTTAGGGTGAGGGTGAGGAATAGGGTGAGGTTTAGGGTTAGGGTGAGTGTTAGGGATAATGTTAGGTTAGGGTGAGGGTGAGGGTGAGTGTTAGGTTTAGGTTTAGGTTTAGAGTTAGGGTGAGGGTGAGGGTGAGGGTTAGGATTAGTGTTAGGGTTAGGGTTAGGATCAGGGTTAGGCTGAGGGTTAGGGTTAGGGTTAGGGGTAGCATAATGTTTAGGTTCAGGGTTAGGGTTAGGCTTAGGGATAGGGTTAGGGTGAGGGTTAGGCTGACAGTAAGTGTTAGGGTGAGGTTTAGGGTGAGGTTGAGTATTAGGCTTAGCATCATTCTTAGGGTGAGGTTTAGGCTTAGGTATAGCATTAGTGTTAGGGTTAGGGTTAAGGTGAGGATTAGGATTAAAGCTAAGGTTAGGGTGAGGTTTAGGGTTAGCATTAGGTTTAGCGTTAGGGTGAGGGTTTGGGTTACGGTGAGGGTTAGCTTTCATGTGAGGGTTAGGGTAAGGGTTAGGTTTAGGATGAGGGTTAGGGTTGGTGAGAGGTTTAGGGTGAGGGTGAGTGTTAGGGTTAGCATCAGCGTTAGGCTGAGGGTGAGGTTTTGGGTTAGGTTAGGCTGAGGGTGAGGGTGAGGGTGAGGGTTAGGTTTGGTGTTAGTGTTAATGTTAAGGTTAGGTTTAGGGTTAGGGTGAGGGTTAGGGTGAGGGTTAGGTTGTTGGTAAGTGTTAGAGTGAGGGTTAAAATGAGGGTGAGGGTTAGGGTAAGGGTGAGGGTAAGGGTTAGTGTGAGGGTTAAGGTGAGGGTGAGGGATAGGGTTAGCATTAGGGTTAGGGTTAGGGTTAGGGTGAGCGATCGGGATAGGGTTAGGGTTAGGGTTAGGGTGAGGGTGAGGGTTATGTTGAGGCTGAGGTTGACGTTGAGGGTTAGGGATAGGGTTAGGGTGAGAGTGAGGGTGTGGGTGAGGGTTAGGGTTAGGATTAGTGTTAGGGTTAGGGTTTCGCTGAGGGAGAGCTTGAGGGTGAGTGATAGGGTTAGGTTTAGGTTTAGGGTGAGGGTTAGGGTTAATGTGAATATTAGGATTAGGGTGAGGGTTAGGTTTACGGTTAGGGTGCGTGTTAGTGTGAGGTTTAGGGTTAGGGTTAGGTTTAAGTGAGGGTTAGGGTGAGGGTTAGGGTTAATGTTAGGGTTAGGTTGAGGGTGAGGGTAATGATGACGGTGAGAGTTAGGGTTAGGATTTAGGGTTAGGGTTAGTTATAGGGTGAGGCTTAGGGTGAGGCGTAGGGCTAGGGTTAGGAAGAGGGTTAGGGTTAGGGTTAGGGTTAGGGTGAGGCTATGGATTAGGGTGAGGTTTAGTGTGAGGGTGAGGGTTAGGGTGAGGGTTTTTGTTAGGTTTAGCGTAAGGTTTATGGTGAGGTCTAATGTGAGGTTGCGGGTTAGGGAGAGGGAGAGGGTGAGGGAGAGCGTGTCAGTTAGGTAAGGGTTAGGATTCGGGTCAGGGTGAGGATTAGGGTGAGGGTTAGTGATAGGATGAAGTTTAGGGTTAGGCTGATGGTTAGGGTTAGTGTGAGGCTTAGGGTTAGGGTTAGGGTTAGAGTGAGGTTTAGGGTTCGGGTTTGCATTAGGGTTAGGGTGAGGGTTAGGGTGATTTTGAGGGTTAAGGATAGGGTTAGGGTTAGTGTTTGGGTGAGGGTTAGGGTTAGGATTAGGTTTAGGATGATGGTTAGGGTAAGGGGTAGTGTTAGGGTTAGGGTGAATGTTAGGATTAGGGAGAGGGTTAGGGTAAGGGTTAGGGTTAGGGTGAGGTTAAGGATTAGGGTGAGGTTGAAGGTTAGTGTTAGGTTTAGGGTGATGGTGAGGGTGAGGGTTAGGGTTAGGTTTAGGCTCAGTTTGAGGGATAGGATGAGGGTTTTGTTTAGTGTTAGTGTTAGGGTTAGGGTGAGGTTTAATATTAGTGTGAGGGTTAGGGTGAGGTTGAGGGTGAGAGTAAGGGTTTGGGTGAGGGTTAGCGTGAGTTTTAACGTTCTGGTTAGGGCTAGGGCGAGGCTTACGGTGAGGGTCAGGGTTAATGTTATGTTTAAGGTGAGGTTTAGGGTTAGGGTTAGGGTTTGGGTGAGGATTAGGGTGAGGGTGGGATTAGGATGAAGGTTAGGGTTAGAGTGAGTATTAGGGTTAGGGTTAGGGTTAGATTAAGTTTTAGGGTGAGGGTTAGGGTAAGGATTAGGGTTAGGGTAAGGGTGAGTGTGAGGGTTAAAGTTAGGGTTAGGGTGAGGGTTAGGGTTGGGGTGAGGGTTAGGGTTAGGGTTAGGCTGAGGGTGAGGGAGAGGGTTTGGATGAGTGTGAGTGTTAGGGTGTTGGTGACGGTTAGGGTTAGGATGAGGGTTAAGTTGACGTTGAGGTTTAGCGTGAGGGTAAGGTTTAGGGTTAGGGTGAGCAAGAGCATGAGGGTTAGGGTTAGGGTGAGTGTGAGGATTAGGATTAGGGTTACCCTTAGGGTTATGGTGAGAGTATGGGTTAGGGTGAGGTTTAGGGTGAGGGTGAGGGTTAGGGTTAGCGTTAGGGTTAAGGTGAGGGTTAGGGTTAGGGTTAGGGTGAGGGTTAGGTTTAGGGTGATGTTTAGGGTGAGGGTAAGAGTGAGGGTGTGAGTGAGGGTTAGGGTATAGGTGAGGGTTAGTTTTAGAGTGAGGGTTAGGGTGATGGTGAGGGTTAGGGTGAAGGTGTGGAAAAGGGTTAGGTTAGGTTCAGGGTGTGGGTTAGAGTTAGGTTTAGGGTGAGGGTTTGAGTTAGTGTACGGGTTAGTATTAGGGTTAGTGTGAGGAAAAGGGTTAGGGTGAGGATTAGGATGAGAGTAAGATTTAGGGTTAGGTTTAGCTTTAGGGTTAGGGTTCGGTTTAGGGTTAGGGTTCGGGTTAGGGTTAAGTTGAAGGTGAGGGTTAGAGTTAGGTTTCGGGTGAGGGTTAGGTTTGGGGTGAGTGTTAGGGTTACGGATAGGGTGTGGGTGAGGGTGAGGGTTGGGTTTCAGGTGAGGGTTAGGGTGTGGGTTACGGTAAGTGTTAGGGTGAGGTTCAAGGTGACAGTGAGGGTTAGGATGAGGGTGATGGTTAGAGTTAGTGTGAGTATTAGGTTTAGGGTTTGGGTTAAGGTTATGGAGAGGGTAAGGCTCAGGGTGAGGTTTAGGGTGAGGGTGAGAGTTAGGGTTAGCGTTAGGGTTACGGTGAGGGATAGGGTTAGGGTTAGTGTTAGGGTGAAGTTGAGGGTTAGGATTAGGGTTAGGATGAGGTTTAGGGTTAGGGTGAGGGTTAGGGATAGGGTTTGGGTTATGGTGAGGGTTAGGGTTAGGGTTATGTTTTGAGTTGGGTGAGTATGAGGGTGAGCCCTAGGGTTAGGATTAGGGTTATGGTTAGTGTTAGGCAGAGGGTGAGGGTGAGGGTGAAGGTTAGGTTTAGTGTCAGGTTTAGGGTTAGGGTTAGTGTGAGGGGTAGGGTTAGGGTTAGGGAGAGGGATAGGGTAAGGGTGAGGGATAGGGTGAGGGTTAGGGTCACTGGTAGGTTTAGGGTTAGGTTGAGATTTAGTGTTAGTGTGAGGGTTAGGGTTAGTGTTAGGGTTATGGTAAGGGTTACTCTGAGGTTTAGGGTGAGGGTGACAGTTAGGGTTAGCTTTAGGTTTAGGGTGAGGTGAGGTTTCGGGTTTGCACTAGGGTTAGGGTGAGGGTTATGGTGAGGGATAGGTTTAGGGTTAGGGTGAGGGTGAGGGTGAGGGTTAGGTTTAGAGTTATGTTGAGTGTTAGGTTTAGGGTGAGGGTTAGGGTTAGGTTGAGGTTTAGGGTGAGGGTGAGGGTGAGGGTGAGGGTTAGGGTTAGGTTTAGGGTGAGGGTGAGGTTTAGGTTTAGGTTTAGGGTTAGGGTTAGGGTTAGATTTAGGGTGAGGGTGAGGGTTAGGGTTAGGGTGAGGGTGAGAGTGAGGGTTAGAGTTAGGGTTAGGGTGAGTGTGAGGATTAGGGTTAGGGTTACCATTAGGGTTATGGTAAGGATATGGGTTAGGGTGAGTGTGAGGGTTAGGGTTAGCGTTAGGGTTAAGGTGAAGTTTAGGGTTAGGGTTAGGCTGAGTGTTACGGTTAGGTTGATGTTTAGGGTGAGGGTAAGGGTGAGGCTGAGGGTGAGGGTTAGGGTATAGGTGAGGGTTGGGTTTAGGGTGAGGGTTAGGTTGATAGTGTTAGGGTGAGGGTGTGGAAAAGGGTTAGGTTTCGTTTCAGGGTGAGGGTTAGGGTTAAGTTTAGGGTGAGGGTTAGGTTGAGGGTTTGATTTAGTGTAAGGGTTAGGGTGTAGGGTTAGTGTGACGAAAAGGGTTAGGGTGAGGATTAGGATGAGAGTAAGATTTAGGGTTAGGTTTAGCTTTAGGGTTAGGGTGAGGTTTAGGGTTAGGGTTCATGTTAGGGTTAAATTGAGGGTGAGGGTTAGACTTAGGGTTCGGGTATGGGTTAGGTTTGGGGTGAGTGTTAGGGTTACAGTTAGGGTGAGGGTGAGGGTGAGGGTTGGGTTTCGGGTGAGGGTTAGGGTGTGGGTGACGGTGAGTGTTAGGGTGAGGTTTAAGCTGAGAGTGAGGGGTAGGGTGAGGGTAATGGTTATAGTTAGTGTGAGTATTAGGTTCAGGGTTAGGGTTAAGTTTATGGAGAGTGTAAGGGTCAGGGTGAGGTTTAAGGTGAGGGTGAGGGTTAGGGTTAGGGTTAGGGTTAGGGTGTAGTTGAGGGTTAGGATTAGGGTTAGGATGAGGTTTAGGGTTAGGGTGAGGTTTAGGGATAGTGTTAGGGTTATGGTGAGGGTTAGGGTTAGGGTTACGTTTTGAGTTAGGCTGAGTATGAGGGTGAACTTTTGGGTTATGATTAGGGTTAGGGTTAGTTTTAGGCAGAGGGTGAGTGTGAGAGTGAGGGTTAGGGTTAGGGTGAGGTTTAGGTTTAGGGTTAGGGTGACGGGTAGGGTTAGGGTTATGGAGAGGGATTGGGTTAGGGTAGGGATAGGGTGAGGCTTAGGGTCACAGGTAGGTTTAGGGTTGGGTTGAGGATTACGGTTAGTGTGAGGGTTAGAGTTAGTGTTAGGGTGAGGATAAGGCTTACTGTGAGGTTTAGGGTGAGGGTGACAGTTAGGGTTAGCTTTAGGTTTAGGGTGAGGTGTGGTTTCGGGTTTGCATTAGGGTTAGGGTGAGGGTTATGGTGAGGGTTAGGGTTAGGGTGAGGGTGAGGGTGAGGGTTAGGATTAGGGTGAGGGTGAGGGTGAGGTTTAGCTTGAGGGTGAGGGTGAGGTTTTGGTTTAGGGTTAGGGTTAGGATTAGGGTTAAATTTAGAGTGAGGGTGAGGGTGAGATTTAGGATTAGGGTGAGGGTGAGTGTGAGGTTTAGGGTTAGGGTTAGTATCAGTTTGAGGGTTAGGGTTAATGTGAGGTTTAGGGTGAGGGTGAGGGTAAGGGTTAGTGTGAGGGTTAGGGTGAGGGTTAAGGTTAGGGTGAGGGGTAGAGGTAGGGTTAGGGTTAGGTTTAGCGTTAGGATTAGGCTGAGGGTGAGGGTGAAGGTGAGGGTGAAGGTGAGGTTTAGAGTTAGGATTAGGGTGAGGATGAGGGTGAGGATTAGGTTTAGGGTTATGGTGAGTGTTAGGTTTAGGTTGAGTGTTAGGCTTAGGGTTAGGGTTAGGGTGAGGGTGAGGGTCAGGATTAGGGTGAGGGTAAGGGTGAGGGTGAGGGTTAGGTTTAGGGTGAGGGTGAGGGTGAGGGTGAAGGTAAGGGTTAGGGTGAGGGTGAGGGTTAGGGTTAGGGTTAGTGTTAGTTTGAGGGTTAGGGTTAATGTGAGGTTTAGGGTGAGGGTGTGGGTAAGGGTTAGTGTGAGGGTTAGGGTGAGGGTGAGGTTTAGGGTTAGGGTCATGGTTAGCGTTAGGGTTAGTTTGAGGATTAGGGTGAGGTTTTGGATTAGCGTGGCTGTTAGGTATAGGCTGAGTGTTAGGTTTAGGGTTAGGGTGAGGGTTAGGGTTAGTGTGATATTTAGGCTGAGGGTGAGGCTGAGTGTGAGAGTTCGGGTTCTCATGAGGGTTAGCTTTTGGGTGATGCTTAGGGTTAGGGTTAGGGTTAGGGTGAGGTTGAAGTTTAGGGTGAGTTTGAGGGGTAGGGTTAGGTTTAGTGTGATTTTTAGGTTTAGGGTTAGTGTTAGGTGAGGGTTATGGGGAGGGTTAGGGTCAGGGTTAGGTTTAAGATTAGGGTTAAGTTTAGGGTGAGGGTTACGGTGAGGTTTAGGGTTAGGGTTATGGTGAGGGTAAGGTTTAGAATGAGGGTTAGATTGAGGGTGAGGGTTAGGTTAGGGTTTGGGTAAGGGAAAGGGTGAGAGTTAGGGTTAGGTTGATGGTGAGGGTTAGGGTGAGAATTTTGGTTAGTGTTAGGTTTAGGGTTATTGTTAGTGTTAGTGTGAGGGTGATGGTTATGGTTAGAGTTAGTATTAGGGTGAGGTCTAGGGTGAGGGTGAGGGTTAGTGTTAGTGTTAGGGTTAGGTATAGGGTGAGTATTAGTGTTATGATTTGGGTGAGGGTTAGGTTTAGGTTTAGTGTGAGGATTCGGATTAGGGTTAGGACTAGGGTTAAGGTGAGGGTCAGGGTTAGGTTGAGGGTTAGGGTGCGGGTGAAGTTTAGGGTTAGCATTAGGGATAGGGTGAGTGTTAGGGTGTGGGTAAGGTTCTGGTTAAGGGTTAGGGTGAGGGTGAGGGGTAGGGTTAGGTTTAGGGAGAAGGTTAGTGTTAGGGTGAGGGTTTGGGTTAGTTTGAGGGGTAGGGTGAAGGTGAGTTTGAGGTTGAGAGTTAGGGTGAGGGTGATGGTGATAGTAAGGTTTAGGGATAGCATACGGGTTAGGGTTAGGGTGAGGGTTAGGGTTAGTTTTAGGGTTAGGGTGAGGGTGAGGGTGAGGGTGAGGGTTAGGGTTAGGGTCAGGTTTAGGATTAAGGTGAGGTTTAGGGTAAGGGATAGCATTAGGGTGAGGGTTAGGTTTAGGGTTACGGTGAAGGTTAGGGTTAGGTTTAGGTTTAGGGTGAGGGTTAGTGTTAGGATTACGGTGAGGATGAGGGTTAGGTTGAGGGGCAGGGTTAGGGATAGGGTAAGGGTTAGGGTTAGGGTGAGGGTTAGGGTAAAGGTTAGGCTTAGAGTGAGGGTGAGGTTGAGGGTTAGGGAGAGGGGTAATGTTAGGGTTCGGGTGAGGTTTAGGGTGAGTGTGAGGGTTTGGGTTAGGTTGAGGGTTAGGGTTAGGGTGAGGGTTAGGCTTAGAGTTAGGGGTGGGTTGAGTTTGAGGGTGAGGGTTAGGTTTATGATTAATTAGGGTTAGGGATAGGGTGAGCTTTAGTGTGTGGGTGAGGGTTAGGTTTAGGGTCAGGATTAGGTTTAGGCTTAGGGTTAAGTTTATGTTGAGGGTAAGTGTTAGGGTGAGGTTTAGTGTGTGGATGAGTGTTAGGGTTATTGTTAGGGTTAGAGTGAGGGTTAGGGTGAGGGATAGAGTTAGGGTTAGCGTTAGGGTGAGTGTGAGGTATAGGGCGAGTTTTAAGATTAGGGGGAGGGTTAGGGATAGTTTTAGGTTAGGGTGAGGGTGAGGGTGAGTGTTAGGTTTAGGTTTAGGCTTAGAGTTAGGGTGAGGGTGAAGGTGAGGGTTAGGGTTAGAATTAGGCTTAGGGTTAGGGTTAGGATGAGGGTTAGGATTAGGGTTAGGATGAGGTTTAGGGTTAGGGTGAAGGTTAGCGATAGGGTTAGAGTTATTGTGAGGGTTAGGGTTAGGGTTACGATTTGAGTTAGGGTGAGTATGAGGGTGAGCTTTAGGGTTAGGATTAGGGATAGGGTGAGTGATAGGCAGAGAGTGAGCGTGAGGGTTAGGGTTAGGGTGAGGTTTAGGGTTAGGGTTGGGGTGAGGGTTAGGGTTAGGGTTAGGGAGAGGGTGAGGGTTAGGGTGAGGGTTAGAGTTTAGGTTAGCATTAGCGTGAGTGTGAGGTATATGGTGACCTTTAAGGTTAGGGTGAGGGTTAGGGTAAGTTTTAGGTTAGGATGAGGGTGAGGGTGAGTGTTAGATTGAGGTTTAGGTTTAGAGTTAAGGTGAGGATGAGGGTTAGGGTTAGAATTAGTGTTAGTGTTAGGGTTAGGGTTAGGATGAGGGATAAGATTAGGGTTAGGATGAGGTTTAGGGTTAGAGTGAGGGTTTGGGATAGGGTTAGGGTTATTGTGAGGGTTAGGGTTAGGGTTACGGTTTGAGTTAGTGTGAGTATGAGGGTGAGATTTAGGGTTAGGATTAGGGTTATGGTTAGTGTTAGGCAGATTGTGAGTGTGAGGGTTAGGGTTAGGGTTAGGTTTAGGGTTAGGTTTAGGTTGAGGGTTAGGGTTAGGTTTAGGGAGAGGGATAGGTTTAGGGTGAGGGATAGGGTGAGGGTTAGGGTCACAGGTAGGTTTAGGGTTAGGTTGAGGGTTAGGGTTAGTGTGAGGGTTAGGGTTAGAATTAGGGTGAGGGTAAGGGTTACTGTGAGGTTTAGGGTGAGGGAGACAGTTAGGGTTAGCTTTTGGTTTAGGGTGAGGTGAGGTTTTGGGTTTGCATTAGGGTTAGGGTGAGGGTTATGGTGAGGGTTAGGGTTAGGGTTAGGGTGAGGGTGAGGGTGATTGTTAGGTTTAGGGTTATGTTGAGTGTTAGGTTTAGGGTGAGGGTTAGGGTTAGGGTTAGGATGAGGGTGAGGTTGAGGGTGAGGGTTAGGGTTAGGGTGAGGGTGAGGGTGAGGGTTATGGTTAGGTTTAGGGTGAGGGTGAGAGTGAGGTTTAGGTTTAGGTTTAGGGTTAGGGTTAGGGAAAGGGTTAGGGTTAGGGTTAGGGTAAGGGTTAGGGTTAGGGTTAGGGTGAGGTTGAGGGATATGTTTAGTGTTAGGGTGAGGGTGAGGGTGAAGGTTAGCGTTTGGGTTCGTGTTAGTTTGAGTGTTAGGATTAATGTGAGGTTTAGGGTGAGGGTGAGGGTAAGGTTTAGTTTTAGGGTTAGCGTGAGAGTTAGGGTTAGGGTGAGGTATAGAGGTAGGGTTAGGGTCAGGTTTAGGGTTACGATTAGGCTGAGGGTGAGGGTGAGGGTGAGGGTGAAGGTGAGGTTTAGAGTTAGGGTTAGGGCGAGGGTGAGGGTGAGGGTTAGGTTTAGGGTTATGGTGAGTGTTAGGTTTAGGTTGAGGTTTAGGGTTAGAGGTAGGTTTAGGGTGAGGGTGAGGGTGAGGGTGAGGTTGAGGGTGAGGGTGAGGGTCAGGGTTAGATTTAGGATGAGTGTGAGGGTGAAGGTTAGGTTTAGGGTGAGGGTGTGGGTTAGGGATAGGGTTAGGGTTAGGGTTAGGATTAGGGTTAGTGTTAGTTTGAGTATTAGGGTAAAGTTTTGGGTTAGGGTGACCGTTAGGTATAGGCTGAGTGTTAGGTTTAGTGTTAGGGTTAGGGTTAGGGTTAGTGTGATATTTAGGGTGAGGGTGATGCTAAGGGTGAGGGTTCGAGTTCTCATGAGGGTTAGCGTTTGTGTGACGGTTAGGGTTAGGGTCCGGGTTAGGGTGAGGTTGAAGGTTAGGGTGAGGGTGAGGGGTAGGGTTAGGTTGAGGTTTAGGTTTAGGGTTAGTGTTAGGTGAGGGTTAGGCTTAGGGTTAGGGTTAAGTTGATGGTAAGGGTTAGGGTGAGGGTTAAGGTTAGATTTAGCATTAGGGATAGGGTTAGGGTTAGGGTGTGGGTAAGGGTCTGGGTAAGGTTTAGGGTGAGAGTGAGGGGTAGAGTTAGGGTTAGGAAGAAGGTTAGTGTTAGGGTTAGGGTTTGGGTTAGTTTGAGGGTTAGGGTGAAGGTGAGTTTGAGTTTGAGAGGTAGGGTGAGGGTGATGGTGACGGTAAGGTTTAGGGATAGCATACGGGTTAGGGTTAGGGTGAGGATTAGGGTTAGATTTAGGGTTAGGGTGAGGGTGAGGGTGAGGGTGAGGTTTAGGGTTAGGGTTAGGTTTAGGATAAGAGTTAGGTTTAGGGTAAGGGTTAGGGTTGGGGTGAGGTTTAGATTTAGGGTTAGTGTGAGGGTTAGGGTTAGGGATAAATTTAAGGTGAGGGTTAGTGTTAGCATTAGGGTGAGGATGAGGGTTAGGTTGAGGGGCAGGGTTAGAGATAGGGTAAGGGTTAGGGTTAGGGTTAGGGTTAGGGTGAGTGTGAGGGATAATTTTAGGGTGAGGGTTAGTGTGAGTTTTAGGTTTAGGGTTAGGGTAAGGGTTAGGTTTAGGGTGAGCGATAGATTTACGTTTAGGAATAGGTTGAAGTTAATGCTGAGGGTTATGGTTAGGCTTAGTGTGAGGATAAGGGTTAGGGTGAGGATTAGGGTGAGGATGAGGGTTAGGGTTAGCATAAGGTTTAGTGTGAGAGTTAGGGTTATTGTTACGTTTAGGTTAAGGGTTAGGGTTAGGGTAAGGATTAGGGTTCGGCTTAGGGTTTAGGTTTAGGGTTAGGGTGATGTTTAGGCTTAGGGTTAGAGTTAGGTTGAGGGTTAGGGTGAGTGTGAGTTTGAGAGTGAGGGTTAGGGTGAGGTTTAGGTTTAGGGTGAGGGTAAGAGTTAAGGTTAGGATTAGGGATATGGTAAGGGTTAGGCTGAGGGTGAGGGAGAGGGTGCAGTTGAGGGTGAGGGTTTTGGATAGGTAAGCGTTAGGATTAGGTTTAGGGTGAGGATTAGGGTGACGTGAGAGTTAGCGTTAGGTTGAGTGTTAGGGTTAGGGTTAGGGTTAGGGTGAGGGTTAGGGTGAGAGGTAGGGTTAGGGTTAGGATGAGGATTATGTTGAGGGTGCGGGATAGGGTTTTGGTGAGGGTAAGTGTTAGGGTTATGGTGAGAGTGAGGGTGAGGATAAGGGTAAGGGTTATGGTGAGGGTTAGGGTGAGGATAAGGGTAAGGGTTATGGTGAGGGTTAGGGTGAGGGTGAGGGTTAGGGTTAGCATTAGAGTTAGGGTTAGGGTAAGGTTGATTGTTAGGATTAGGGTTAGGGTTAGGTTTAGGGTGCAGGTTAGGGTTAGGGTTACACTGAGAGTGAGGTTCAGAGTTAGGGATAGGATTAGGTTTAGGGTTAGGGTGAGGCTGAGGGTGAGGGTGAGAGTGAGGATTAATTTTAGGGTTAGGTTTACGGTGAGGGCTAGGATGAGGGTGAAATTTTTGGTTAGGAAAGGTTTAGGGTTAGGTTTAGGGTGAGGATTAGGGTTAGGGTGAGGTTTAAGGTGAAGTTTATGGTTAGGGTGAGGGTTATGGTGAGGGTTCGGTTGTGGATAAGTGTTATTGTAAGGGTTAGAATGAGGGTGAGGGTTAGGGTTAGGGTGAGGGTAAGGGTTATTGTGAGGGTTAGGGTGAGGGTGACGTTTATGGTTAGCATTTGGGTTAGGGTGAGGGTTAGGATGAGTGGTAGGGATAGGGTTAGGGTTAGGGTTAGGGTGAGAGTGAGGGTTAGGGCGAGGATGAGGGTTAGAATGAGGGTTAGGGTTAGGGTTAGGGGGAGGGTGAGGGTGTGGATGAGGCTTAGGGTTAGGATTAGTGTTAGGGTTAGCTTTTGGCTGAGGATGAGCTTGAGGGTGAGGGTGAGTTTTAAGTTTAGGTTTAGGGTGAGGGTTAGGGTTAGTGTGAAGGTTAGGGTTACCGTTAGGGTGAGTGTTAGTGTGAGGTTTAGGGTTAGGGTTAGGTTTAGGTGAGGGTTAGTGGTAATGTTAATGTTAGGTTGAGGGTGAGGGTTAAGGTGACAGTGAGAGTTAGTGTTCGATTTAGGTTAGGGTTAGTTATAGGGTGAAGCTTAGGTTGAGGGGTAGGGTTAGTGTTAGGATGAGGGTTAGGGTTAGTATGAGGGTTAGAGTTAGGGTTAGGCTTAGGGTGAGGGTAAGGATTAGGGTGAGGTTTAGGGTGAGGGTGAGGGTTAGGGTTAGCTTTCGGGTTAAGGTGAGGGTGAGGTTTAGGGTTTGCATTCGGGTTTGGTTGAGGGTTAGGGTGAGGTTTAGGTTTAGGTTTAGGGTGAAGGTGAGGGTGAGAGTTAGGGTTAGGGTTATGGTGAGGGTTAAGATTAGGGGGAGGGTTAGGTTTAGGATTGGGGGAGAGTGAGGGTGAGGGTTAGGGTTCGGGTGATGGTGAGGGTGAGGGTGAGGCTTAGGGTTAGGTTTAGTGTGAGGGTGAGGGTCAGTGTGAGGGTTATTGTTAGGTTTAGCGTAAGGTTTATGGTGAGGTCTAATGTGAGATTGCGGGTTAGGGAGAGGGAATGGGTGTGGGAGAGTGTTTCAGATAGGTAAGGGTTAGGATTATGGTTAGGGTGAGGTTCAGGGATAGGATGAAGTTTATGGTTGGGGTGAGGGTTAGGGTTAGGTTGAGGTTTAGGGTTAGGGTTAGGGTTAGGTTGAGGTTTAGGGTTCGGGTTTGCATTAGGGTTAGGGTGAAGGTTAGGGTGTATTTGAGGGTTAGGGATAGGTTTAGGGTTAGTGTTAGGGTGAAGGTTAGTGTTAGGGTTAGGGTTAGGGTGAGGGTTAGGGTAAGGGGTAGGGTTAGGATTAGGGTGAATATTAGGATTAGGGTTCGGGTTCGGGTAAGGGTAAGTGTTATGTTTAGGGTGAGGTTAATGATTAGGGTGAGGGTGAGGGTCAGTGTTAGGTTTGGGGTGATGGTGAGGGTGAGGGTTAGGGTAAGGTTTAGCCTTAGTTTGAGGGATAGGATGAGGGTTTTGTTTAGTGTTAGTGTTAGGGTTAGGGTGAGGTTTAGGTTTAGTCTGAGGGTTAAGGTGAGGGTGAGGGTGAGTGTATGGGTTTTGGTGAGGGTTAGGCTGAGGGTTAAATTTCGGGTTAGTGCTAGGGTGAGGGTTATGTTGAGGGTTAAAGTTAATGTTATGTTTAGGGAGAGGGTTAGGTTTAGGGTTATGGTGAGGGCGATGGTGAGGGTGAGGAATATGGTGAGGATAAGTGTGAGGATGAGGGTTTCGGTTAGGTAAGTATTAGGGTTAGCGTCAGGCGAGAATTAGGGTAAGGGCGAGGGTTAAGATGAAGTTTAGGGTTAGGGTGAGTATTAAGGTTAGGGTTAGGTATAGGGTGAGCCTTAGGGTGAGGGATAGGTTTAGGGTTAGGGTGAGGGTTATGGTTAGTGTGAGGGTTAGGGTTAGAGTTAGGGTGAGGTTAAGGGTTAGGGTGAGCTTTAGGGTGAGGGTGACTGTTAGGGTTAGTTTTAGGTTTAGGGTGAGGGTGAGGATTTGGTTTTGCATTAGGGTTAGGGTGAGGGTTATGGAGAGGGTTAGGGTTAGGTTTAGCGTGAGGGTGAGGGTGAGGGTTATGGTTAGGGTGAGTGTGAGGGTAAGGGTGAGGTTGAGGGTTAGGTTTAGGTGTAGGGTGAGGGTGAGGTTGAGGTTTAGGGTGAGGGTGAGGGTTGGACTTAATGTGAGGTTTAGGGTGAGGGTGAGGGTAAGGGTTAGGGTGAGGGTGAAGGTGAGGGTTAGGGTTAGGGGTAGGTGTAGATGTAGGTTTAGTGTTAGGTTTAGGGTTAGTATTAAGGTTAGGGTTAGGATTAGGCTGAGGGTGAGGGTGAGGGTGAGGGTGAAGGTGAGGTTTAGAGTTAGGGTTAGGGTTAGGGTTAGGGTTAGGTTGAGGGCTAGGATGAGGGTTAGGGTTAGGGTGAGGCTGAGGTTGAGGATATGATTGAGACTCACCCTAGCTTTCATGGCTATGGTTAGGGTGAGGGTTAGGGGGACGGGTAGATTTAGTGTTAGATTTAATGTGAGGGTTAGGTTTAGTGTGAGAGTTAGGGTTAGAGTTAGGGTTAGGGTGATGTTAAGTTTTAGAGTGAGGGTTAGGGTGAGAGTGAGGGTTAGGGTGATGTTTTAGGTGAAGGTGAAAGTTAGGGAGAGTGAGAGGTTTTGGGTGACGGTGAAGGTTAGGGTGTGTGTGAGGGTGAGGGTTAGGCTGAGGGTAAGGATTAGGGTGATGTTTAGGGTGAGGGTGAGGTTTAGGATGAGAGTTAGGGTTCAGGGAAGAGGAATAGTTAGGGTGTAGGTAAGGGTTAGGGTAAGGGTGAGGCTTAGGGTGACCGTGAGTGTTAGGGTTCAGGTGAGGATTAGGGTTAGGGTTAGGGTTTGGGTTGGGGTTAGCGTGAGGTTTAGGGGTAGGGTGAGCGAAAGGTTTAGGGTGAGGGTTAGGTTGAGGTTGAAGGATAGGTTTATGGTGAGGGTAAGGGTTAGGGAAACTGTTAGGGTGAGCTTGAGGATTAAGGTTAGCATTAGTGTTAGGGTGAGGGTGAGGGTTAGGGTGAGGGTGAGGGGTAGGCAGAGGGGTAGGGTTAGAGTTAGGGTCAGGGTTAGGGTGAGGGTGAGGGTTAGGGTTAGCATTAGGGTTAGGGTTAGGTTTAGGGTGAGTGTTAGAGTTAGGGTTAGGGTAAGCTTGAGGGTAAGGTTTAGCATAAGGGTTAGGGTTAGGTTGCAGGTTAGGGTTAGGTTTAGGGTGAGGGTGGGGTTGAGGGTTAGGGTTAGTCTTATGGTTATGGTTAGGGTAAGGCTGATGGGGAAGGGGAGGTTGAGGGTGAGTGTTAGGGTTAAGTTAAGGGTTAAGGTGAGGGCTTGGGTGAGGGTGAGGGTTAGGCTGATGGTGACGGTGAGGGTTTTGGTTAGGCAAAGGTTAGGGTTAGGGTGAGGATTAGGCTGAGGATGAGGATTAAGCTGAGGTTAGGTTCAGGGTGAGGGTTAGTTTTAGGGTTAGGGTGAGGGTTAGGGTTAGGGAGATGTTTAGGGTGAGGTTGAGGGTTAGGGTGAGGGTTATGGTTAGGGTTAGGTTTAGGGTGAGGTTGAGGGTTAGGATTAGAGTGAGGGTGAGGGTGAGGGTTAGGGTTAGGATTAGGTTTAGGGTTAGGGTGAGGGCTAGGGTGAGGGCGAGGGTTAGGGTGAGGGTGAGGGTGAGGGTGCGGTTTTCTGTTAGGAAAGGGTTAGGGTTAGGTTTAGGGTGAGGATTAGGCTGAGGGTGAGGTTGAAGGTGATGTTTAGGGTTAAGGTGAGGGTTAGGGTTAGTATTAGACTGAGCGTTAGGGTTTGGGTGATGTTTAGGGTGATGTTTAGGGTGTGGGTGAGGGTGAAGGTGAGGGTTAGGGTGTAGGTGAGGGTTAGGGTGAGGGTGAGGGTTACGGTGATGGTGAGGGTTAGGTTTAGGGTTAGTGTGAGGAAAAGGCTTAGGGTGAGGATTAGGATGAGAGTAAGTGTTAGGGTTAGGTTTAGAGTTTGGGTTAGGGTGAGGTATAGGGTTAGAGTTCGGGTTAGGGTTCAGTTGAGGGTGAGGATTAGAGTTAGGGTTAGGGTGAGGGTTAGGGTTGGGGTGAGGGTTAGGGTTACGGTTAGGGTGAGGGTTCAGGTGAGGGTTCAGGTGAGGGTTAGGGTGTGGGTTAGGGTTAAGGTTATGGTGAGAGTAAGGGTTACGGTGAGGTTTAGGGTCAGGGTTAGGGTTAGGGTTAGGGTTAGGGTTAGGATGAGCGTTAGGCTGAGGGTTCGGTTTAGGGTTAGTGTGAGGGTTAGGGTTAAGGTTAATGTTAGGTTACTATTAGGTTAGGGTGAAGGTTAGTTTTAGGTTTAGGATAAGGTTTAGGCTGATGGTAAGATTTAGGGTTAGTGTGAGGGTTATGTTTAGCGTTAGGGTTAGGGTGTGGGCTAGGGTAAGGTGAGGGTTAGGTTGAGGGTTTAGTTTAGGTAAGGGTTAAGGTAAGGTTAGGGTGAGATTGAGGGTTAAGTTGAGGGTTAGGGTTAGTGTGAGCCTTAGGGTTACGATTAGGGTGAGGGTTAATGTTAGGGTGATGTTTAGGGTGAGGGTGAAGGTTCGGTGAGGGGGAGGGTTAGCTTTATGGTTAGCGTGAAGATTAGGGTTCAGTTTAGGGTTAGAGTTAGGGTGAGTGTGAGGGTTAGGGTGCGGGGTAGGGTTAGGGTTACAGTGAGGGTGAGGGTTCGGTTTAGTGTGAGAGTTACGGTTAGGGTTAGGGTTAGGGTGAGGGTTAGGTTGAGGGTTAGGGTTAGGTTAAGGGTGAGGATGAGGATGAAGGTGATGGTTAGGGCTACGTTTAGGATCAGGGTGAGGCTTAGGTTTAGGATGAGGGTGAGGATGAGGGTTACGGTTAAGATTAAGTTTAGGGTGAGGGTGAGGGTTAGGTTTACGATTAGGGTTAGGGTCAGGGTGAGGGTGAGGGTTAGGGATAGGGTGAGGGTTAGGATTATGGTTAGGGTTAGGGTGACGGTTAGGGTTTGGGTTAAGTTTAGCATGAACGTTAGGCTGAGGATTAGGGTTAGGGTTAGTATGAGGTTAGGTTTAGGGTTGGGTTAGGGTGAGGGTGAGGGTTTACTTTAGGTAAGGGTTTGGGTAAGTTTAGGGTGAGGATTAGGATGAGGTTGAGGGCTGAGGTGAGGGTTAGGTTTAGGGTGAGAATTAGGGTTAGGTGAGGGTGATTGTTAGGGTGATGTTTATGGTGAGGGTGAGGGTGAAGTTTCAGGTGAGGGGAGGGGTTAGGTTTAGGGTTAGCGTGAGGTTTATGGTTAGGGTTAGGGGTTGGGTGATGGTGAGGGTTAAGGTGAGTGTGAGGTTGATGGTGAGTGTGAGGATTAAGGTTAGGGTGAGGGTTAGGGATAGTGTTAGGGTTAGGGTGAGAGTGAGTATTAGGGTGAGAGTGAGCATTCAGGTGAGGGGGAAGGGGAGGGGGAGGGTTATGGTTAGTGTTCGGGTTAGAGTTAGGGTGAGTGTGTGGGTGAGGGTTAGGTTTAGGATTAGGGTTAGGGTTAGGTTTAGGCTGAGGGTGAGTGTGAGGGTGAGGGTGAGGGTTAGGGTTAGGGTGAGGGTTAGGCTTAATGTTAGGGTTAGGGTTAGGATGAGGGATAGGGTTAGGATTAGTTTTAGGATGAGGGTTAGGCTGTGGGTTAGGGTTAGTGTTAGGGTGAGGGTTAGGGTTAGTGTGAGATTTAGGGTTAAGATTAGGGTCATGGTTAGTATTAGGGTGAGGGTAAGGGTTAGTGTGAGGGTTAGGATGAGGGTGAGGTTTAGGGTTAGGTATAGGGTTAGGCTGAGGTTAGGGTGAGGGCTAGGGTTAGTGTGAGGGTTAAAATTTGGGTTAGGAATGGGGGAGGGTTATGTTTAGATTTAGGGTTAGGGTTAGGGTGAGTCTTAGGCTGAGGGGTAGGGTAAGTTTTACGGTTAGGGAGAGGGTTCAGGTTAGTGTGAGGGTTAGGGTTAGGTTTAGGTGAAGGTGAGGGTAAGGGTTAGGGTGAGGGTTAGGGTGAGGATGAGGGTTAGAATTAGAGTTAGGGTTAGGATTAGGGTTAGGGTGAGGTTGAGGTTTAGTATTAGGGTGAGGGTTAGGGTTATTGTTAGGGTTAGGGTGCAGGTAAGGTTGAGGGTTAGGGTTAGGGTAAGGTTAGGTTTAGGCTGAGGGGGAGGGTGAGGGTGAGGTTGATGGTTAGTGTTAGGGTGAGGGTGAGGGTGAGGGCTAGGGTGAGGGTGCAGATTAGTGTGAGGGTGAGGGTGAGGGTTTCTTTTACATCAGGGTTAAGGTTAGGGTGAGGATTAGGGTGAGAGTGAGGGTGAGGATTTCGTTTACATCTGGGTTAGTGTTAAGCTGAGGTTAGGGTTAGGGTGAGGGTTAGGGTTAGAGTTAGGGTGTGGGTTAAGCTTAGGTTGATGTTTAGGGTGAGGCTGAGGGTTAGGGTGAGAGTTAGGGTGAAGCTTATGGTTAGTGTTAGTATTAGTGTTAAGGTGAGGGTGAGGTTTAGGGTTAGACTTAGGGTTATGGGGACGGTTAAATTGAGGGTCAGGGTTAGGGTTAGTGCTAGGGTTAGGGTTAGGATGCGAGTTAGGTTGAGGTTTATGGGTAGGGTTAGAGTGAGGTTTAGAGTGAGGGTGAGGGGAAGGGGGAGAGTTTGGTTTAGGGTTAGAGTTAGGTTGAGGGTGAGGGTTAGGATTAGGGTTAGCACTAGGTTTGTGCTGAGGGTGAGTGTGAGGTTGAGGGTGAGGGTTAGGGTTAGGGTGAGGGTTAGGGTTAGTTTTAGGGTGAAGGTTAGGGTTAGGGTTAGGGTTAGGATGAGCATTAGGCTGAGGGTTACAGTTAGGGTTAATGTGAGGGTTAGGGTTAGGGTTTGATTAGGTTGAAGGTTAGTTTTAGCTTTAGGGTTAGGATAAAGTTCAGACAGAGGGTTAGGGTTAGGGTTACTGTGAGGGTTAGGTTTAGTGTTAGGGTTAGGGGGTGGTCTAGGGTGAGGGTGAGTTTTAGGGTGAGGGTGAGGGTTTAGTTTAGGTAAGGGTTAAGGTTAGGTTAGGGTGAGGATTAGGGTGAGGTTGAGGGTTAAGGTGAGGATTAGGGTTAGGGTGAGGGTTAGGATTACTGTGAGGGTTAGGGTTAGGGTTAGGGTGAGGGTGAGGGTAAGTGTGAGGGTGAGGTTTAGGGTGAGGGTGAAGGTTAGGATTAGAGTTATGGTTAGGGTTAGAGTGATGGTAAGGATGAATGGTTAGTGTTAGGGTGAGGATTAGGGTTGGGTTGAGGGTGAGGGTTAGGGTTAGGGTTATGGTTATATTTAGGCTGAGGGTGAGGGTGAGGGTGAGGTTGATGTTTAGGATTATGGTTAGGGTGAAGGTGATGTTTAGGGTGAGGTTAGGGTTAGTATGAGGTTTAGGGTGAGGGTTTCGTTTACCTCAGGGTTAGGTTTAACCTGAGGTTAGGTTTAGGGTTATGGTTAGGGTTAGGATTAGGGTGAGGGTTAGAGTGAGGGTGAGGGTTAGTGTGAGTTTCAGATTGAGAGTTTCTTTTAGCCAAGGTTTAGGGTTATGTTGAGGAATAGAGTGAGGTTGAGGATTAGGTTTTGGATTAGGGTTAGGGTGAGGGTTAGGGCTAGGGATAGGATGAATGTTAGGTTTTGGGTGATGTTTAGAGTGAAAGTGAGGGTTAAGGTGAGGGTGAGGTTTAGGGTGTGGGTGAGGATTAGGGTTAGATTGAGTTTTAGTGTTAGGTTTACGTTTAGTGTGAGGTTGAGGGTTAGGGGTAGCTTTAGGGTTAGGTTGAGGGTTTGGATTAGGGTTAGGGTTAGTGTGAGGTTTAGGGTGAAGGGTAGGGTTATGGTTAGGGTGAGGGTTAGGGTGAGGGTGTGGGTGAAGGTTAGGCGTAAGTGTAGGGTTAGGATGAGTTTAAGGGTTAGGTTTACGTTGAGGAATAGTGTTAGGGTTAGGGTTAGTGTGAGTGTTAGGGTGTGGGTTAGGGTTCCGGTGGGGGTGAGGGTTAGGGTGTTGGTGAGGGTTAGGTTTAGGGTGAGGATTAGGGTTAGAGTGAGGTTTTTGGTGAGGGTAAGGGTTAGGGTGAGGTTTAGTGTGACGGTTAGGGTGAGGGTTAGGGTGAGTGTGAGGTATAGGTTTTGGGTTAGGGTTAGGGTGAGGGTTAGGGATAGGTTTAGGGATAGGGTGAGAGTGAGGGTTAGGGTTAGGTTTAGGTTTAGAGTTAGGTTGAGGGTGAGGGTTAGGGTTAGTATTAGAGTTAGCCTGAGGGTGAGGGTGAGGGTTAGGGTTAGGGTGAGTTTTATGGGTAGGGTTTGGGTTAGGGTGAGTGTTAGGGTTAGGGTTAGGGTTAGGATGAGATTAGTCTGAGGGTTAGGGTTAGGGTTAGGGTTAACCTGATATTTATTGTGAGAGTATCGTTTAGGGTGAGGGTGAGTGTTCGGGTGAGCGTGATGGTTAGGATGAGGGTGAGGGTTAGGGTTACAGTTAAGTTTAGGGAGAGGGGTAGCGTGAGCATTAGGGTTAGGATTAGGGTTAGGATTAGGGTTAGAATGAGGATGAGGGTGAGGATTAGGGTGTGGGTAAGTGTTATGGTTAGGGTTAGGGTTAGGGCTAGGGTGAGGGTTAGTGTGAGGGTGAGGGTTTCGTTTACCTTAGGGTTAGGGTTATTGTGAGGATTAGGTTTAGGGTGAGGCTTAATCTGAGGTTAGGGTTAGGGTGTGGGTTATGGTTAGGGTGATGTTTATGGTGAGGGTGAGTGTTTAGTGAGGGTGAGGGTGAGGGTGAGGGTTAGTGTTAGAGTTAGGTTTAGGTTGAGGGTGATTGTGAGGGTTAGGAATAGGAATAGGGTTAGGGTTATGCTTAGGGTGAGGGTTACGGTTAGTGTGAGAGTTATGATTAGGGTTAGGGTTAGGATTACTGTTAGGGTAAGGGTTAGGGTGAGGGTTTGGGTTAGGGTGAGGGCTAGGGTGAGGGTGAGGGTTAGTGTGAGGGTTAGGGTGAGGGTTTCTTTTAGGTCAGGGTTAGGTTTATGGTGAGGATTAGCGTGAGAGTGAGGGTTAGGTTTAGGGTTAGCATGAGGGTGAGGGTTTAGGTGATGTTTAGGGTGAAGGTGAGGATTAAGGTGAGGGTGAAGGCTAGGGTGTGGTTGAGGATTAGGGTTAGGGTTTGGGTTAGGGTAATGGTGAGGGTAAGGTATAGGGTGAGGTTTATTGTGAGGATGAGGGTTAGGTTTATTGTTAGGGTTAGGGTGAGGTTTAGGGTGAGCGTAAGGGTTTGGTTTAGGGTTAGGGTGAGGGTGTGGTATAGGGTGAGTGTTAGTGTTAGGGTGAGGGATAGGGAAATGGTAAGGGTGAGGTTGAGGGTTAGGTTTAGAGTTAGGGTGAGGTTGAGGTTTACGATTAGGGTAAGGATTAGGTTTTGGCTGAGTTTGAGGGTGACTGTAAAAGTGAGGTTTAGGTTTAGGTTTAGGGTTAGGGCTAGGGTTAGGGTTAAGGTAAGGGTGAGGGTTAGGGTTAGGGGGAGGGTGTGGGTAAATATTAGAGTGAGGGTTAGTGCGAGAGTGAGGGTTAGGGTAAGTTTCAGGGTAAGGGTTAGGATGAGGGTAAGGGTTAGGTTGAGGGTTAGGGTGAGGGTGAGGGTTAGCATTAGTGTTAGGGTGAGGGTGAGGGTGAGGGTTATGGTGAGGGTTAGGCTTAAGGTTAGGGATGGGGTGAGGATTAGGGTTAGGGTTAGGTTTAGGGTGAGGTTTAGGATGAGGGGTAGGGTTAGTGAAAGAGTGATAGTTAGGGTTAGTTTGAAGATTAGGGATAGAGTGAGGTTAATTTTACTGTGAGGTTTAGGTTTAGGTTAGGGTTTAGATGAGTGTTAGGGTTATGTTGAGAGTGAGGGTGAGGGTGAGGGCTAGGTTTAGTGTTAGTGTGAGTGTTATTGTTAGGGTCTGGGTTAGGCTTAGGGTGAGGGTTAGGGTTAAAGTAAGGGTTAGAGTGAGGGTTAGGGTTAGGGTGAGGGTCAGGGTGAGGGTTTGGCTTAGGTTGAGAGTTAGGTTTAGGGTGAGGGTTAGGGTTAGGGTGAGAGTTAGGGTGATGGTGAGGGTTAGGGTGAGAGTGAGGGTTAGGTTTAGAGTTAGGGTTAGACTGAGTGTTAGGATTAGGGATAGGGTTAGGGTGAGCGTTAGGGTGAGGTGTCAGGATACGGTTAGGCGGAGGGTTAGGGTTAGTGTGAAGGTTAGGGGTAGGGTTAGGGTTAGTGTTAGGATAATGTTTAGGGTGAGGGTTAGTTTGAAAGTGAGGGTTAGAATGAGCGTTAGGGTTAGGTTCAGTGTGAGGTTTAGGGTTAAGGTGATGTTTAGGGTGATGTTGAGGGTTAGTGTGAGGGTGAGGGTGAGGGTGAGGCTGAGGGTGAGGGTTAGGGTGAGGGTGAGTTTAGTTTAGGATTAGGGTTAGAGTTAGGGTTAGGCTGAGGGTGAGGGGAAAAGTGAGGGTGAGGGTTAGGGTTAGGGCTAGGGTGAGGTTTAGGGTTAGTGTGAGGGTTAGTGCGATGGTGAGGGTCAGCGTGAAGGTGAGGGTTAGAATGACGGTGAGGGTGAGGTTGAGGGTTAGGGTTAGGATTAGTGTTAGGGTGAGTTTTAGGGTTAGGGCTTGGGTTAGAGTTATTGTTAGGGTTAAAGTTAGGATGAGGGTGAGGGTTATTGTTAGGGTTAGGGTTAGGGTTAGGGTGAGGGTGGGGTTGAGGGTTAGGGTTAGTCTTAGGGTTATGTTTAGGGTAAGGCTGATGGGGAAGGGGAGGTTGAGGGTGAGTGTTACAGTTAAGTTTAGGGTTAAGGTGAAGGCTTGGGTGAGGGTGAGGGTTAGGCTGAGGGTGAGGGTGAGGGTTTTGGTTAGGTAAAGTTTAGGGTTAGGGTGAGGATTCGGCTGAGGATGAGGATTAAGCTGAGGTTAGGTTCAGGGTGAGGGTTAGTGTTAGGGTTAGGTTGAGGGTTAGGGTTAGGGAGATGTTTAGCGTGAGGTTGAGGGTTAGGGTTAGGGTGAGGGTGAGGGTTAGGGTTAGGGTTAGGTTTAGGGTGAGGGTGAGGGTTAGGATTAGAGTGAGGGTGAGGGTGAGGGTTATGGTTAGGATTAGGTTTATGGTTAGTGTGAGAGCTAGGGTGAGGGCGAGGGTTAGGGTGAGGGTTAGGGTGAGTGTGCAGTTTTCTGTTAGGAAAGGGTTAGGGTTAGGTTTAGGGTGAGGATTAGGCTGAGGGTGAGGTTGAAGGTGAGGTTTAGGGTTAAGGTGAGGGTTAGGGTTAGTATTAGACTGAGCGTTAGGGTATGGGTGATGTTTAGGGTGAGGGTGAGGGTGAAGGTGAGGGTTAGGGTGTAGGTGAGGTTTGGGGTGAGGGTGAGGGTTAGGGTGATGGTGAGGTTAGGTTTAGGGTTAGTGTGAGGAAAAGGCTTAGGGTGAGGATTAGGATGAGAGTAAGTGTTAGGGTTAGGTTTAGAGTTTGGGTTAGGGTGAGGTATAGGGTTAGAGTTCGGGTTAGGGTTCAGTTGAGGGTGAGGATTAGAGTTAGGGTTAGGGTGAGTGTTAGGGTTGGGGTGAAGGTTAGGCTTACGGTTAGGGTGAGGGTGAGGGTGAGGTTCAGGTGAGGGTTTGGGTGTGGGTTAGGGTTAAGGTTATGTTGAGAGTAAGGGTTAGGGTGTGGTTTAGGGTGAAGGTTAGGGTTAGGGTTAGGGTTAGGTTTAGGGTGAAAGTTAGGGTGAGGTGTCGGGATACGGTTAGGCTGAGGGTTAGGGTTAGTGTGAAGGTTAGGGGTAGGGGTAGGATTAGTGTTAGGATAATGTTTAGGGTGAGGGTTAGTTTGAGGGTGAGGGTTCGAGTGAGTGTTAGGGTTAGGTTCAGTGTGAGGTTTAGGGTTAAGGTGATGTTTAGGGTGATGTTGAGGGTTAGTGTGAGTGTGAGGGTGAGGGTGAGGGTGAAGCTGAGGGTGAGGGTTAGGGTGAAGGTGAGTTTAGTTTATGTTTAGGGTTAGAGTTAGGGTTAGGCTGAGGGTGAGGGTGAGGGTTAGGGTTAGGGCTAGGGTGAGGGTTAGGGTTAGTGTGAGGGTTAGTGTGATGGTGAGGGTCAGCGTGAAGTTGAGGGTTAGAATGACGGTGAGGGTGAGGTTGAGTTTTAGGGTTAGGATTAGGGTTAGGGTGAGTTTTAGGGTTAGGGCTAGGGTTAGAGTTATTGTTAGGGTTAAGGTTAGGATGAGGGTGAGGGTTATTGTTAGTGTTAGGGTTAGGGTTAGGTGAGGGTGGGGTTGAGGGTAAGGGTTATGGTTAGGGTAAGGCTGATGGGGAAGGGGAGGTTGAGGGTGAGTGTTAGGGTTAAGTTTAGGGTTAAGGTGAGGGCTTGGGTGAGGGTGAGGGTGAGGCTGAGGGTGAGGGTGAGGGTTTTGGTTAGGTAAAGGTTAGGGTTAAGGTGAGGATTAGGGTGAGGATGAGGATTAAGCTGAGGTTGGTTCAGGGTGAGGGTTAGTTTTAGGTTAGTTTTAGTTTAGGTTGAGGGTTAGGGTTAGGGAGATGTTTAGGGTGAGGTTGAGGGTTAGGGTGAGGGTGAGGGTGAGGGTGAGGTTTAGGATTAAGGTTAGGTTTAGAGTTAGGGTGAGGGCTAGGGTGAGGGCGAGGGTTAGGGTGAGGGTTAGGGTGAGGGTGTGGTTTTCTGTTAGGAAAGGGTTAGGGTTAGTTTTAGGGTGAGGATTAGGCTGAGGGTGAGGTTGAAGGTGATGTTTAGGGTTAAGATGATGGTTAGGGTTAGCGTTAGGCTGAGCTTTAGGGTTTGGGTGATATTTAGGGTGTTGTTTAGGGTGAGGGTGAGGGTGAAGGTGAGGGTTAGGGTGTAAGTGAGGGTTAGAGTGAGGGTGAGGGTTACGGTGATGTTGAGGGTTAGGTTTAGGGTTAGTGTGAGGAAAAGGCTTAGGGTGAGGATTAGGATGAGAGTAAGTGTTAGGGTTAGGTTTAGAGTTTGGGTTAGGGTGAGGTATAGGGTTAGAGTTCGGGTTAGGGTTCAGTTGAGGGTGAGGATTAGAGTTAGGGTTAGGGTGAGGGTTAGGGTTGGGGTGAGGGTTAGGCTTACGGTTAGGGTGAGGGTGAGGGTGAGGTTCAGGTGAGGGTTAGGGTGTGGTTTAAGGTTAAGGTTATGTTGAGAGTAAGGGTTAGGGTGTGGTTTAGGGTGAGGGTTAGGGTTAGGGTTAGGGTTAGGTTTAGGGTGAGACTTAGGATGAGGTGTCAGGATACGGTTAGGCTGAGGGTTAGGGTTAGTGTGAAGGTTAGGGGTAGGGGTAGGGTTAGTGTTAGGATAATGTTTAGGTTGAGGGTTAGTTTGAAGGTGAGGGTTAGAGTGATCGTTAGGTTTAGGTTCAGTGTGAGGTTTAGGGTTAAGGTGATGTTTAGGGTGATGTTGAGTGTTAGTGTGAGGTTGAGGGTGAGGGTGAGGCTGGGGGTGAGGGTTAGGGTGAAAGTGAGTTTAGTTGAGGTTTAGGGTTAGAGTTAGGGTTAGGCTGAGGGCGAGGGGGAAAATGATGTTGAGGGTTAGGGTTAGGGCTAGGGTGAGGGTTAGGGTTAGTGTGAGGGTAAGTGTGATGGTGAGGGTCAGCGTGAAGGTGAGGGTTAGAATGATGGTGAGGGTGAGGTTGAGGGTTAGGGTTAGAATTAGGGTTAGGGTGAGTTTTAGGGTTAGGGCTAGGGTTAGAGTTATTGTTAGGGTTAAGTTTAGGATGAGGGTGAGGGTTATTGTTAGGGTTAGGGTTAGGGATAGGTGAGGGTAGGGTTGAGGGTAAGGGTTAGTCTTAGGGTTATGGTTAGGGTAAGGCTGATGGGGAAGGGGAGGTTGAGGGTGAGTGTTAGGTTTAAGTTTAGGGTTAAGGTGAGGGCTTGGGTGAGGGTGAGGGTTAGGCTGAAGGTGAGGGTGAGGGTTTTGGTTAGGTAAAGTTTAGGGTTAGGGTGAGGATTAAGGTGAGGATGAGGATTAAGCTGAGGTTAGGTTCAGAGTGAGGGTTAGTTTTAGGGTTAGGGTGAGGGTTAGGGTTAGGGAGATGTTTAGGGTGAGGTTGAGGGTTAGGGTGAGGGTGAGGGTGAGGGTTAGGGTTAGGGTTAGGGTTAGGTTTAGGGTGAGGCTGAGGGTTAGGATTTGGAATAGGATTAGGGTTAGTGTTAAACTGAGTGTGAGGGTCAAGGTTATGGTCAAGTTTAGGGTTAGGTTTAGAGTGAGGGTTAAGGTTATGTGAGCTTTATGGTTAGAGTTAGGGTGAGGGTAAGGGTTAGGGTGAGTGTGAGGTTCTGGAATTCGGCTTTGTGTTAGGGTTAGTATGAGGGGTAGGGTTCGGGTGAGGGTGAGGGTTCGGTTGAGAGTGAGTGTTAGTGTGAGGGTGAGTGTTCGGGTGAGGGTGAGGTTTAGGGTGTGGTTGAGTGTTTGGGTTAGGATGAGAGTCAGGGTGAGGTGTCGGGATAGGGTTAGGGTGAGTGTTATGGTTAGTGTGAATGTTAGCGTTAGGGTTAGGGTTAGGATAAGGGTTAGTGTGAGGGTTAGGGTTAGTGTGATGTTTAGGGTGAGGTTGAGGGTTAGTGTGAGGGTGACCATGAGGTTTAAGGTGAGGGTGAGCCTGAGTGGGAGAGTGACGGTGAGGGTTAGGTTTAGGGTTAGGTTTAGGGTGAGGGTAAGTGTTTGGGTTGCTATTAGGGTTATGGTAAAGCTTAGGTTGATTGTGAGGGTGAGGGTTAGGGTCTCGGTTACATAAGTGTTAGGGTTACGTTTAGGTTAGTACTGAGGTTTAGTTTTAGCGTTAGGGTTAGGGTGAAGGTTAGGATGGGGGTTAGGGTGAGGGTTAGGGTTCGGGTTAGGGTTGGGTGAGGGTAAGGGTGAGCATAAGGGTTAGGGTGAGGGTTAGGTTGTGGGTGAGGGATAGGTTTATCGTGAAGGTAAGGGTTAGGGTTAGGTTGAGAGTGAGGGTGAGGGTAAGTGTAAGGGTTAGGGTCAGAATTAGGGTGAGGGTGAGGTTTAGGGTTAGCATTAGGGTTAGGTTTAGGATTAGGTTGAGAGTTAGGGTTAGGGTTAGGGTTAGGGTTAGGGCTAGGGTGCACGTTAGGGTTACGGTTAGAGTGAGGGTGAGGGTCAGGGTTAGGGTTAGGATTAGGTTTAGGGTTAGGGTGAGGCTGAGGCTGAGGCTGAGGGTGAAGGTGAGGGTGAGGGTGAGGATTAAGGTTAGGGTTAGGTTTAGGGTGAGGACTAATGTGAGGGTGATGTTTTTGTTTAAGAAAAGTTTAGGGTTAGGTTTACGGTGAGGATTAGGGTGAGGGTGAGGTTTAAGGTGAAAGTTAGGGTTAGGGTCAGTGTTAGGGTTAGGGTTAGGGTGAGGGTTAGGGTTAGGTTGATGTTTAGGGTGACGGTGAAGGTGAGACTGAGGGTTCGGGTGAGGGTTAGGGTTAGGGTGAGGGTTAGGGTTAGGGTTAGGTTTAGGTTTAGGGTGAGGGTAAGGGTCATGATGACAGGGTGAGGGTGAGGGTTAGGGTTAGGGTTAGGGTTAGGGTGAGGGTTGGGGTGAGGGTTAGGGTTAGGGTTAGTGTGAGGGTTAGGGTGAAGCTTAGGGTGAAGGTTAGGGTTAGGGTTAGGGTTTGGGGTAGGGTAAGGTTTAGGGGGAGGAGAAGGGGTAGGGTGAGGCTTAAGGAGAGGGTGAGGGATAGGGTTATGGTGAGAGTAAGGGTTAATCTAAAGGTTAGGTTGAGAGTGAGCATTTGTGTTAGCATCAGTGTTGGGTTGAGGGTTAGGGTTAGGGTTAGGCTGAGGGGTAGTTTTAGGGTTATTATGAGGTTTAGGGTTAGGGTTAGGGTGAGGGTAAGGGTCAGGATGACAGCTAGGGTGAGGGTCAGGGTTAGGGTTAAGTTTAGGGTTAGGGTGAGGGTTAGAGTGAGGGTTAGGGTTAGAATTAGTGTGAGGGTTAGGGTGAAGGTTAGGGTTAGGGTTAGGGTTTGGGGTAGGGTGAGGTTTAGGGGGAGGGGAAGGGGTAGGGTGAGGGTTAAGGAGAGGGTGAGGGATAGGGTTATGTTGAGGGTAAGGGTTAATCTAAGGGTTAGGTTGAGAGTGAGCATTTGTGTTAGCATCATGGTTGGGTTGAGGATTAGGGTTAGGGTTAGTTTAAGGTGTAGTTTTAGGGTTAGGGTGAGGTTTAGGTTTAGGGTTAAGGTGAGGTTAAGGGTTTGGTTGAGGGTGAGGGTGAGGGTTAGGCTTAGCCTTAGAGTGAGGGTGAATGTTATGGTTAGGGATAGGGTGAGTGTGAGTGTGAGGATTAGGTGTAGGATTAGGGTTAGGTTTAGGGTTAGGCTGAGGTTTAGCCTGATGGGTAGGGTTACAGTTAGGGTGAGGGTTAGGTTTAGTGGGAGTGTTAGGGTTAGGTTTAGGTTTAGGGTTAGGGTGAGGGTTCCGGTGAGGTTTCGGATTAAGTAGTGGGTGAGGGTTAGGGTTAGTGTGAGGACTACCTTTAGGGTTAGGGTTACTGTTAGGGTTAGGATTAGGGTGAGGGTAAGGGTTAGGGTTAGTTTTATGGTTAGGGTGAGGGTTCGGGTTAGTGTGAGGGTTAGGGTTAGGGTTAGGTGAAGGATCGGGTAAGGGTTAGGGTGAGGGTTAGGGTCAGGGTGAGTATTATGATTAGGTTAAGGACTAGGGTTAGGCTGAGGGTGAGGGTGAAGTTGAGGTTTATGATTAGGGTTACGGTGAGGGTTAGGTTTAGGGTGATGTTTAGGGTGAGGGTGAGGGTTAGGGTGAGGGTGAGGATTCGGGTGAGGGTGAGGATTAGGGTGTGGATGAGGGTTAGCATGAGGGTGAGGGTTACAGTTAGGTTTAGGGTTTCGGTTAGGGTTAGGGTTTGGATTAGGGTGAGGTTTAGGGTGAGGAGTAGGGTCAGGGTTGGGGTGAGGTTTAGGGTTAATGTGAGGTTTAGGGTTAGGTATAGGGTAAGTGTGAGGATAAGGGTTAGTGTGAGGGATAGGGTTATTGTTAGGGTTAGGGTGAGGGTGAGGGTGAGTGTTATGGTTAGGGTTAGGGTGAGGGTTAGGGTTAAGCTAAGGCTTAGGGTTGGGGATAGGGTAAGGTTGAGTGTGAGGGTGATGTTTAGAGGTAGTTTTAGGGTGAAGGTGAGGGGTCGGTTTAGGATTAGGGTTAGGGTTAGAGTTAGGGTGAGGGTTAGGTTTAGGATTAGGGTTAGGGTTAGCCTTAAGGTGAGGGTGAGGTTGAGGGTTAGGGAGAGGATTAGGGTTAGGTTTACAGTTAGGGTGAGAGTGAGGATTAGGTTGAGGTGAGGGTTCGTCTTTGGGTGAGGGTTAGGGTGATGCTGAGGGTTAGGGTGAGGGTGAGGTTTAGGTTTAGTGTTAGCTTTAGGGTGAGGGTTAGGATCAGGGTTAGGTTTAGGGTGAGGGTTAAGGTGAGGGTTAGGGTTAGGGTTAGGGTTAGGGTGAGGGTGAGAGGTACAGTTCGGTTTCGAGTTAGGGTGATGGTGAGGGTGAGGGTGAGGGTGAGGGTGAGGTTGAGGGTTAGGTTTTGGGTGAGGGTTAGGGTTAATATTAGAGTTAGGGTTAGAGTGAGGGATAGGGTTAGGATTAGGGTTAGGATGAGGGTTAGGCTGTGTGGTAGGGTTAGGGTCAGGGTGAGGGTTAGGGTTAGTGTGAGTTTTAGGGTTAAGATTAGGGTCAGGGTTAGGATTAGGGTAGGGGTGAGGGCTAGGGTGAGAGTGAGGGGTACGGTGAGGGGTAGGGTTAAGGTTAGGGTGAGGGTGAGGTTTAGGTTTAGTGTGAGGGTTAGGGTTAGTATGAGTTTGAGGGTGAGGGTGAGGGTTAGGGTGAGGGTGAGGGTTAGGTTTAGGGTGAGGGTTAGGGTGAGGGTGAGCGTTACGGTTAGGTTGAGGGTTAGGGTTTGGGTAGGGTTAGGGTAAGGGTGAGGGTGAGGCTTAGGTTTAGTGTGAGGGTTAGGGTTAGTGTAAGGTTAAGGGTTAGGGTGAGGTTTAGGGTAACAGTGAGGCTTAGGGTTAGCGTGAGTTTGAGGGTGAGGGTGAGGTTTAGGGTTAGGTTGAGGGTTAGGGTTAGGGTTAAGTTGAGGGTGAGCCGTAGCGTAAGAGTGAGGGTTCGGGTGAGGTTTTGGGTGAAGGGGGAGGTTTATGGTTAGGGTTCGGGTTAGAGTTAGGGTGAGGCTGTGGGTGAGGGTTAGGTTTAGGATTAGGGTTAGTGTTAGGGTTAGGCTGAGGGTGAGTGTGAGGGTGAAGGTGAGGGTTAGGTTTTGGGTGAGGGTGAGGGTTAAGGTTAGGGTTAGGGTTAGGTTGAGGGATAGGATTAGGGTTAGGGTTAGGTTGAGGATTAGGCTGTGGGGTAGGGTTAGGGTTAGGGTGAGGGTTAGGGTTAGTGTGAGTTTTAGGTTTAAGGTTAGGGTCGGGGATAGGATTAGGTTAGGGGTAAGGGATAGGGTGAGGGTTAGGATGAGGGTGAGGTTTAAGTTTAGGGATAGGGTTAGGATGAGGTTAGGGTGAGGGCTAGGGTGAGTGTGTGGGTTAGGGTTTTATTTAGGGATAGGTTAAGGATTAGGGTTAGGGTTAGGTTTAGGGTGAGATTTAGGCTGATGTGTAGGGTTACAGTTAGGGTGAGGCTTAGGTTTAGTGGGAGTGTTAGGGTTAGGTTTAGGGTTAGGGTTAGAATGAGGGTTTGGGTGAGCGTTCGGGTTAATGTGTGGGTGAGGGTTAGGGTTAGTGTGAGGACTAGGTTTAGGTTTAGGGTTACTGTTAGGGTTAGGGTTAGGGTGAGGGTAAGGGTAAGGGTTAGTGGTATGGTTAGGGTGAGGGTTTGGGTTAGTGTGAGGGTTAGGGTTAGGGTTAGGTGAAGGGGGAGGTAAGGGTTAGGGTGAAGGTGAGTTTGAGGGTGAGGGTTAGGATTAGAGTTAGAGTTAGGATTAGGTTTAGGATGAGGGTGAGGTTGAGGTTCAGTGTTAGGGTGAGGGTTAGGGTTATTGTTGGGGTTAGGTTGCAGGTGAGGGTGAGGGTGAGGGTGTGGGTTAGGGTTAGGATTAGGGTAGGGTTAGGTTTGGCTGAGGGTGAGGGTGAGAGTGAGGGTGAGGGTTAAGTTTAGGGTTAGGTTTAGGGTGAGGGCTAAGGTGAGGGAGATATTTTTTGTTAGGAAATGTTTATTGTTAGGTTGAGGGTGAGGATTTGTGTGAGGGTGAGCTTTAAGGTGAGGGTTAGGGTTAGGGTGAGGGTTAGGGTTAGGGTTAGCGTGAGGTTTAGGGTTAGGGTGATGTTTCGGGTGAGGGTGAAGGTGAGAGTGAGGGTTCAGGTGAGGGTTAGGTTTAGGGTGAAGTTTAGGGTTAGGGTTAGTGTTAGGGTGAGGATAAGGGTTAGGATGACAGTTAGGGTGAGGGTTAGGGTTAGGTTTGGGTTAGGGTGATGTTTATGGTGAGGGTGAGGGTGAGAGTGAGGATTCGGTTGAGGGTGTGGCTTAGGGTGTTGGTGAGGGCTAGGGTGAGAGTGAGGGTGAGGGTGAGGGTGAGAGTTAGTGTGTTGGTGAGAGTTAAGGTGAGGGTGACTGTTAGGGTTAAGGTTGAGGGTTAGGGTTAGGGTTAGGGTGAGGGTTAGGGTGAGGGTTATGGTTAGGGATAGGGTGAGGATTAGGGTTAGTGTGAGGGTTAGGGTTAGGGTTGGTGTAAGGATAAGGGTTAGGTTGAGGTTTAGGGTGAGAGTGAGTGTTAGGGTTAGATTAAGGGTTAGGGTGAGGGTTAGGGTAAGGGTTAGGGTTAGGGTTAGGGTGAGTGTGAGGGATAAATTTAGGGTTAGGGTGAGGGTTATAGTTGGGGTGAGGGTTAGGGTTAGGGTTAGGGTGAGGGTTCAGGTGAGTGTGAGTGTTAGGGTGTGGGTGACGGTTAGGGTTAGGTTGAAGGATAAGGTTACGGTGAAGGTTAGGGTGAGGGTGAGGGTTAGGGTTAGGGTGAGTGATAGGGTGAGGGTATGGGTTAGGGTGAGGTTTAGGTTGAGGGTGAGGGTTAGGTTTAGCGTTAGGGTTAAGGCGAGAGTTAGGGTGAGGTTTAGGGTTAGGGTGAGTGTGAGGGTTAGGGTTAGGGTTAGGGTGATGTTTATGGTTAGAGTGTGGGTTAGGGATAGGTTTATGGTTAGGGGGAGGTTTAGGTTATAGTTAGGGTTCCAGTTAGGGTGAGTGTGAAGGTGAGTGTTAGGGTTAGGATTAGGGTTAGGGTTAGCGTTAGGCTGAGGGTGAGGGTGAGGGTGAGGGTGAGGCTGAGTGTTAGGGTTAGGGTAATGTTTAGGGTTAGGTTTAGATTGAGGGTTAGGGTTAGTGTTAGGATTAGGATTAGGGTGAGGATTATGGTTAGGGTTAGGGTGTGGGTTAGGGATAGGTTTATGGTTAGGGTTAGCATTAGGTTTAACATTAGGGTTAGAGTGAGGGTGAGGTTGAGGTTTAGGTTTAGGATTAGTTTTAGGGTTAGGGTGAGGCTGAGGTTGAGGATGAGTTTGAGGGTGAGGGTTAGGGTTAGGCTTAGGGTGAGGGCTAGAGTGAGGTTGAGGGTGAGTGTGAGGGTGCAGTTTTTAGTTAGGAAAGGGTTAGGGTTAGGGTTAGGTTTAGGGTGAGGATTAGGCTGAGGGTGAGGTTGAAGGTGAGGGTTAGGGTTAAGGTGAGGTTTAGGGTTAGGGTTAGGGTTAGTGTTAGGGTTAGGGTGATGTTTAGGGTGAGGGTGAGGATGAGGGTGAGGGTTGGGGTTAGGGTAATGTTTAGGGTTAGGGTTAGGTTGGGGGTTAGGTTTAGGGTTAGGATGAGGGTTAGGGTGAGGATTATGGCTAGAATTAGTGTGAGGGTTAGGTTTAGTGTGACGCTTAGGGTTAGGGTGAGGGTAAGCGTTAGGGTGAGGGTTAGGATCAGGTTGCAGGATAGGGTTAGTGTTAGGGTTAGGGTGAGCATTTGGATGAGGGTTAGGTGTAGGGTAAGGGTGTGGGTTAGTGTTAGGGTTGAGTTCAGTGTTAGCGTTAGGGTGAGGTGTAGGGTTAGGGTTAGGGTTAATGTGAGGATAAGGGACATATTGAGGGTTAGGGTGAGGGATAGGGTTAGTGTAAGGTTTAGGGTGAGTGTTTGTGTGAGGGTTAGGTTTAGTTTTAGGGTTACGTGAGGGTTAGGATGAGGGTAAGTTTTAGGGTGAGGTTTAGGGTGAGGTTGAGTATTAGGGTTAGCATTAGTGTTAGAGTGAGGGTTAGGGTTAGGTATAGCATTAGGCTTAGGATTAGGGTTAGGGTGAGGTTTAGGATTAGGGTTAAAATGAGGGAGAGGTTTAGGGTTAGCATTAGGTTTACGGTTACATTTAGAGTGAGGGTGAGGGTGAGGAATAGGGTTAGGATTAGGTTTAGGTTTAGGGTGAGGCTGAGGTTGAGGGTGAGGGTGAGGGTTAGGGTTAGGCTTAGGGTGAGGGCTAGGGTGAGGGCTAGGTTGAGGGCGAGGGTTAGCGTGAGAGTTAGGGTTTGGGTGAATGTTAGGATTACGGTTAGGTTGAGGGTGAGGGTGATGGTGAAGTTGAGGTTTAGGGTGTGGGTTAGGGTTAAGGTTATGGTGAGGGTAAGGGTTAGGGTGAGGTTTAGTGTGAGGGTTAGGGTTAGGGTGAGGATTATGGTGATGTTGAGTGTTAAGGTGACAGTGAGGGTTAGGGTGAGGGTGAGGTTTAGGTTTAGTGTTAGCATTAGTGTGAGGGTTAGGGTCAGGGTTAGGATTAGGGAAAGGGTTAAAGTGAGGGTTGGGGTTCGGGTTAGTTTTAGTGTTACTATGAGGATTAGGGTTAGTGTTAGGTTTATAGTGAAGGTAAGGGTTAAGGCTGAAAGGGTAGGTTTAGGGTAAGGGTGAGGGAGAGGGTGATGGTAAGGGTTAGGGTAAGGGTTAGGGTGAGGGTGAGGCTTAGTGTTAGCATTAATGTTAGGGTTAGGGTTAGAGTGAGTGTGAGGTTTAGGTTTAGGGTTAGGGTGAGGGTGAGGGTGAGGGTGAGGGTAATTTTAGGTTTAGGTTTAGGGTTATGGTTAGGATTAGTGTAAGGTTGAGGGCTAGTGTGAGGGTGAGGGTTAGGGTTTGGGTTAGGGTGAGGGTAAGGGTTAGGGTGAGGGGTACGGTGAGGTGTAGGGTTATGGTTAGGGTGAGGGTTAGGGTTAGCGTGAGGTTTATTGTGAGGTTTAGGGTTAGGGTGTGGGTTAAGGTTAGGGTGATGTTTAGGCTGAGGGTGAGCGTTAAGGTGTGAGTTAGGGTGAGGTTTAGGGTTAGTGGTAGGATTAGGGTTAGGGTGAGGGTGAGGTTTAGGGTTAGAAGAGGGTTAAATTGAGGGTCAGTTTTAGGGTTAGTGTTAAGGTTAGGGTTAGAATGAGCGTTAGGTTGAGGTTTAGGGTTAGGGTTAGGGTTAGGTTTAGGATGAGCGTTAGGCTGAGTGTTAGGGTTAGGGTTAGTGTGAGGGTTAGGGATAGGTTAGGGTTATGGTTTGGGTTTGGTTATGGTGATGGTTAATTTTAGGTTTAGGGTTGGGTTCAGGTTTAGGCTGTGGGTTAGTGTTGGGGTTAGTGTGAGGGTTAGGTTTAGGGTTAGGTTTAGGGTGTGGACTGTGGTGAGGGTGAGGGTTATGGTGATCGTTAGGATTAGGGTTAGGGTTAGGTTCAGGTATAGGTTGAGGGTTAGGATTAGAGTAAGGACTTGGGTTGGGCTGAGGGTGAGGGAGATGTTGAGGGTGAGGGTTAGGGCTAGAGTGAGGGTTAGAGTGAGTGTGAGGGGGCGGGGAGAGTTTGGTTTTGGGTTAGAGTTAGGTTGAGGTTGAGGGTTAGGGTTAGGGTTAGCAATACGTTTAGGCTGAGGGTGAGGGTGAGTTTGAGGGTGAGGTTTAGGGTTAGGGTGAAGGTTAGGGTTAGGGTTAGGTTTAGGTTGAGGGTTAGGGTTAGGGTTAGTGTTAGGATGAGCGTTAGGCTCAGGGTTAAGATTAAGGTTAGTGTGAGGGTTAGGGTTAGGGTTAGGGTTAGGGTTTGGTTAGGGTGAAGTTTAGTTTTAGGTTTAGGGTTAGGATAAGGTTTAGGCTGAGTGTTAGGTTTAGGGTTTGGGTGAGGGTCAGGGTAAGGGTTAGGGTGAAGTTTAGGGTGAGGGTGAGGGTTAGGATTAGCTTTAGGGTTAGGATTAGGGTGAGGGTGAGGATGAGGGTTAGTGTTAGGGTGAGGGTTAGGGTTGGGGTTGGGGTGAGGGTTAGGGTTAGGGTTAGGATTGGGGTGAGGGTGAGGGTTAGGGTTAGAGTTAGGTTTAGGCTGAGGGTGAGGGTGAGGGTGACGTTGATGGTTAGGGTTATGTTTAGGGGGATGGTGAGGGTTAGGGTGAGGGTGAGGGTTAGAGTGAGTGTGAGGGTGAGGGTTTGCTTTATGTCAGGGTTATGGTTACGCTGAGGTTAGGGTTAGGGTTAGGGTTAGGGTTAGGGTTAGGGTTAGGGCAAGGGTTAGGTTGCGGGTTAGGGTTTGGGTGATGTTTAGTGTGAGGGAGAGGTTGAGGGTTCAAGTATGGGTGAGATTTAGGGTGTGGATGAAGTTTAGTGTTAGGTTGAGTTTTAGCGTTAGGTTTAGATTTAGTGTGAGGGTGAGGGTTAGGGCTAGGGTTAGGGTTAGGTTGAAGGTTAGTATTAGGGTTAGGGTTACTATGAGTGTTATGGTGAAGGGTAGGGTTAGGGTTAGGGTTAGGGTGAAGATTAGGGTGAGGTTGTAGGTGAGGGTTAGCGTTAGGTGCAGGGTTAGGGTGACTTTGAGGGTGAGGCTTAGTTTTAGGATTAGGGTTAGGGTTAGGAAGAGTGTTAGGGTTTCGGTGAGGGATCGGGTCAGGGTCCGGGTTAGAGTGTAGTTGAGGGTTATGTTTAGGGTGATTATTAGGGTTAGATTTAGATTTATGGTGAGGGTAAGTGTTAGGGTGAGGTTTAGTGTGAGGGTTAGGCTTAGGGTTAGGTTTAGGGTGAGGGTTAGGGATAGGTTTAGGGATAGGGTGAGGGTAAGTGTGAGGGTTAGTTTTGGTTAATGGTTAGAGTTAGGGTGAGGGTGAGGGTTAGTATTTGGGTTAGTATTAAAGTTAGCCTGATGGTGAGGGTGAGGGTTAGGTTCAGGGTGAGTGTTAGGGTTAGGGGTAGGTTTAGGGTGAGTGTTAGGGTTAGGGTTAGGTTTAGGATGAGCGTTAGGCTTAGGGTTAGGGTTTGGGTTAGTGTGAAGTTTAGGGTTAGTGTTAGTGTTAGTGTGAGGATTAGGGTTAGTTTTAGGTTTAGGATAACGGTTAGGTTGAGGGTTAGGTTTAGGGTTAGTGCGAGGGTTAGGTTTAGGGTTAGGGTTAGAGTCAGGGTAAAGGTTAGGGTTAGGGTTAGGGTGAGGGTGAGGGTAAAGGTTAGGGTGAGGGTTAGGGTTAGGGTGAGGGTTAGGATTAGGGTTAGCACTAGGTTTAGGCTGAGGGTGAGGTTGAGGATGAGGGTGAGGTTTACAGTTAGGTTGAGGGTTAGGGTTAGGATAAGGTTTAGGGTGAGGGTTAGGGTTAGGGTTAGGGTTAGGCTGAGGGTTAGTGTTAGGGATAGTGTTAGGTTTAGTGTGCGGTTAGGGTTAGGGTTAGGGTTAGGTTTAGGGTTTGGTTAAGGTGAAGTTTTGTTTTGGTTTAGGGTTAGGATAAGGTTTATCCTGAGGGTTATGGTTAGGGTTAGTGTGAAGATTAGGTTTAGGGTTAAGGTTAGGGTGTGGGCTAGTGTGAGGGTAAGTGTTAGGGTGAGAGTGAGTGTAAGGGTTTAGTTTAGGTAAGGGTTAAGGTAAGGTTAGGTTGAGGATTAGGGTGAGGTTGAGGTTTAAAGTGAGGGTTAGGGTTAGGTTTAGGGTTAGAGATAGGGTGAGGGTGAGGGTTAGGTTTAGTATTAGAGTTAGCCTGAGGGTGAGGGTGAGGGTTAGGGTTAGCGTGAGTTTTATGGGTAGGGTTACAGTTAGGGTGAGGGTTAGGATTAGGGTTAGGGTTAGGATGAGTGTTAGGCTGAGGGTTAAGTTTAGGGTTAGTGTGAGGATTAGGGTTAGGGTTAGGGTGAGGGTTAGGGTTAGGTTTAGGTTTAGGATAAGGGTTAGGTTGAGGGTTAGGTTTAGGGTTAGGGTTAGGGTTAGGGTTTGGGTCAGGGTAAAGGTTAGGGTGAGCATTAGGGCGAGGGTGAGGGTTAGGGTTAGTGTGAGGGTTGGGTGAGGGTTAAGGTGAGGGTTAGGGTGAGTGTTCACAATTGTTGTGAGAGTATGTTTTAGGGTGAGTGTGAGTGTTCAGTTGAGCTTGAGGGTTAGGATGAGGGTGAGGGTTAGGGTTACATTTAGTGTTAGGGAGAGGGGTAGGGTGATCATTACGGTTAGGATTAGGGTTAGAGTGAGGATGAGGGTGAGGATTAGGGTGTGGGCAAGTGTTATGGTTAGGGTTAGGGTTAGGGCTCAGGTGAAGGTGAGGGTTAGTGTGAGGGTGAGGGTTTCGTTTACCTTATGGTTAGGGTTAGGGTGAGGATTAGGTTGAGGGTGAGGGTTAAGCTGAGGTTAGGGTTAGGGTGAGGGTTAGGGTTAGGGTGATGACTGTTGTGAGAGTATGGTTTAGGGTGAGGGTGAGTGTTCAGGTGAGCTTGAGGGTTAGGATGAGGATGAGGGTTAGGGTTACATTTAGGGTTAGGGAGAGGTGTAGGGTGAGCATTATGGTTAGAATTAGTGTTAGAGTGAGGATGAGGGTGAGGGTTAGGGTTAGGGTTAGGGTTTGGTTAGGGTGAAGTTATGTTTTAGGTTTAGGGATAGGATAAGGTTTATCCTGAGGGTTATGGTTAGGTTAGAGTGAAGGTTAGGTTTAGGGTTTGGGTTAGGTTGTGGGCTAGGGTGAGGGTGAGGGTTAGGGTGAGGCTGTGGGTAAGGGTTTAGTTTAGGTAAGGGTTAAGGTAAGGTTGGTTGAGGATTTGGGTGAGGTTGAGGGTTAAGGTAAGAGTTAGGGTTAGGTTTATGGTTAGAGTTAGGGTGAGGGTGAGGGTTAGGTTTAGTATTAGAGTTAGCCTGAGGGTGAGGGTGAGGGTTAGGGTTAATGTGATGGTTAGGGTTAAGGTTAAGGTGAGTGTTAAGGTCAGGTTTAGGCATAAGATAAGGATTAGGTTTAGGGTTAGGGTGAGGGTTAGGTTTAGGTTTAGGGTTAGGGTTAGGGTCAGGGTAAAGGTTAGGGTGAGGGTTAGGGTGAGGGTGAGGGTGAAGATTAGGGTGAGCATTAGGGCGAGGGTGAGGGTTAGGGTTAGTGTGAGGGTTAGTGTGAGGGTTAGGGTGAGGGTAAGGGTTAGGGTGATGGTAAGGTTGAGGGTAAGTGTTAGTATTATGTTGTGGGTAAGGGTTAGGGTGAGCGTTAGAGTACGGATTAGGGTTAGGGTGGGGGTTAGGGTTAGGATTAAGTTGAGGGTTAGCGTTAGGGTGATGACTGTTGTGAGAGTATGGTTTAGGGTGAGAGTGAGTGTTCTGTTGAGCTTGAGGGTTAGGATGAGTTTGAGGGTTAGGGTTTCATTTAGGGTTAGGGAGAGGGTTAGTGTGAGCGTTATGGTTAGGATTAGGGTTAGAGTGAGGATGAGGGTGAGGGTTAGGGTGTGGGTAAGTGTTATGGTTATGGTTAGGGTTAGGGCTAGGGTAAGGGTGAGGGTTAGTGTGAGGTTGAGGGTTTCGTTTACCTTAGGATTAGGGTTAGGGTGATGTTTAGGGTGAGGGTGACTGTTCGGTGAGGGTGAGGGTGAGGGTGAGGGTGAGGGTTAGGGTTAGGTTTAGGTTGAGGGTGATTGTGAGGGTTAGGATTAGCAATAGGGTTAGGGTTAGGGTGAGGGTGAGGGTCAGTGTGCGGGTGATAGGGTTAGGGTTAGGGTTAGGGTGATGGTAAGGGATAGTGTGAGGGTTATGATTAGGGTTAGGGTTAGGGTGAGGGTAAGGGTTACGGTGAGGGTTAGGGTGAAGTTGAGGGTAAGGGATCGGGTTAGGGTTAGGGTGAGGGCTAGGGTGAGGGTGAGGGTTAGTGTGAGGGTTAGGGTGAGATTTTCTTTTAGGTCAGGGTTAGGTTTATGATGAGGATTAGCTTGAGAGTGAGGGTTAGGGTTAGGGTGAAGGTTAGTGTGAGGGTCAGGTTGAGGGTTAGGGTTTGTGTGATGTTTAGGGTGATGGAGAGGGTTAGGGTGAGGATGAGGATGAGGGTGAGGGTGACGGTTGGGGTGAGGGTGAAGTTTAAGGTGTGGTTGAGGATTAGGGTTAGGGTTAGGGTTACGGTTATGGTGAGGGTAAGGTATAGGGTGAGGTTTATTGTGAGGATGAATGTTAGGGTTAGTGTTAGGGTTATGGTGAGGTTTAGGGTGAGGGTTAGGGTTTGGTTTAGGGTTAGTTTGAGGGTGAGGTATAGGATGAGTGTTAGGGTGAGGGTTAGGGATATGGTTTGGCTGAGGGTGAGGGTGACTGTAAGAGTGAGGGTTGTTAGGGTGAGGGTTAGGGTTAGGGTGAGGGTGAGGGTGAGGGTTAGGGTGAGGCTATGGGTTAGGTTGAGAATTAGTGTAAGGGTGAGGGTTAGGGTTAGCATTAGGGTTAGTGTGAGGGTTAGGGTTAAGGTTAGGGATAGGATGAGGATTAGGGTTAGGGTTAGGTTTAGGGTGAGGGTTAGGCTGCGGGATAGGGTTAGGGATAGAATGACTGTTATGTTTACTGTGAGGATTAGGGTTAGAGTGAGGTTCAGGTTTAGTGTGAGGTTTAGGTTTAAGGTTAGGGTTAGGATGAGTGTTAGGGTTAGGTTGAGGGGTAGGGGGAGGGGAAAGGCTAGGGTTAGGGTTAGTGTGAGGGTTAGTGTTAGGATGAGGGTTAGGTTTAGGGTACAGGTTATGGTTAAAGTAAGGGTTAAGGTGAGGGCTAGCGTTAGGGTTAGGGTGAGGGTCAGGGTGAGGTTTAGGTTAAGGTTGAGGGTTAGGTTTAGGGTGAGGGTTAGGTTTAGGGTGAGTGTTAGGGTGATGGTGAGGATCAGGGTGAGGGTGACGGTTAGGTTTAGAGTTAGGGTTAGGGTGAGTGTTAGGATTAGTGTTAGCTTTAGGGTGAGAGTTAGGGTGAGGTGTCGTGATATGGTAAGAGTGAGGTTTAGGGTTAGTGTGAAGGTTAGGGTTAGGGTTAGGTTTAGCTTGAGGATAATGTTTAGGGTGAGGGTTAGTTTGAGGATGAGGTTTAGGGTGAGCGTTAGGGTTAGGTTTAGTGTAAGGATTAGGGTTAAGGTGATGTTTAGGGTGAGGTTGAGGTTTAGTGTGAGGGTGAGGGTGAGGTTGAGGGTGAGGGGTAGGATGAGGGTGAGAGTGAGGTTTGTTTAGCATTAAGGTTAGAGTTAGGGTTAGGCTGAGGGTGAGGGGGAAAGAGAGGGTGAGGGTCAGGGTGAGGGTGAGGGTTAGAATGAGGGTGAGGGTAAGGTTGAGGGTAAGTGTTAGGATTAGGGTTAGGGTGAGTTTTGGGATTAGGGTTAGAGTTATTGTTTGGGTTAGGATTATGGTTAGGATGAGGGTGAGGGTTATTGTTAGAGTTAGGGTTAGGGTTAGGGTGATGGTGGGGTTGACGGTCAGGGTTATTATTAGGGTTATGTTTAGGTTAAGGCTGAGGAAGGGGAGGTTGAGGCTGATGTTTAGGGTTAAATTTAGGGTTAGGTTGAGGGCTTGTGTGAGGGTGAGGGTTAGGCTGAGGGTGAGGGTGAGGGTTTCGGTTAAGTAAAGGTTGGGGTTAGGGTGAAGATTAGGGTGAGGATGAGGATTAAGCTGAGGTTAGGTTCAGGGTCAGCGTTAGGGTTAGAGTGAGACTTAGGGTTAGGGTGATGTTTAGGGTGAGGGTGAGGTTTAGGGTTCTGGTGAGAGGGAAGGTGAGGGTTAGGGTTAAGTTTAGGTTTAGGGTGAGTGTGAAGTTTAGGATTAGGAATAGGATTAGGGTTAGGGTTAAGCTGAGGGTGAGGGTCAGGGTGAGAGTGAAGGTTAGGGTCAGGTAAGGGTTAGGATTAGAGTGAGTGTTATGGTTAGTGTGAGGGTTTTGGTTAGGGTTAGGTTGAGGGTTAGTGTTAGGGTGAGAATAAGCGTTAGGGTGTGGGTTAGGGTGAATGTGAGTGTATGGATTAGGGTCTGTGTTAGGTTTAGGGTGAGGGTTAGGGTTTGGGTGATGTTTAGAGTGAGGTGAGGGTTAGGCTGAGGATGAGGGTTTAGTTGAGGGTGAGGGTTCGTTTGAGGGTGAGGGTTAGGGTGTGGGTGAGGATTAGGGTTAGGGTGAGGTTTAGCATTAGGGGTAGGGTTAGTGTTAGGTTGAGGGTTAGGGTTAGCGTTAGGGTTAGGATGAGGGGTAGGGAGAGGGTAGGGTTAGATTTAGGGTAGGTTTCGGGTGAGTGTGAGGGTTAGGTTGAGGCTGAGGGTGAGCGTTAGGGTTAGAGTTAGGATGAGGGTTAGGCTGACGGTGAGGTTTAGGCTTAGGGTTAGGGTAAGGGTTAGGGTGACTGTGAGGGTTAGCTTTAGGATGAGGATTAGGGTTAGTGTTATCGTTAGGGTTAGGGTTAGGGTGAGTGTTAAGGTGAGGATTAGGGTTAGTGTTGGGGTGAGGGTTAGGGTGAGGGTTAGGTTTAGAGTTAGAGTTAGTGTGAGGATAAGGGTTAGGTAGAGGTTAAGGGTGAAGGGAAGGATGAGGGTGAGGGTTAGGGTGAGGGTGATGGTTATGGTTAGGTTTAGATTTAGGGTGAGAATGAGGTTAAGGGTTAGGTTTTGGATTAGGGTTAGGCTTAGGCTGAGGGTGAGGTTGAGGGTCAGGGTGAGGGTTAAGTTTAGTGTGAGTGTTAGGGTTAGGGTTAGGGTTAAGGTTAGGTTGAGGGTTAGGGTTAGGGTTAGGATTAGGATAAGGGTTAGGCTGAAGGTTAGGTTTAGGTTTAGGGTGAGGGTAAGGTTTAGGGTGAGGTTTATGGTGAGGTTGAGGGTTAGGATTAGTCTTAGGGTTAGGGTGAGGGTTAGGGTTAGGGATAGGTTTAGGGCTGGGTGAGGGTTAGGGTGAGGGAAAGGGTTAGGGTGAGAGTTAGGGTAAGGGGGAGGGATATGGTTATGGTGAGGGTAAGGGTTAGGGCAAGTTTTAGGGTGAGGTTGAGGGTTAATGTTAGCATTAGGGTTACGGTGAGCATGAGGGTTATGGTTATGTTGAGGGCTAGTGTGAGGTGAGGGTTAGGGTGAGGGTGAGTGTTTTGTTGAGAATTAGAGTTAGGGTGAGGTTTAGGGATAGGGTTAGTGTGAGCGTAAGGATTAGGGGCAGGGTTAGGGTGAGGGTGAAAGTTAGGGTTAGTGTGAGGGTTAAGGTTAGGGTTATGGTTTGGGGGAGGGCTAGGGTGAGCCGTAGTTTTAGGTTTAGGGTAAGTTTGCAGGTTAGGGTGAGGGTAAGGTTTAGGGTGAGGTTTAGGGTGAGGGTGAGGTTTAGGGTTAGGTTGAGGTTAGGGTGAGTGTTAGGGTTAGGGATAGGGTGATGATAAGCGTTAGTGTGAGGGTTAGGGTGAGGTTGAGGATTAGGGTTAATGTGAGGATAAGGGTTAGGTTGAGGGTTATGGTGAGAGTGAGGGTTAGGTTTAGGTCGAGGTTATGGTTTAAGGTTATGGTTAGGGTGAGGATTACGGTGCGGCGTACGTTTAGGGTTAGGGTTAGTTGGCGGGTTAGGGTGAGGGTAATGTTTAGGGTGTGGTTTAGCGTGAGGGTAAGAGTTAAGGTTAGAGTGAGGTTAAGGATTAGGTTGAGGGTTAGGGTTAGGGTTAGTGATATGGTGAGGATTAGGGTTAGTGTGAGGGTTAGGGTGAGGTTTAGGATTAGGTTCATTGTGAGGAGAAGTGTTAGGGTGAGGGTTAGGGTGAGGGTGAGTTGTTGGGTTAGCATTAGGGATAGGGTGAAGGTTAAGTTTAGGGTGAGCGTAGGGTTAGGTTTAGGCTTAGGGTTAGGGTTAGGTTGATATTTATGGTGAAGCTGAGTGTTACGGTGAGGGTGAGGGTGAAGGTTAGGTTAAGGGTTAGGGTTAGGGTTAGTGTGAGTGTGAGGATGAGGGTTAGGTTTTGGATTAGGGTTAAGGTTTTGCTTAGTGTGCATGTTAGGGTGAGGATGTGGGTTCGGGTGATGGTGAGGGTTATGGTGTGTGTGAGGTTTAGGGTTAGGCTGAGGATTAGGGTTAGGGTTAGGATTATGGTGAGGTTAAGGGTTAGGGTGAGGTTTACCGTGAAAGTGAGGGTTAGGGTTAGCATTAGAGTTAGGATGATGGTTAGGGTGAGCGTTAGGTTTAGGGTGAGTTTGAAGGTGAGGGTGAGATTTAGTGTTACGATTAGTGTTAGGGTTATGGTTAGAGTGAGGTTGAGAGTTTTGGTTAGGGTGAGGGTTAGGGTTAGGGTGAGGGTTATGGTTAGGGTGAGGGTTAGGGTTAGGTTGAGGGTTAGGGTTAGGGTGAAGTTTAGCGTTAGGGTGATGTTTATTATGAGGGTGAGTGTTAGGGTGAGGGTGAGTTTCAGGGTGAGGGTCAGGGTTTGGTTGATCATGAGGGTTAAGGTGTGGTTGAGAGTTAGGTTTAGGGTGAGGTAGGGTGACGGTGAGTGTTAGGGTGCAGGTTAGATTTAGTGTTAGGGTTAGTGTGATAGAGAGGGTGAGCGTGAGGGTGACGGTTAGGGTGAGTGTGATTGTGAGGGTTAGGGTTAGGATTAGGGTTAGGGTGAGTTTTAGGGTTAGGGTTAGGGTTAGGGTGTGGGTGAGGGTTACGGTTAAGGTTAGGGTTATTTTTAGGGTTAGAGTTAGGGTGAGGGTGAGGGTGAGGGTGAGGTTCAGCATTAGCATTGGTGTTAGGGTTACGGTGAGTATGGGGGTGAGGGTTAGGTTTAGGATTAGGGTTAGGTTTAGGGTTAGGCTGAGTGGGAGGGGGAGATTTAGGGTGAGGGTTAGGGTTAGGGTTAGGTTAAGGCCTAGGGTGAGGGTGAGGGTTAGGGTGAGGGTGAGGGTAAGGGTTTCAGTTAGGTAAGGTTCAGGGTTAATTTTAGGGTGAGGATTAGGTTGAGTTTGAGGGTTAGTGTGAGTGTTAGTGTTAAGTTGAGGGTTACGGTTAGGATTTTGGTGAGTGTTGGTGTTAGGGTTATGTTTAGAGTGAGGTTTAGAGTTAGGGTGGGGTTAGGGGTCAGGTGATGGTGAGGGTTAGGGTGTGGGTGAGGGTTAGGGTTAAGTTGAGTGTTAGGGTGACGGTGAGGGTTAGGTTGAATGTGAGGGTTAGGGTTAGGTTGAGGGTGAGGTTTATGGTTAGGGTGAGGGTTAGGGTGAGGGTTAGTGTGAGGGGGTAGGGTTAGGGTTAGGGTGAGGGTTAGGGTTAGTGTGAGGGTTAGGGTTACAGTGAGGGTAAGTGTTAGGTTGAGGGGTACGGTTAGGGATAGGGTGAGGGCTAGGGTGAGGGTGAGGTTTAGGTTGAGTGTGAGGGTGAGATTTTCGGTAGGCAAGGGATAGGGTTAAGGTTAGGGTGAGGATTAGGGGAGCGGGAGGGTTAGGTAGAGGGTTAGTGTCAGGGTGAGTGTCAGGGTTAGGTTTAGGGTGAGGGGTAGGGTTAGGGTTAGGGTGAGGTTTAGGGTTAGTGTGAGGGTTAGGGTTAGCATTAGGGTTAGGGTTAGTGTGAGGATAAGGTTTAGTTTGAGGGTTAGGTTGTGGGTGAGGGTTAGGGTTATCGTTTGTTTTAGGTTGGGTTAGAGTGAGGTTTAGGGTCAGGGGTAGGGTAATGGTTAGGGTGAGCGTTAGGGTTCGTGTGAGGGTTAGTTTTAGGGTTAGGGTTTGTGTGAGGATAAAGGTTAGTGTAAGCGTAAGTGTGAGAATGAGGGGTAGGGCTAGCGTTAGGTCTAAGTTAAGGGTTAGGGTAAGGGTTAGGGTTAGTGTTAGGGTTAGGGTGAGGGTGTGGGTTAGAGTTAGGGTTAGGGTTGGGTGAGGGTTCTGGTTAGGCTTAGGGTGAGAGTGAGGGTTCGGGTGAGGGTGAGGGTGACCGTGTGGGTGACGGTTAGGTTTAGGGTTAAAGTGATGGCACTTTTCAGGATGAGGGTGAGGATTAGTGTTAGGGTGATGGTTTGGGTGCCGGTTAGTGTTAGGGTTAGTGTTAGAATTAAGGTTACGGTTAGGGTTATTGTTATGGTGAGAGTAAGTGCTAGGGTAAGGTTTAGGGTGAGTGTGAGTGTTAGGGTTAGAGTTAGGGTTAGGGTTAGGGTTAGGGTGAGGGTTAGTGTTAGGGTGAGGGTGAGGTTAAGGGTTAGGTATAGGGTTAGTGTGAGTGTTAGGATTATGGTGAGGGTTAGGGATAGGGTTAGGGTTAGGGTGAGATTTAGGGCTGGAGTTAGGTTTAGAGTCAGGGTATGGGTAAGGCTTAGGGTGAGGGTTAGGTTCAGGTTGAGGCTTAAGGTAGGTTGTGTGTGAGGGTAAGTTTTAGGGTTAGGGCTAGGGTTAGGTTTGGGGTTACAAAGAGCGTTAGGGTTATGGTGAGGGTGAGGGTGATGGTTAGGTTTAGGATTAGGCTTAGAGTTAGTGTGAGGTTTAGGTATAGGCTTAGGGTTAGGGTTAGGGTTAGGGTTAGAGTTAGGGTGAGGTTCAGTGTGAGGGTTAGTGTTTGGATTACAGTTAGAGATAGGGTTAGGGTGAGGGTTAGACTGAGGGGTAGGATTAGTGTTAGAGTGAGGGTAATGGGGATGGTAAAGGTTACGGTGAGGGTTAGGGTGAGGGTGAGGTTTAGGGATAGCATTAGGTTTAGTGTTAGGGTTAGGGTGAGGGTTAGTGTTAGAGTTAGGTTGACGGTGATATTTAGGGTTAGCATTAGGGTTACGGTTAGGTTTATTTAGAGGGTTAGGATTAGGGTAGGGTTAGGATTATGGTTAAGGTTAGGGTTAGGCTGATTATGAGGGTGAGGGTGAGGGTTAGGGTTAGGGTTAGGTTTATGGTGTGGGCTACGGTTAGGTTTAGGGTGAGGGTGAGGTTTTAGGTTAGGAAAGGCTTAGGGTTAGGTTTACAATGAGGATTAGTGTGAGGGTGAGGTTTAAGGTGAGGATTAGGGTTAGGGTGAAGATTAGGGTTAGGTTTAGGGTGAGGTTTAGGTTTAGGATGATGTTTAGGGTGAGGGTGAGGGTTAGGGTGAGGGTGAGGGTGAGGGTGAGGGTGTTGGTGAGGGTTAGGGTTAGGGTTAATGGGACAGTGAGGTTTAAGGTGAAGGTGAGGATTATGGTTAGTTTTAGGGTGTGGGTTAGGGAAAGAATTAGGGTGAGAGGGAGGGTTAGGGTTAGGGTGAGGGTTAGGTTTAATGTGACGTTAGGGTTCGGTTAGGGTTAGTGTGAGGATAAGGGTTAGGGTGAGGGTTAGGGTGAGACTGAAGGTTAGGATTAGCGTTACGGTTAAGGTGAGATTTAGGGTGAGGGTTAGGGTGAGGGTTAGGTTTAGGGTGAGGGTGAGGGTTCGGGTGAGGGTGTGTGTTACAGTGTGGGTGAAGTTTAGGGTTAGGGTTATGGTTAAGGTGATGTTGAGTGTTAGGGTGAGAGTGAATGTTAGGGTTACGGTGAGCGTTAGGGTTAAGGTTAGGGTTAGGCGAAATGTGAGGATTAGGGTTAGAGTTAGGGTTAGGATTAGGTGTACGGTTAGGCTGAGGGTGAGGGATGGGTTTAGCATGAGGGTTAGCGTTAGGATTAGGGTTAGGCTGAGGTTTAGGGTGGGTGTTAGGGTTAGGGTGAGGGTGCATGTTAGGGTTTGGGTTAGGGTGAGGTTTAGGGTTAAGGTGAGGGCTAGGGATAGGGTTAGGGTTTGGGTGAGGGTCAGAGTTAGGGGTAGGTTTAGAGTTAGAGAGAGGGTGAGGGTTACAGTTAGGGTTAGGATTAGGTGTACGGTTAGGCTTAGGGTGAGGGTTAGGTTTAGCGTGAGGGTTAGGGTTAGGGTTAGGGTTAGGTTGAGGGTTAGGGTTAGGTTTAGGATGAGGTTTTGGCTGAGGGTTAGGGTTAGGGTGAGGGTGAGGGTTAGTGTTAGTGTGAGGGTTAGGGTTAGGGTTTTGTTTACAGTGAGAGTGAGGGTTAGGGTTAGGTTTAGGGTGAGGTGAGCGATAGGTTGAGGGTTTGGGTTAGGTTTAGTATTAGGGTGATGCTTAGGGTGAGGGTTAGTGTTAGGGTTAGGGTTAGGGTGAGGGTTAGGGTTAGGTTTAGAGTTAGGATGAGGGTGAGGTTGAGGGTTAGCGTTTGAATTAGGGTTAGGTTTAGGGTTATGCTGAGGGTGAGGTTGAGGGTGAGGGTGAGTTTTAGGGTTTGGGTGAGGGTTAGGGTTATGGTTAGGGTTAAGGTGAGGGTGAGGGTTAGGGTTAGAGTTAGAGTTAGGATGAGGGGTAGGCTGAGCGTTAGGTTTAGGCTTAGGGTGAGGGTAAGGATTAGGGTATTGGTGAGGGATAGTTTTAGGATTCAGGTTAGGGTTAGGGTGATGGTTAGGCTCAGGGTTAGGCTTAGGGTGAAGGATAAGGTGAGGGGTAGGGTTAGGGTTAGTGTTAGGGTGAGGATTAGGGTTAGGGTGAGGGTAAGGGTGAGGGGTAGGTTTAGGTTTAAGTTTAGTGGGAGGGTAAGGGTTAGGGAGAAGTTTAAGGTGAGGGTGAGGATGAGGGTGAGGGTTAGTGTGAGGGTGATGGTTACCGTTAGGTTTAGAGTTAAGATGAGAGTGAGTGTGAGGATTAGGTTTTGGATTAGGGTTAGGTTTAGGTTTACTATGAGGGTGAGGTTAAGGGTGAGGGTGAGTTTGAGGGTTAGGTTGAGAGTTAGGGTTAGGGTTAGGGTAAATGTTAGGGTGAGGGATAGTGTTAGGGTTAGGGTTTGGATCAGGATTAGGCTGAGGGTTAGGATTAGTGTTAGGGTGAGGATAAGGGTTAGGGTGAGGGTTATGGTCAGGGTGAGGGTTAGGGTTAGCTTAGGGTTAGGGTGAGGGTTAGGGTGAGGTTTAGGGTGAGGGTTAGGGTGAGGGTTAGTGTTAGGGTTAGGGATAGGGTTGGGTGAGGGAAAGTGTTAGGGTGAGGGTTAGTGTGGGGATGAAGGATATGGTTATGGTGAGGGTAAGGGTTAGGGCTAGGTTTAGGGTGAGGTTGAGGGTTAATGTTAGCATTAGGGTTATGGTGAGTGTGAGGTTTAGCGTGAGGGTTATGGTTAGAGTTAGGGTTAGGGTGAGGGTTAGGCTGAGGGATAGGGTTAGGGTAAGGGTTAGGGTTAAGTTTAGGGTAAGTGTGAGGGTGAGGGTGATGGTTAGGGTTAGGGTTAGGATTAATTGCTAGGGTTAGGGTTAGCCTGAGTGTGGTGTTGAGGGTTAGGGTTAGGGTTAGGTTTAGGGTTAGGGTTATGGTGAGGGTGAGGGTTAGAGTTAGGGTGTTGGTTAGGGTGAGTGTTAGGGTGACTGTGAGGGTTAGGGTTAGTGTGAGGGTTAGGTTTAGAGTGAGTGATAGGGTTATGGTTAGGGTTTGGGTGAAGGTTAAGTTTAGGGTTTGGGTTTAGGTTAGGTTGAGAGTTAGGCTGAGGGTTAGGTTTAGGTTTAGGGTGAGGATAAGTGTTAGGGTGACGGTGAGGCTTAGGATTAATGTTAGGGTTAGTTTTAGTGTGAGGGTAAGGGATAGGGCTAGGGTTAGGGTGAGGGTTTTGGTTAGGGTTACGTTTAGAGTTAGGGTGAGGGTGAGGGTAAGGGCTAGGTTTTGTATTAGGGTTAGGTTTAGGGTTAGGATGAGGGTTAGGCTGAGGTTTAGGGTTAGGGTTCGGTAAGGGTAAGGGTTAGGGTGAGAGTGAGGGTTAGGCTTAGGCTTAGGGTTAGGGTGCCGGTTAGGGTGACGTTTAGTGTTAGTGTTAGGGTTAGGGTTAGAATGAGGGTTAGGGTGAGGGTAAGGGTTAGGGTTGGGGTTAAGGTGATGGTGATGGATGATGTTAAATTGAGGGTAAGGGTTAGGGCGAGGTTTAGGGTGAGGCTGAGGGTTAATGTTAGCATTAGGGGCATGGTGAGGGTGAGGGTTAGGGTGAGGGTTAGAGTTAGGGTTAGGGATAGGGTGCGGATTAAGGTTAGGGTTAGGTTTAGGGTTAGGGTTAGGCTGAGGGGTAGGGTTAGGGTTAGTGTTAGGGTTAGGGTTAGGGAGTGGGTTAATGTTAGGGTTAGGGTTAGGGTGAGGTTGAGGGTGAGGGTTAGGGTTAAGGTGAATGTTATGGATAGGTTGAGGTTTAGGGTTAGCATTAGGGTTAGGCTTAGGATTAGGGTTAGGGTGAGGGTGAGGGCTAGTGTTAGTATTAGGGTTATGGTTAGGGTTAATGTGAGGATGAGGTTTAGAGTGAGGGTAAGGGTTAGGGCGAGGTTTAGGGTGAGCTTGAGGTTTAATGTTAGAATTAGGGTTACTGGGAGGGTGAGGGTTAGGGTGAGTGTTATGGTTATGCTTAGGGATACAGTGAGGATTAGGGTTAGGGTTAGGTTTAGGGTGAGGGTAAGGCTGAGGGCTAGGGTTAGGTTTAGCGTTACGGTGAGGGTTAGGGTTAGGGTGAGGGTTAGGATTAGGGTTAGGTTCAGGTTGAGGTTGATAGTGAGGGTAACCGTTAGGTTGAGGGTCAGAGTGAGGTTGAGGTTTAGGGTTAGCATTAGGGTTAGGGTTAGTTTAGGGTGAAGGTTAGGATTAGGCTTACGGTTAGGGTAAGGGTTAGGGTTAGGGTGAGGGTTAGGGTTAGGGTGATTTTTAGGGTGACGGTGAAGGTTAGGGTTAGGGTGAGGTTGAGGGTCAGGTTGAGGTTGAGAGTGACGTTGAGGGTGAGGGTTAGGGTTGAGGTTATGTTTAGGGTGAGGTGAGGGTGAGGGTTAGGGTTAGGGTGAGGTTTAGGGTGAGGTTTAGGGTTAATGTTTCGTGTAGGGTAAGGGTGAGGGTAAGGGTTACAGTGAGAGTTATTTTGAGTGTGAGTGTTAGGGTTAGGGTGAGGGTAAGGGTTAGGATGAGGGTTATTGTGAGGGTGTGGGTTCGGGTTAGCATTAGGGTTAGGTTGAGGGTGAGGGTTTGTGTGAGGGTTAGGGTTACGGTTAGGGATAGGGTGAGGATTAGGGTTAGTGTGAGGGTGAGGGTCTTGGTAAGGGTTAGGGTTAGATTTAGGGTGAGGTTGAGGGTGAGCATTAGAATTAAGATTAGGGTTAGGGTTAGAGGTAGGTGAGATTGAGGGTGAGGGTTAGGGTTTAGGATAGAATTAGGGTGAGGGTGAGCGTGACGTTTAGGTTTAAGATTAGGGTTAGGCTTATGGTGAGGGTTAGGGTGAGGGTTAGAGTGAGGCTTAGGCTTAGGGTTAGGGTGAAGTTTAGGTTTACGGTGAGGGCTATGGTCCAGGTGAGTTTTAGGGTGAGTGTGTGGGTGAGGTTGAGGGTTTCGGTTAGGTAAGGGTTATGTTTAGGGTTATGGTGAGGATTAGGGTGAGGGTTAGGGTGAGGCTCAGGGTTAGGGTGAGAGTTAGGGATATGTTGAGGGTTACGGTTAGGGTTAGGTTGAGGCTGAGGGTTAGGTATAGGGTAAGGGTTAGGGTTAGTTTGAGGCTGAGGGTTAGGTATAGGGTAAGGGTTAGGGTTATGGTGAGGGTTAGGGTTAGGGGAAGTGTTAGGGTGAGGGTGAGGTTTAGGGTTAGGGTTAGGGTGAGGTTTAGGGTTAGGGTTAGGGTTAGTGTAAGGGTTAGAGTTAGGGTGAAGGTTAGGGTTAGAGTTAGGATTAGGGTTAGGGTAAGGGTTAGGGTGAGGGTGAGGGTTAGGGTTAGGTTTAGGGTGAGGGGTACGGTTAAGGTTAGGGAGAGGGTTAGGGTTAGGGTATGGGTTAGGGTTAGTTTGAGGGTTAGGGTGAAGTTGAGTTTGAGGTTGAGGGTTAGGGTGAGGGTGATGGTGACGGTGAGGGTTAGTGTTAGGATTCGGGTTAGGGTTAAGGTGATAGTTAAGGTTAGGGTTAGGGTTAGGGTGAGGTTGAGGGTGAGGATGAGGGTTAGGTTTAGGGTTAGGTTTAGGATTAGGGTGAGATTTAGGGGAAGGGTTAGGGTTAAGGTGAGGGTTAGGTTAAGGGTTAGGGTGAGGGTTACGGTTAGGGTTAGGTTTAGGGTGAGGTTAAGTGTTAGGGTGAGGGTGCGGGTGAAGTTGAGGTTTAGGGTTAGGGTGAGTGTGAGTGTGAGTGTGAGGGTTAGGTTTAGAATTAGGTTTAGGTTTATGGTTAGGCTCAGGTTGAAGGTATGAGTGAGGCTCACCCTAGCACTCACGGCTAGGGTTAGGCTGAGGGTTAGGATGCTGGGTAGATTTAGGGTTAGAATTAGGGTGAGGGTTAGTTTTAGTGTGAGGGTTACGGTTAGGGTTAGGGTTAGGGTGATGGTAAGTGTTAGAGTGTGGGTTAGGGTGAGAGTGAGGGTTAGGGTGATGTTTAAGGTGAATGTCGAAGTTAGAGAGAGTGAGAGGTTTCGGGTGAGGGTGAGGGTTAGGGTGTGGGTGAGGGTGAGGATTAGGGTGAGGGTATGGGTTAGGGTCATGTTTAGGATGAGTGTGAGGTTTAGGGTGAGAGTTAGGGTTCAGGGAAGGGGAATTGTTAGGGTGTAGGTGAGGGTTAGGGTAAGGGTGTGGCTTAGGGTGACCGGGAGTGTTAGGGTTCAGGGGAGGATTAGGGTTAGGGTTAGTCTTTGGGTTTGGGTTCGGGTTAGGGTTAGGGTGAATGTTAGGGTGAGAGGTAGGATTAGTGTTAGGATGAGATTTAGACTTAGGGTGAGGGTTACGGTTAGGGTTAGGGTTAGGGTTAGGGTGAGTATAAGGGTTAGGGTGAGGGTTAGTGTGAGACTGAGGGTTAGGGCTAGGATGAGGGTTAGGGTGAGGGTTAGGGTTAGGGTTAGGGTTCGGTGAGGGTTAGGGTGAGTGAAAGGTTTAGGGTGAGGGTTAGGTTGAGGTTGAGGTATAGGGTTATGGTGAGGGTAAGGGTTAGGGCGACGGTTAGGGTGAGGTGGAGGGTTAGGGTTAGCATCAGTGTTAGGGTGAGGGTGAGCGTTAGGGTGAGGGTGAGGGGAAGGCTGAGGGATAGGGTTAGGGTTAGGGTTAGGGTGATGGTTACATATAGGGTTAGGGTGAGGGTGAGTGTTAGGTAATGGTTAGGGTCAGGGTTAGGGTGAGGGTGAGGGTTAGGGTTAGCATTAGGGTTTGGGTCAGATTGAGTGTTAGGGTAAGGGTTAGGGTGAGGTTGAGGGTTAGGGTTAGCATTAGGGTTACGGTTAGGGTTAGGGTGTAGGTTAGGTTTAGGTTTAGAGTGAGGGTGAGGGTCAGGGTTAGGGTTAGGATTAGGTTTAGGGTTAGGGTGAAGCTGAGGGTGAGGGTGAGGGTGAGGGTAAGCGTGAAGGTGAGGGTTAAGTTTAGCATTAAGTTTAGGGTGAGGTCTAGGGTGAGGGTGAGGGCTAGGGTGAGGGTTAGTGTGAGGGTTATGGTTAGTACTAGGTGAGGGTTAGGGTTAGGGTTAGTGTAAGGATAAGGGTTAGGTTGAGGATTAGGGTGAGAGTGAGTGTTAGGGTTAAATTAAGGGTTAGGGTGAGGGTTAAGGTAAGGGTTAGGGTTAGGATTAGGGTGAGGGTGAGTTTTAAAGTTAGGTTTAGGGTGAGGGTTAGGGTTGGGGTGAGGGTTAGGGTTAGGGTTAGGGTGAGGATGAGGATTCGGGGTTAGGGTGAGTGTGAATGTTAGGGTTTTGGTGACGTTTAGGGTTAGGGTGAGGGTGATGCTGAGGTTTAGGCTTAGGGTTAGTGTGAGGATAAGGGTTAGGGTGAGGATTAGGGTGAGTGTGAGTGTTAGGGTTAGCATAAGGTTTAGGGTGAGGGTTAGGGTTAGGGTTAGGGTAAGGAATGGGGTTAGGTAAGGGTTAGGGTTAGGCTTAGGGTTAGGGTTAGGGTTAGGGTTAGGGTGAGTGTTAGGCTTAGGGTTAGGGTTAGGGTGAGGGTTAGGGTTAAGTTTAGGGTTAGGGTAAGGTTAGGGTTAGCATGAGGTTTAGGGTTAGGGTGATGTTTAGGGTGACGGTGAGGGTTAGGGTGAGGGTGAGGTTGAGCGTGAGGGTTAGGGTGAGGGTGAGGGTGAGTGGGAGGGTGACGGTGAGGGTTAGGTTTAGGGTGAGGGTAAGAGTTAGGGTTAGGGCAAGGGTTAGGCTGAGGGTGAGGGTGAGGGTGAGGTTAGGTAAGTGTTAGGGTTAAGTTTAGGATGAGGATTAGGGTGAGGGTGAGGGTTAGTGTTAGGTTGAGTGTTAGGGTTAGGGTTAGGGTGAGGGTTAGGGTGAGAGGTAGGGTTAAGGTTAGGATGAGGGTTAGGCTTAGTGTGAGTGTTCCGGTTAGGTTTAGAGTTAGTGTGAGGATAAGTGTTAGGGTGAGTGTTAGGTTGAGACTGATTGTTAGGGTTAGCGTTAGGGTTAGTGTGAAGGTTAGATTGGGGGTTAGGGTGAGGGTTAGGGTTCGGGTTAGGGTTGGGTGATGGTTAGGGTGAGGGTAAGTGTTAGGTTTAGGTTGAGAGTGAGGGTGAGGGTAAGGGTTAGGGTTAGGGTCAGGGTTAGGGTTAGGGTGTGGTTTAGGGTTTGCCTTAGGGTTACGGTTAGGGTTAGGTTGAGTGTTAAGTTTAGGGTTAGGGTGCAAGTTAGGTTTAGGGTTAGAGTGAGGGTGAGGGTGAAGGAGAGGGTTAAGTTTAGGTTTAGTGTTCAGGTGAGGGCTAGGGTGAGGGTGATGTTTTTGTTTAGGATAGGTCTAGGGTTAGGTTTAGGGTGAGGATTAGTGTGGGGTTGAGGTTTAAGGTGAGGGTTAGGGTTAGGGTTAGGGTGAGGGTTAGGGTTAGGGTGAGGGTTAGGTTGAGGGTGAAGGTGAGAGTGAGGATTCGGGTGAGGATTAGGGTTAGGGTGATGGTTATGGTTAGGGTAACCTTTAGGGTTAGTGGGAGCGTAAGGGTTAGGATGACAGGGTGAGGGTGAGGGTTAAGGTTAGGTTTAGGATTAGGATGAGTGTTAGTGTGAGGGTTAGTGTTAGGGTTAGGGTGAAGGTTAGGGTGAAGTTTAGGTTTAGGGTTTGGGTTAGGGTGAGGGTTAGGTGAGAAGGAGTAGGGTGACGGTTAGGGGGAGGGTGAGGGATAGGGTTATGGTGAGGGTAAGATTTAGGCTGAGGCTTAGGTTGAGAATGAGCATTTGTGTTAGCATCAGTGTTGGGTTGAGGGTGAGGGTTAGTGTTAGGCTGAGGGGTAGTTTTAGGGTTAGGGTGTGGGTGAGGGTGAGGGTTAAGGCTAGACTTAGGGTGAGCATGAGGGTTAGGTTTAGGGTTAGGGTGAGTGTGAGGGTTAGGTTTAGGATTAGGGTTAGGGTTAGGGTTAGGCTGAGGTTGAGGTTATGAGTGAGGGTGAGGTCTAGTGTTAGGGGTAGAGGTAGAGTTAGGGTTAGATTTAGGGTTAGTATTAGAGTTAGGGTTAGGATTAGGCTGAGCATGAGGGTGAGGGTGAGGGTGAAGGTGAGGTTTAGGGTTAGAGTTAGGGGTAGATTTAGGGTTAGGTTGAGCGGTCGGATGAGAGTGAGGTTTAGGGTTTGCGTTAGTTTTAGGGTGAGGTTTAGGGTGAGAGTTGAGTGTTAGGGTTAGGGTTAGGGTGAGGGTGTGGGTTACGGTTAGTGTGAGGGTGAGGGTCTGTGTTAGGGTTAGGGTTAGGCTTAGATTTAGGATGAGGGTGATGGTGACGTTAGAATTAGGATTAGGGTTAGGGTTAGAGTTAGGTGAGAGTGAGGATGAGTGATAGGGTTTGGGTGAGAATTAGGGTGAGGGTGATCATGAGGGTTAGGGTTAGGATTAGGGTTAGAATTATGTTTAGGGTTAGGGTGAGAGTGAGGGTGAGGCTTAGGGTTAGGATTAGGTTTAGGGTTAGTGTGAGGATCAGGGTTAAGTGAGGGTGAGAAGGAGGGTGAGGGTTAGGGTGAGCTTTAATATTAGGGTTAGGGTGAGGGTTAGGGTGAGTTTTAGGGTTACGTTGAGGGTTAGGGTTAGGGTTAGGTTGAGGCTAAGGTTTAGGCTGAGGGTTAGGGTAGGTTTAGGGTGAGGTTTAGGTTTAGGGTGAGGGCTATTGTGAGGGTGAGTGTGAGGGTGAGTGTGAGGGTGAGGTTGAGGGTTTTGGTTAGGTAAGGGTTAGGGTTAGGGTTAGGGTGAGGATTAGGGTGAGGATGAGGTTTAGGTTGAGTGTTAGGTTGAGGGTGAGGGTTAGGGTGAGGGTGAGGGTGAGGTAGAGCATGAGGGTTCGGGTGAGCGTGAGAGTTCGGGTGAGGTTGAGGGTTCGGGTGTGGGTCAGGGTTAGGTTTAGGGTGAGGTTTAGGGTGACGGTGAGGGTTAGGGTGAGGGTGAGGTTTAGGATTGGGGTTAGGGTGAGGGTTAGGTTTAGGGTGATTGTTAGGGTGAGGGGTAGGGTTAGGGTTAGGCAGAGGGTTAGGGTTAGGGTGAAGGGTAGGGTTAGTTTGAGGGTTAGGGTGAAGGTGAGTTTGAGGATGAGGGTTAGGGTGAGGGTGATGGTGACGGTGAGGGTTAGGGTTAGGATTCGGGTTAGGGTTAGGTTGAGAGTTAGGGTTAGGGTTAGGTTTAGGATGTTGAGGGTGAGGGTGAGGGATAGGGTTAGGGTTAGGTTTAGGATTAGGTTTAGGTTTAGGGTAAGGGTTACAGTTAGGGTTAGGGTGAGGGTTAGGTTTAGAGTTAGGGTGAGTGTTAGGGTTAGGGTTATGTTTAGAGTGAGGGTTAGGGTTAGGATTAGGGCGAGGGTGAGGGTTAGGTTGAGGGGTAGGATTAGGTATAGGGTAAGGGTTAGGGTTAGGGTGAGGGTTAGGTTTAGGATTAGGGTGAGTGTGAGGGTTAGTGTTAGGGTTAGGGTAAGGGTTAGGTTTAGGGTGAGGGTTAGTTTTAGGTTTAGGTTTAGGTTGAGAGTGACGCTGAAGGTTAGGGTTAGGGTTAGTGTGAGGATCAGGGTTAGGGTGAGGATTAGGGTGAAGGTGAGGGTTAGGGTTAGCATAAGGTTTAGGGTGAGGGTTAGGGTTAGTGTTAGGGTTAGGGTAAGTGTTAGGGTTAGGGTAAGGGTTAGTGTTAGGGTGATGTTTATGATGATGTTGAGGGTTAGGGTGAGGGTGAGGTTGAGCGTGAGAGTTAGGGTGAGGGTGAGTGGGAGGGTGACGGTGAGGGTTAGGGTTAGGGTTAGGGTGAGTTTGAGGTTTAGGGTTAGCATTAAGGTTAGGGTTAGGGTTAGGCTGAGGTTTAGGGGTAGGGTTAGGGTTAGGGTGAGGTTCAGCGTGAGGGTGATGGTGAGGGTGAGTGTGAGGTTTAGGCTGAGGTGTAGGGTGAGGGTTAGGGAGAGGGTGAGGATTAGTGTTAGGGTGAGGTTTAGGGTGAGTGTTAGGTTTAGGGTTAGTGTGAGCGTTAGGGTGAGGGTTTGGGTTAGGGTTTGGGTGAGGTTGTGGTTTAGGGTTAGCATTAAGGTTAAGGTTAGTGTTAGGCTGAGGTTTAGGTGTAGGATTAGGTTTGGGTTGAGATAGATGGTGAGGGTGAGGTTGAAGTTGAGTGTGAGGTTTAGTCTGACGTTTAGGCATAGGGTGAAGATTACGGTTAAAGTTAGGTTTAGGGTGAGTGTTAGGCTGAAGGGTAGGTTTAGGGTTAGTGTGAGGGTTAGGGTGAGGGTTAGGGTTAGGGTTAGAATTAGGGTGAAGTTGAGGGTGAGGGTAAGTTTTAGGGTGATTGTTAGGGTGATTTTGAGGTTTAGGGTTAGCATTAGATTTAGGGTTAGCCTTAGGCTGAAGTTTAGGGTTAGGATTAGGGTTGGGGTGAGGGTGAGGGCTAGTGTTAGCATTATGGTTAGTCTTAGGTTTAGGATTAGGGTTAGTGTGAGGGTTAGGGATAGGGTAACGGTAAGGATGAGGGTAAGGGTTAGGGTTACGGTAAGGGTGAGGGTGAAGGTTTGGTTTAGAGTTAGGATTAGAGTTAGGGATAGGGTTAGGCTGAGGGTGGGGGTGAGGTTGAGGGTGAGGGTTAGGGTTAGCGTTAGTTTTAGGGTGAGGGCTAGGGTGAGGGAGAGGTTTAGTGTGAGGGTTAGGTTGAGGGTATGGGTTTAGGTTAAGAAAGGCTTAGGTTTAGGGTTAGCGTGAGGATTGGGGTGAGGCTGAGGTTTAAAGTGAGGATTAGGGTTAGGTTGAGGATTAGGGTTAGGGTTAGGGTGAGGGTGAAGATTAGGATGATGTTTAGAGTGAGGGTGAGGGTTAGGGTGAGGGTGAGGGCTAGGGTGTAGGTGAGGGTTAGCGTTAGGTTGAGGTCTAGGGTTAGGGTTAGGGTTAGGGTGAGGTTTAGTTTTAGTGTGTGGGTGAATGAGAGGGTTAGGTTTAGGATTAGGCTTAGGTGTAGGGTTAGGCTTAGGGTGAGGGTGAGGGTCAGGTTAGCATTAGGATGAGGTTTAGGGTTATGGTTAGGGTTAGGGTGAGGGTGAGGTTTAGGGTAAGATTGATGTTGAGGGTGAGGGTTAGGTTTAGGGTGAGGGATAGGGTTATGGTTATGGTTAGGCTGAGGGTGAGGGTGTGGGTTACGGTGAGGGTGATTGTGAGGTTGAGAGTGAGGGTGACGATTAGCGTTTGGGTGAAGGTTAAGTTTAGGGTTTGGGTTAAGGTTAGGTTGAGGGTTAGGGTTAGAGTTAAGATGAGGGTTAGGCTGAGGGTTAGGTTTAGGTTTAGGGTGAGGGTGAGGGTTAGAGTGAGGGTGAGCCTTAGGATTAGGATTAGGGTTAGTTTTAGGGTGAGGGTAAGGGATAGGGTTAAGCTTAGGGTGAGGGTTTTGTTTAGGGTTAGGTTTAGAGTTAGGTTGAGGGTGAGGGTTAGGTCTTGTATTAGGTATAGGGTTAGTGTTAGGCCGAGGGTGAGTTTGAGGTTGAGGGTGACAGGGTGAGGTTTAGGGTTACGGTTAGGGTTAGGATGAGAGTTAGGCTGAGGATTAGTGTTAGGGTTCGTTAAGAGTAAGGGTTAGAGTGAGAGTGAGGGTTAGGTTTAGGCTTAGGGGTAGGGTGACGGTTTGTGTGCGGTTTAGTGTTAGTGTTAGGGTTAGGGTTAGAGTGAGGTTTAGCATGAGGGTAAGGGTTAGGGTGAGTGTTAGGCTGATGGTGAGGGATAGGGTTAAGGTGAGGGTAAGGGTTAGGGCGAGGTTTAGGGTGAGGCTGAGGGTTAATATTAGCATTATGGGTAAGGCGAGTGTGTGGGTTAGGGTGAGGGTTAGTGTTAGTGTTAGAGACAGGGTGAGTATTAGGTTTAGGGTTAGGTTTAGGGTGACGGTTAGGATGAGGGATAGGGTTACGGTTAGTGTTAGGGTGAGGGTTAGGGTGTTGGTTTATGTTAGGGTTAAGTTTAGGGTGAGGTTGAGGGTGAGGGTAAGGGTTAGTGTGACGGTTATGGTGAGGTTGAGATTTAGGGTTAGGATTAGGGTCAGGTTTAGGGATAGAGTTAGGGTTAGGATTAGGGTTAAGGTGAGGGTGACGGCTAGTGTTAGTATTAGGGTTCGTTTTCAGGTTAGGGTGAGGGTGAGGTTTAGGTTGAGGGAGATGGTTAGGTTGAGGGTTAGGGTGAGGGTGAGGGATTTGGTTAGGAAAGGCTTAGGGCTAAGGTTAGGGTGAGTATTAGGGTTTGGGGTGAAATTTAACTTGAGGATTAGGGTTAGGGTGAGTATTAGGGTTAGGGTGATGTTTAGGGTGAGCGTGATGTTTAGGGTGAGGGTTAGGATGAGGGTGAGGGTGAGAGTGTAGGTGAGGGTTAGGGTCACGGTGAGGGTCAGTGTGAAGGTGATGGTTCGGGTTCGGTTTAGGGTTAGGGTGAGTGTTAGGGTTAAGGGTTAGGGTGAGGGGTAGTGTGAGGTGTAAGGTGAGGGTTATGGTTAATGTAAGGGTTAGGGTTAGGGTTAGTGTGAGGATAAGCGTTAGGGTGAGACTGAGGGTTAGGTTTAGCGTTAGGGTTAGGGTGAGGTTTATGGTGAGGGTTAAGTTGAGGGTTAGGGTTAGTATGAGTTTGAGGGTTAGAGTTAGGTTTTGGTTGAGGATTAGGGTTAGGGTGAGTTTTAAGGTAGGGTTAGGGTTAGGGTGAGGGTTAGGATGAGGGTGAGTTTCAGGTTGTGGGTGACGGTTAGTGTGAGGGTGAGGGTTAGGGTTATGGTGAGGTTTATGTTAGGGTTAGGGTTATGGTGAGGGTAATGGTTAGGATGACGTTTGAAGTGAGGGTGACAGTGAGGGATAGCGTTAGATTTAGGGTGAGGGTTAGGGTGAGGGTTAGGTTTCAGGTTAGATTGGGTGAGGGTGAGGGTTAGAGTTAGGTTTAGGCTGAGGTTAAGGATTAGGGTGAGGGTTAGCGTGAGGGTGAGGGTTAGGGTTAGGTTGAGGGTTAGGGTGAGCGTTAGGGTGAGGGTCAGATTTGGATTAGTGTTAGGGTGAGGGTTAGGGTGAGGTTTAGTTTTAGTGTTAGGGTTAGGGTAAGGGTTAGGGTGAGGGTAAGGGTTAAAGTGAGGTTCAGGGAGAGGGTGAGTGTTAGGGATAGCATTATGGTTAAGTTTAGATTTAAGGTGAGGGTTAGTATGAGGGTTAGGCTTACTGTGAGGGTGAGGGTTAGGGTTAGCATTAGGGTTAGGGTTAGGGTTAGGCTGAGGGTTAGGGTTAGGGTTAGGGTGAGGGTGAGTGTTAGGGTTAGGGTTAGGGTGAGGGTGAGGGTTAGGTTTAGGAATAGGCTTAGGTGTAGGGTCAGGCTTAGGGTGATGGTGAGGGTGAGGGTCAGAGGTTTAGTGTTATGGTTATGGTTATGGTTTGGGATAGGGTGAGGGTTACGATGAGGGTGATGGTGAGGGTGAGGGTGAGGGTTAGGTTTAGGGTGAGGATTAGGGTTATGGTTAGGGTTAGAGTGAGGATGAGTGTGAGGGTTAGTGTGAGTGTGAGGGTGAGGTTGAGGTTGAGGGTGAGGGTTAGGGTTTAGGTGAGGGTCAGGTTTACGGTTACTGTAAGGTTAGGTTGAGGGATAGGGTTAGGTTTAGGGTCAGGGTTAGAGTTTGCGTTAAGGTTATCGTGAGGGTTAGGGTTAGGGTTAGGTTTAGGGTTAGGGTGAGGCATAGAGTGAGGGGTAGGGTTAGGTTTAGGTTGAGGGTTAGGGTTAATGTGAGGATTAGGATTAGGGTTAGTGTCAGTGTGAGGATAAGGGTAAGGGTGAGGGTTAGGGTGAGAGTGAGGGGTAGGGTTAGCATTAGGTTTAGGGTGAGGGATAAGGTGAGGTTTAGGGTTAGTATGAGGGTGAGGCTTAGAGTTAGGTTTAGGGTAAGGGTTAGGGTTAGGATTAGGTTTACGGTGAGGGCTAGGGTAAGGGTGAGTGTTAGAGTTAGTGTTAGGGTATGGTTTAGGGTTAGGGTTAGGGTTAGGGTTAAGCTTAGGATGAATGTTAGGTTTACAGTGTGGTTGAGGGTTAGGGTGAGGTTGATGATTAGGTTTAAGATTATGTTTAGGGTGAGGGAGAGTGTTAGGATTAGGGTTAGGGTTAGGGTTAGATTTAGGGTTAGGATTAGTGTTATTGTTAGGGTTAGGGTTAGAGTTATGGTCAGGTTTAGGGTGAGAGTTTTATTTCGTGTTATGTTTAGGTTTAGTTGAGGGTTAGGGTAAGAGTTACGGTGAGGGTGAGGGTTCAGGTTAGGTTGAGGGTTAGGGTTCGGATTAGGGTTAGGGTGAGGGTGTGGGTGAGAGTTAGGTTTAGTGTTTGGGTGCAGGTTAGGATGAGGGGTAGGGTTAGGATTAGGGTTAGGGTGAGGGCTTGGGTGAGGGTGAGGTTTAAGGTTAGGGTTAGTGTGAGGTTTAGGTTTAGGCTTAGTGTTAGATTTAGGATAAGGGTGAGGCTGAGGTTGAGGGTTAGGTTTAGGGTTAGTGTAAGAGTTAGGTTTAGAGTGAGGGTTAGGGTGAGGGAGACGGTTAGGCTTAGTGTTAGGATTAGGTTTAGGGTAAGGGTTTGGGTGAGGCTTAGGGTGAGGGTGAGGGTTAGGGTTAGTGTTAGGGTAAGGTTTAAGGTTAGGATGAGGGTTAGGGTTATAGTCAGGGTGAGTGTTAGGGTTAGGGTGAGGGTTAGGGTTAGGATTAGTCTTAGGGTGAGGGTGAGTGTTAGCATTAGGGTTAGGGTTAGGGTTAGGTTTAGGTTTAGGATTAGTGTTATTGTTAGGGTTAGGGTTATAGTTATTTTCAGGGTGAGGTTGAGGGTGAGGTTGAGGGTTAGGGTTAGGGTGAGGTTTAGGGTGCCGGTTAGGATTAGGGTTAGGGTGAGGGTGAGTTTTAGGGTTAGATTTAGGGTTAGTTGGAGGGTTAGGTCGAGGGTTAGGTTTAGGGTTAATGTTAGGGTAAAAGTTAGGGTGAGTGTTAGGTTGAGGTTTAGGGTGAGGGTTAGGGTTAGGGTGAGGTTGAGTGTGAGGGTTAGAGTTAGGCTTAGGCTTCGGCTTAGGGTTAGGCTGAGGGTGAGGGTCGGGGTGAGGATTAGGGTTAGGGTTATGGTTAGGGTTAGGGTTAGTGTGAGGCTTAGGATTAGTGTTTGGGTGAGGGCTAGGGTGAGGGTGAGTGTTAGGATAAGTGTTAGGCTTAGACTTAGGGTTAGGTTGAGGATGAGGTTGAGGGTGAGGTTTAGGGTTAGGGTTAGGGTGAGGTTTAGGGGTAGTGTTAGGGTTAGGGTGAGGGTTAGTGTTAGGGTGAGGGTTAGGGTTGGGTTGATGGTAAGGGTAAAGTTGAGGGTTAGGCTGAGGGTGAGGTTACTCTAAGGTGAGGGTTAGGGTTAGGTTGAGGTTTAAGGTTAGGTTTAGGGTGAGGGTGAGGTTTAAGTTAAGGATTAGTGTTAGGGTTAGTGTGAGGTTTAGGGTGAGGATGACGGTTAGGGTTAGGGTGAGGGCTGGGGTGAGGATGAGGTTTAGGGTTAGTGTTAGGGTGAGATTTAGGGTTAGGGTGATGGTGAGGGTTAGTGTGAGGGTTAGATTTAAGGTTAGGTTTAGTGTTAGGGTGAGGTTAAGTGTTAGGGTGAGGGTTAGGGTCAGGGTGAGGGTTAGTGTTAGGATTTTTGTAAGTGTTCGGGTTAGTGTTATGGTTACTGTGAGCGTGAGGGTGAGGGTTAGGTTTAGGGTAGGATGAGGTTTAGGGATAGGGTTAGGTTTAGGGTCAGGGTGAGGTTTACGGTTAGATTTAGGTTTAAGGTGAGGCTGAGCATGATGGTTAGGGTTAGGATTAATGTTAGGGTTAAGGTGAGGGTTAGGGATAGGGGGAGGGTTAGGATGAGCGTTAGGTTTAGGATTAGGGTTAGGATTTGGGCTAGGGAGAGGGTGAGGTTTAGGGTTAGGGTTAGCGTAAGGTTTAGGGTTAGGGTTAGGGTGGGGTTAGGGTGAGTTTGAGGTTTAGGTTTAGAGTTATGGTTATGGTGAGGCTGAGGGTGAGGTTTAGGGTTAGGGTTAGTGTTAGGTTTAGGGTTAGGGTTAGGGTGAGGGTGAGGGATAAGTTTAGGGATAGGATTAGGATTAGGGAGAGGGTTAGTGTGAGGGTTAGGGTTCAGATTAGGGTTGGGCTGAGGCTGAGGGTGAGGGTGAGGTTTAGGATTAGGTTTAGGTTTATGATGAGGGTCAGGATGAGGGTAGGGGTTAGGATTAGGGTTAAGGTGAGGGCTAGGGTGAGGGTGAGGTTTAGGGTTAGGGTTAGGGTGAGGTTTAGGGTTAGGCTTAATGTTAGGGTGAGGGTGAGTGTGAGGTTTAGGACTAGAGTTAGGGTTAAGGTGAGGCTGAGGGTTAGGGTTAGGGTTAGGGTTAGGATTAGGATTAGGATTAGTGTAAGGATTAGGGTGAGTGTGAGGGTTAGTGTTAGTGTTAGGGTTCAGCTTATGGTTAAACTGAGGTTGAGGGTGAGGGTGAGGGTTAGGGTTAGTATTTGGATTAGTGTGAGGGTGATTGTGTGTGTTAGGGTTATGTTTAGCGTTAGGCTTAGGGTTAGGCTGAGGATGAGGTTTTGGATGAGGGTTGGGTTTAGGGTGAGGGTTGGCGTAAGGGTTAGGGGGAGGGTTAGGATGACGGTTAGGGTTAGGCTGAGGGTGAGGTTGCCGGTGAGGTTTAGTGTTAGGGTGATGGATATGGTTAGGTTTAGGGTGAGTTTTAGGATGAGGGTTAGGCTTAGGGTGAGGATTAGTGTGAGCATGACAGTAAGAGTAAAGGTGAGGGTTAGGCTGAGGGTGAGTGTTCCACTAAGGGTGAGGGTTAGATTTAGGGTGAGGGTTAGGGTAAGGGTTAGGGTGAGGGTTAGGGTGAGGGTGAGGTTTAGATTGAGGATTAGGGTTAGTATGAGGTTTAGGGTGAGGATTACGGTTAGTGTTAGGGTTAGAATTAGGGTTAGGGTGAGGGTTAGGTTGAGGGTGAGGGTTAGGAATAGGGTTAGTGTTAGGGCGAGGTTTAGGTTTAGGTTGAGAGTTAGGGTTACTGTGAGGGTTAGTATTAGAGTTAGGGTTAGGGTAAGGTTTAGGGTAAGTGTTAGGGTGAGGGTTAGGTTTAGGGTGAGTGTTATTTTTAGGGTGAGTTTTAGGGTTAGGTTTAGGGTTATTGTTAGGTTTAGGGTTAGGGTTACAGTGAGAATGATGGAGAGGCTTAGTGTTAGGGTGAGGTTTAGGTTTAGGGTTAAGGTTTGAGTTAGGGTTAGTGTGAGGGTGAGGTTTAGGGTTAGGTTTAGGTTTAGGGTGAGGGCTAGGGTGAGGGAAAGGTTTAGGGTTAGGTTTAGTGTGAAGTTTAGGGTTAGGGTTAGGGTGAGTGTCAGGGTGAGTTTGAGGTTTAGGGTTAGAGATAGGGTGAGGGTGAGGGTTAGGGTAAGGTTTAATGTTAGGATTAGGGTTAGGGTGAGGGTTAGGGTGAGGTTGTGTGTTAGGGTTAGGGTTAGGATTAGGATTAGGGTTAGGGAGACAGTGAATGTGAGGGTTAAGTTTAGGGCTAGTTTTAGGCTTTGTTATATGCTGAGGGTGAGGGTGAGGATGAGGGTTAGGGTGAGGGTGAGGGTTAGGGTTAGGGTTAGGGGGATAGTTAGGGTTCGGGTTAAGTTTAGGGTTATGGTGAGATTTAAGTTGAGGGTGTCGGTAAGTTTAAAGGTGAGAGTTAGGCTGAGGATGAGGGTTACGGTAATGGTGAGAGTTAGGGTTAGGGTGAGGGTTAGGGTAAGGGTTAGGGTTAGAGTTAGGGTGAGGGTAAGGGTTAGATTGAGTATTAGGGTTAGGGTTAGTGTGAGGTTCAGGGTGAGGATGAGGGTTAGGGTTAGGGTGAGGTTTAGGGTTAGATTTAGGGTTAGGGTGAGGGCTAGGGTTAGGGTTTGGGTGAGGGTGAGGGTTAGGATTAGGGTGAGGGTTAGGGTTAGTGTGAAGGTGAGTGTAAGTGTTATGGTGAGGGTTAGGTTTAGGGTGAGTTTTAGGGTTAGGGTTACGCTGAGGGTGAGGGTGAGGATTAGGGTTAGGTTTAGGGTGAGATTTAGGGTTAGGGTTAGGGTTAGAGTTAGGGTTAGGGTGAAGTTGAAGTTTAGGGTTAGAGTTAGGGTTAGGGTGAGGGTGAGGGTGTGGTTTAGGGTTAGGGTTATTGTAAGGCTTAGTGTTCAGATTAGGAATACCTTAAGGGTTAGGGTGAGTGTGAGGGTTAGGGTTAGGTTTAGTGTTAGGGGTAGGGTGAGGGTGAGGGTTAGGTTGAGGTTTAGGGATAGGGTTAGGTTTATGAGTAGGGGTAGGGTGAGCATGAGTATGAGGCTTAGGGTGAGCGTTATGCTTAGGCTTAGGCTTACGCTGAGCGTGAGGCTGGGGGTGAGGATTAGGGTTAGGGTCATGGTTAGCGTTAGGGTTAGTGTTATTGTTAGCGTTAGGTTTTGATTTTTGGTGACGGTGGCCGTGCGGGTGAGGGTTAGGTTTAGGGTTAGGGTGGGGTTTAGGTTTAGGGTTAGGTTTACGGTGAGGGTGAGGTTTAGGGTTAGATATAGGGTTAAGGGGAGGGTTAGGTCGAGGGTTAGGGTTAGTGTTAAGTTTAGGGTCAGGTTGAGGGTTAGGTTTAGGGTTAGGGTTAGTTTGAGGGTGAGAGTGCGGGTGAGTGTGAGTTTTAGGGTTAGGTTTATGCTTAAGCTTAGGTTTATGCTTAGGGATAGGCTGAGGATGAGGGTGAGGGTTAGGTTTAGGGTCAGGGTTAGGGTTAGGGTAATGGGGAGGGTTAGGATGAGGGTTACGGTTAGGATTAGGGTTAGAGTGAGGACTAGGGTGAGGGTTATGTTTAGGGTTAGGGTTAGGGTGAGGTTTAGGGTTAGAGTTAGGGTTAGGGTTAGGGTGAGGGTGAGGTTTAGGGTTAGACTTTGGGTTAAGGTGAGGCTTAGGGTGAGGTTTAGGATTAGGGTTAGGATTAGCATTACAGTAAGGGTTACATTGAGTGTGAGTGTTAGTGTTACAGTTAGGTTGAGGGTTAGGGTTAGGTTGTTGGTTAGGGTTAGGGTTATTGTGAGGTTTAGAATTAGTGTTAGTGTGAGGGATAGGATGAGTATTAGGGTAAGGATTAGGGTTAGGGTGAGTGCTAGGTTGAGGGTTTAGTGTTAGTGTTAGGGTGAGGTTTAGGATTAGGGTTAGGTTTAGGGTGAGGGTTAGGGTGAGGGTTATGGTTAGGGTGAGGGTGAGGATTAGGGTTAGTGTTATTTTTAGGGTTAGGGTTACAGTTATGGTGAGGGTGAGGGTTAGATTTAGGGTTAGGATGAGGTTTAGGTTTAGGGTCAGGGTTAGAGTTCGGTTTAGGGTGAGGGTGAGGTTTAGGGTTAGAGTTAGTGATCGTGTTAGGGTTAGGGATAGGTTGAGGGTTAGGGTTAGGCTTAGGCTTATGCTTAGGCTTAGGCTGAGCATGAGGGTGAGTGTTAGGGTTAGGGTTAGGGTGAGGGTTAGGGTTAGGGTTAGAGTGAGGTTTAGGATGAGGTTTAGGGTTAGGATTAGGCTTAGGGTGAGGGCTAGGGTGAGTTTTAGGAATAGGTTTAGGTTTAGGATTTGGGTTAGGGTGAGGGTAAGTGTGAGGGTTAGGATTAGTGTTAGGGTTAGGCTTAGGGTTAGGGTGAGGGTTAGTGTTAGGATTTGGGTTAGGGTGAGGATGAGGCTGAGGATTAGGGTTAGATTTAGGGTTTGGTTTAGGGTTAGGCTTAGTGTTAGGGTTAGGGTTAAGGTTAGGGTTACCTGGAGTGTTAGATTTAGGTTTAGGGTTAGGGTTAGGCTGAGGGTGAGGGTGGGGGTGAGTATTAGGGTTAGGGATCGGGTTAGCGTTATTGTTAGTGTTATGGGTAGGGTTAAGTTTGCTGTGAGGGTGAGGCTGAGGTTTATGGTTAGGTTTAGGACTAGGGTTATGTTTCGTGTTATTTTTAGGGTTAGGGTTAGAGTTACAATGAGGTTGAGGTTGATGGTAAGGGTTAGGTTTAGGATGAGGTTTAGGGTTAGAGTTATGGTTAGGGTTAGGGTGAGGGTGAGGTTTAGGTTTAGAGGTAGGGTTAGGGGGAGGGTTAGGGTGAGGTTTAGGGTTAGGGTTAGTTTTAGGGTGAGGGTGAGGGGTAGGTTGAGGTTTAGGGATAGGGTTAGGGTTAGGATTAGGGTTACGGTGAGTGTGAGTATGAGGGTTAGGGTGAGGGTTAGGCTTAGGCTGAGGGTGGGGGTGTGGGTGAGGATTAGGGTTAGGGTGATGGTTAGGGTTAGGGTTAGTGTTATTGTTAGGGTTAGGGTTCGAATTCTGGTGAATGTGAGAGTGTGGGTGAGGTTTAGGGTTAGGGTTAGAGTGGGGTTTAGAGTTAGGGTTAGGGTTAGGGTTAGGGTGAGGGTCAGGTTTAGGGTTAGATATAGGGTTAGGATGAGGGTTAGGTTGAGGGTTAGGGTTAGGGTTAGTGTTAAGGTTAGGGTGAGGGTGAGGTTTAGGGTTAGATATAGGGTTATGGGGAGGGTTAGGGTTAGGGTTACGGTTACGGTTAGGGTGAGGTTTAGGGTTAGGGTTAAGGTTAGGTTTAGAGTTACTGTAAGGGTGAGGGTTAGTGTTAGGGTTAGGGTTAGAGTTAGGGTGAGGTTTAGGGTTAGGGTTAGGTTTAGGGTTAGAATTACAGTGACAGTGAGGGTGCAGGTGAGTGTGAGGTTTAGGGTTAGAGTTAGGGTTAGGGTTAGGCTGAGTGTTAGGGTTAGGGTTTGTGTTAGGCTTAGGGTTAGGCTGAGCATGAGGTTGAGTGTGAGGGTTAGGGTTAGGGATAGGGTGAGGTTTAGTGTTAGGGTTAGGGTTAGAGTTATATTTAGGTTGAGGGTGAGGTTTAGGGATAGGGTTAGTGTCAGGGTGAGGGTTAGGTTTAGGGTTAGGGTAAGGGTAAGGGTTAGATTGACGGTTAGTGTTAGGGTTAGTGTGAGGTTTAGGGCGAGGATGAGGGATAGGGTTTGGGTGAGGGCTATTGTTAGGATGAGGGTGAGGGTTAGATTGAGGATTAATGTTAGGGTTAGTGTGAGGTTTAGGGTGAAGATGAGGTTTAGGGTTGGGGTTAGGGTTTGGATTAATATTAGGGTTAGGCTTAAGGTGAGGGTTAGGGTGAGGGTGTGGATTAGGGTTAGTGTTAGGATTAGGATTAGGGTTAGGTTTATGGTGAGTGTGAGGGTTAGAGTTAGGGTTACGTTTAGGCTTAGTGTTAGGCTGAAGGTGAGGGTTAGGTTTAGGGTGAGTGTTAGGGTTAGGATTAGGGTGAGAGTTAGCATTCCTGTTAAGTTTAGGGTTAGGGTGAGTGTTAGGGTTAGGGTTAGTGTTAGGGTGAGAGTTAGGATGACGGTTAGGGTTAGGATTAGGGTTAGGGTGAGGGCTATGGTGAGGGTGAGTTTTAGGATTAGGTTTAGGGTGAGGTTAAGGGTTAGTGTTAGGGAGAGGGTGAGGTTTAGAGTTAGAGTTAGGGTTAGGGTGAGTCTGAAGTTGAGGGTTAGGGTTAGTGTTAGAATTACGGTTACGGTGAGGGTTAGGTTGAGGTTGAGGGTAAGGCTTAGTGTTCTTTTTAGGATTAGGGTAAGTATTAGGGTGAGAGTGAGAGTTAGGGTTAGGGTTAGGTTTACGCTTAGAGTTAGGCTTAGTGTGAGGGTGAGGGTGAGCATTAGGGTTAGGGTGAGATTTAGGGGAAGGGTTAGGGTGAGAGTTAGGTTTCGGTTTAAGTTTAGTGTTAGGGTGAGGGTTAAGGTTAGGGTTAGAGTTAGGTATAGTGTTAAGCTTAGGCTTAGGGTGAGGGTGAGGTTAATGATTAGGGTTAGGGTGAGAGTTATGGGTAGGGTTAGGGTGAGAGTTAGAGTTCGGGTTAAGTTTAGGGTTAGGGTGAGGGTTAGAGTTAAGGTTATAGTGAGGGTGAGGGTTAGGGTTAGGTTGAGGGTTAGGGTTAGGCTTAGGATTAAGGTGAGGGTTAGGGTTAGTGTTAGGGTGATGGTTAGGATGAGCATTAGGGTTATGATTAGGGTTCGGTTTAGGACTAGGGTGAGGGTGAGGGTTAGGATTAGTGTTTGGGTGAGGTTTAGGGTTAGGGTTAGGGTGAGGGTTAGGATATGGGTTAGGGTCACAGTGAGGTTGAGGGTTAGGGTTAGGGTGAGGGTTAGGGTTAGGATTTGGGTTAGGGTGAGGGTGAGTTTTAGGATTATATTTAGGGTTAGGGGGAGGGTTAGATCAAGGCTTAGGGTTAGGGTTAGTGTTAGGGTTAAGTTTAGGGTGAGGGTTAGGTTGAGGTTTCGGGTTAGGGTTAGGTTTAGGTTTACAGTAAGGATTAGGGTATGTGAGGGTTAGAGTTAGGGTTAGGCTTAGGGTTATGGTTATGCTGAGGGTGAGGGTGGGGATGAGGATTAGGGTTAGGGTGATGGTAAGGGTTATGGATAGGGTGTGGGTTAGGATGAGGGATAGGGTTAGGATTATTGTTAGGGTGAGGACTAGTGTGAGGGTGAGGGTAAGGTTAGTGTTAGGCTTAGGCTTAGGTTTAGGCTGAGTGTGAGGTTGAGGGTGAGGTTTAAGGTTAGGGTGATGGTTAGATTTAAGGTTAGGGTGAGGGTTAGGGTTAGGGTTTGGGTTAGGCTGATGGTGAGTTTGAGGGTTAGAGTTAGGGTAAGGTTGAGGCTGAAGTTGTGGGTTAGTGTTAGGGGTAGTGTTAGAGTTAGGGTTAGGGTGATGTTTAGTTTGAGGGTGAGGGTTAGGCTTAGGGTTAGGATTAGGATTAGAGTAAGATAAAGGTAGGTGTGAGGGTTAGAGTTAGGGTGAGGGTTAGTGTAAGGATTATGGGGAGGGTTAAGATGAGGGTTAGGGTTAGGATTAGCTTTAGGGTGAGGGCTAGGGTGAGGGTGATGCTTAGGCTTAGGGTTAGGGTGAGGTTTATGGTTAGGGTTAGGGTTAGGATTAGGGTGAGTGTGAGGTTTACGGTTAGACTTAGGGTTAAGTTGAGGCTGAGGGTTAATGTTAGGATTAGGGTTAGGATTAGGATTTTGGTAAGCGTTAGGGTGAGTGTGAGGGGTAATTTTAGGGTTAGGGTTAGGCTAAGCATTACACTGAGGGTGAGGGAGAGGGTGAGGTTTACGGTTAGGGTGAGGGTTAGTGTTAGGGTTAGGATGAGAGTTAGATTTCAGGTTAAGTTTAGGGTTAAGGTGAGGGTTAGGGTTAGGTTGTGGTTTAGGGTTAGGGTTAGGGTGAGCTTTAGGGTTAGGGTTAGGGTGAGGGTTAGGATGAGGATTAGTGTTAGGATTAGGGTTAGGTTGAGGGCTAGGCTGAGGGCGGTGTTTGGGTTAGAGTTAGGGTGAGGTTTAGGGTTAGGGTTAGGTTTAGGGTGATGGTTAGGTTGAGAGTTAGGGTTACAATAATGGTTAGGGTTAGGGTTAGGGTTAGGGTGAGGGTTAGTTTTAGGATTAGGGTTAGGGTGAGGGTGATGGTTAGGATTAGGGGTAGAGTTAGGGTTATTGTTAGGGTTAAGGTTAGGGTTATGGTGAGGGATAAGATTAGCGTTATTGTTAGGGTTAGGGTTAGACTGAGGGTGAGAGTGGGGGTGGGTGTGAGTATTATGATTACGGTTAGGGTTATTGTTAGTGTTATGGTTAGGGTTAAGTTTGCAGTGAGGGTGAGGCTGAGGGTGAGGTTTATGGTTAGGGTTAGGGTTAGGGTTAAGGTTAGTGTTATTGTTAGGGTTAGGGTTAGACTTATTGTGAGGTTGAGGGTGAGGGTGAGGGTTACGTTTATGGTGAGGTTTAGGGTTTGGGTTAGGTTTAGAGTTAGTGTTAGTGAGAGCGTGAGGTTTAGGTTTAGAGTTAGGGTTAGGGTGAGGTTTATGTTGAGGGTGAGGTTTAGGGTTAGTATTAGGGTTAGGTTTAGAGTGAGAGTTAGGGGGAGGGTTTGGGTTAGGGTTAGGGTTAGGGTAGGATTAGGGTTAGGGTGAGGGTGAGTGTGTGTGTTAGGGTTAGGTTTAGGGTTAGGTTTAGGGTTGGGCTGAGGGTGAGGTTGAGGGTGAGGGTTAGGTTTAGCGTGAGGGTTAGGGTTAGGGTTAGTGAGAGGGTTAGGATTAGGGTTAGGGTTAGGATTAGGCTTAAGGTAAGGGCAAGGGTGAGGGTTAGGTTTAGGGTTAGTGTTAGCATGAGGTTTAGGGTTAGGGTTAGGGTTAGGATTAGGTTGAGGTTGAGGTTTAGGGTTAGAGTTAGGGTTAGGGTGAGGCTGAGGGTGAGTGTTAGGTTTAGGGTTAATGATAGGATTAGGGTTAGGTTTAGGTGAGGGTTAGGGTGAGTGTGAGGGTTAGGGTTAGGTTTAGAATTACGATTAGGGTTAGGGTTAGTGTGAGTCTCAGGTTTAGGGTTGGGTTTAGGGTTAGGGTTAGGGTGCCGTGAGTATGAGGATTAGGGTGAGGGTTTGGCTTAGGCTTAGGGTTAGGCTGAGGCTGATTGTGAGCTTGAGGGTGAGGGTTAGGTTTAGGGTTAGGGTGGGGTTTAGGGTTAGGGTTAGGTTTAGGTTGAGGGTGAGGTTTAGGGTTAGATATTGGGTTAGGGTGAGGGTTAGGGTGAGGGTTAGTGTTAGGGATAGTGTTAGGTTTAGGGTGAGGGTGAGGTTTAGGGTTAGGATTAGGGTTCTGGTGAGGTTTAGGGTTAGGTTTAGGGTTAGGGATAGAATTACGGTGAGGGTGAGCGTGCGGGTGACTGTGAGGGTTACGGTTAAGTTTAGATTTAGGCTTAGGGTTAGGCTTAGGGTTAGGCTGACTGTGAGGGTGAGGGTGAGGGTTAGGGTTATAATGAGGGTTAGGGTTAGAGTTATGGGGAGGGTTAGTGTCAAGGTTATGGTTAGGATTAGGGTTAGGGTGAGGGCTAGGGTGAGGGTGATGTTTAGGGTTAGGGTTAGGGTGAGGATTAGGATTACGGTTAGGGTAAGGGTGAGGGTAAGATTTAGGGTTAGACTTAGGGTTAAGGTGAGGTTTAGGGTGAGGTTTAGGATTAGGGTTAGGATTAGGATTAGGGTAAGGTTTCGGGTTAGTGTTTGTGTTAAGGTTAGGGTGAGGGTTAGGTTGAGGTTTAGGGTTAGGGTTAGGGTTAGGATTAGGGTTAGGATGAGGGTGAGTGTGATTGTTAGGGTTAGGGTTAGGCTTAGGCTTAGTCTGAGGGTGAGTGTGGGGGTGAGGATTAGGGTTAGTGTGATGTTTAGGGTTAGGGTTAGGGTTAGTGTGAGGGTTAGAATGAGTGTTAGGGTTAGGAATAGGGTGAAGTTTAGTGTTAGGGTTAGGTTTAGAGTTAGGGTTAGGGTGAGGGTGAGGTTTAGGGGTAGGTTAGGGTCCGGGTGAGGGTTAGGGTTAGGTTTACTGTTAGGTTTAGGGATAGGGGGAGGGTTAGGATGAGGTTTAGATTTAGGATTAGGGTTATGGTAAGGGCTACGGTGTGGGTGAAGTTTAGGATTAGGGTTAGGGAGAGTTTTAGGGCTAGGGTTACGGTTCAGGTTAGGGTGAGTGTGAGGTTTCAGGTTAGGTTTAGGGTTAGGTTGAGGTTTAGGGTTAGGTTTAGGGTGAGGGTTCGGATGAGGATTAGGGTTAGGATTAGGGTTACGGTGAGGGCTAGGTTGATGGTGAGGTTTAGTGTTAGTGTTAGGGTGAGGTTCAGGGTTAGGGTTAGTGTTAGGGTGAGGGTTAGGTTGGGGGTTAAGGTTACAGTAAGTGTGAGGGTTAGGGTTATGGTGAGGGTTAGTGTTAGGATTAGGGATAAGGTGAGGGTGAGGGCTAGGATTAGGGTTAGTGTTAGGGTTATTTTTAGGGTTAGGTTTAGGGTTACAGTGAGGGCTAGGGTTAATGTTAGGGTTAGGGTTAGGGTTAGGCTGAGGGTGAGGGTGGGGGTGGGGTTGAGGATGAGGATTAGGGTTAGGGATAGGGTAATTGTAAGTGTTATGGTTAGGGTTAAGTTTGCGGTGAGGTTGAGGCTAAGGGTGAAGGTTATGTTTAGGGTTAGGGTTAGGGTTAGGGTTAATGTTATTTTTAGGGTTAGGGTTAGAGTTATGTTGAGGTTGAGGGTGAGGGTGAGGTTTAGGTTTAGGGTGAGGTGTAGGTTTTGGGTTAGGGTTAGAGTTAGGGTTAGTGTGAGGGTGAGGTTTAGGGTTAGATTTAGGGTTAGAGTGAGGTTTAAGTTGAGGGTTTGGTTTAGGGTTAGTGTTAGGGCTAGGTTTAGATTGAGAGTTAGCGGGTGTGTTTGGGTTAATGTTAGGCTTAGGGATAGGATTAGGTTTAGGATGAGGGTGAGTGTGTGTGTTAGGATTAGGTTTAGGATTAGGTTTAGGGTTAGGCTGAGAGTAAGTTTGAGGGTGAGGTTTAGGGTTAAGGTGAGGGTTAGGGTTAGGGTTAGGGGGAGGGTTAGGATGAGGGTTAGTGCTAGGTTTTGGGTTAAGGTTAGGGCTAGGGAGAAGGTGAGGTTTAGGGTTAGGGTTAGGGTGAGGTTTAGGTTTAGGTTTAGGGTGAGGGTGAGGTTTAGTGGTATGGTTAGGGTTAGAGTTAGGGTTAGGGTGAAGATGAGGTTCAGGGTTAGAGTTAGGGTATGTTGAGGCTGAGGTTGAGGGTTAGGTTTAGTGTTAGTGTTAGAGTTAGGGTTAGGGTGAGGGTTAGGATGTGGTTAAGTTTGAGGGTGAGGGTTAGGCTTAGGGTTAGGATTAGGATTAGGGTAAGGGTTAGGGTGAGTGTGACGGTTAGGATTAGGGTTAGGCTTAGGCTTAGGGTCGGCTGAGAGTGAGGGTGAGTGTGAGGGTAAGGGTTAGGGTGAAGGTCAGGGTTAGGTTTAGGGTAAGAGTTACGGTTCGGTTAAGTTTTGGGTTAGGGTGAGGATTAGGATTAGGGTTAGGGTGAGGGCTAGTGTGAAGGTGAGGGTTAGGTTTAGTTTTAGGGTAAGGTTTAGAGTTAGGGTTAGGGTTTGGGTTAGGGTTAGGATGAGGGTTAGGGTTATGGTGAGGGAGAGGGTTAGGGTTAGGTTGAGGGTTAGGGTTAAGATTATGGTTAGGGTGAGGGTGAGTGTTAGGATTAGGGTTGGGTTGAGGTCTAAGTTGGGGGTGAGTTTTAGAGTTAGGGTTAGGGTTAGGGTGAGGTTTAGGATTAGGGTGAGGGTTAGGGTTAGTTTGAGGGTTAGTGTTAGTGTTAGGGTCAGTGTTAGGATGAGGGTAAGTGTTAGGGTGAGGGTTAATGTTAGGGTGAGAGTTATGGTTAGGGTGAGGGTTAGGGTTAGGGTTAGGGTTATTGTTAGGGTTAGGGTTAGGGTTACGGTTAAGGTGAGGGTGAAGTTGAGGGTTAGATTTAGGGTAAAGTTTAGAGTTAGGGTTAGGGTTAGAATTAGGGTTAGGGTGAGGGTGAGGTTTAGGGGTAGAGTTAGGGTTACGGAGAGGGTTAGGGTGAGCGTTAGCGTGGGGTTGATGGTAAGGGTAAAGATGAGGGTTAGGCTGAGGGTGAGGGTTACACTAAGGGTGAGGGTTAAGGTTAGGGTGAGGTTTTGGCTGAGGGCTAGGCTGAGGGTGAGTTTGAGGGTGAGGGTTTCGGTTAGTTAAGTGTTAGGGTTAGGGTGAGGATTCGGGTGAGAGTGAGTGTTAAGCTGAGTTTAGGTTTAGGTTGAGGGTTAGGGTTAGGGTGACGGTTAGCATTAGGTTTATGGTTAGTTTGAGGGTGAGGGTGAGGGGTAGGATTAGGGTTAGGTTGAGGGTTAGGGTTAGGGTTAGCGTTAGGGTTATGGTTAGGGAGAGTGGTAATGTTAGGGTTAGGGTCAGGTTTAGGTATGTGTGCCGATTAGGTTTAGGTTTAGGGTTAGGTTGAGGGTTAAGGTTTAGGGTTAGGGTTAGGGTGTGGATTAATGTTAGAGTTAGTGTTAGGGCTAGTTTGAGGGTGAGGGCTAGGTTTAGAAATAAGTTTATGGTTAGGGTGAGGGTTAGTGTTAGTGTGGGATTAGGGTGATGGTTAGGGAGAGTGGTAATATAAGGTGTAGGGTGAGGTTTAGGTGAGTGTGAGGGTTAGGGTTAGTGTTATGGTTAGGGTGATGGTTAGGTAGAGGGGTAATGTTAGGGTTAGCCTTAGGTTTAGGTGAGTTTGAGTGTTAGCGTTAGGGTTAGGGTTAGGTTGAGGGTTAGGGTTAGTGTTATGGTTAGGGTGATGGTTAGGTAGAGGGGTAATGTTAGGGTTAGGGCGAGGTTTATGTGAGTGTGAGGGTTCGGGTGAGGGTGAGGGTTAGTGTGTGGGTGAGGGTTAGGGTTAGGGTGAGGATTAGTTTTAGGCTTAGGGTTAAGTTTATGGTGAGGGAAAGGGTTAAGGTGAGGTTTAGTGTGAGGATGAGGGTTAGGATTAGTGTTAAGTTTAGGGTGAGGGTTAGAGTGAGGGTTAGGGTTAGGGTTAGGATGAGGGTGACATATAGGGTGAGGGTTAGGGTTAGGATGAGGGTTAGGAATAGTGTTAGGTTAACGTGAGAGTTAGGGTAAGTGTTTTGTTGAGGGTGAGGGTGTGGGTTAGTGTGTGGGTGAGAGTTAGGGTTATGGTGAGGATTAGGTTTAGGCTGAGGGTTAAGGTTATGGTCAGGGTAAGGGTTATGCTTTGGTTTAGTGTGAGGGTGAGGGTTAGGGTTAGCGTTAGGGTTAGTGTGAGTGTTAGGGTTAGGGTTAGGGTGAGGGTGAGATATAGGGTGATGGTTAGGGTTAGGGTGAGGTTTAGGGATAGTTTTAAGTTAAGGTGAGGATGAGTGTGAGTGTTAGGTTTAGGTTTAGGTTTAGAGTTACGGTGAGGGTAAGGGTGAAGTTAGGATTAGGGTTAGGTTTAGGGTTAGGATGAGGGTTAGGCTGACGGTTAGGTTTAGGTTTAGTGTGAGGGTTAGGGTTAGGGCTAGGTTTAGGGGTATGGTGAAGGTTAGGGTTAGATTTAGGGTTAGCATAAGTTTTAGGCTGAGGGTTAGGCTTAGGTTAGTGTGAGGGTTAGGTGTAGGGTTAGGGTAAGGGTTAGGGTGAGGGTAACGGTTAGGGTGAGGGTTAGGGTGAGAGTGAGGGTTAGGGTGAAGTATAGGTTTAGGGTTAGTGTTAGGGTGAGGGTGAGGGTGTGGGCAAGTGTTAGGGTGAGGGTTAGTGTGAGGGTGAGGTTTAGGTTTAGGGTTAGGTATAGGGTGAGTGTTAGGCTGAGGGGAAGGTTTAGGGTTATTGTGAGGGTTAGGGTTAGGGTTAGGGTGACTGTAAGGGATAGGGTTCGGGTTAGGGTGAGTGTGAGGTTTAGGGTTAGCATTAGGTTTAGAGTTAGGGTTAGGATGTGTGTTAGGGTTAGGTTTAGTGTTAGGGTTAGTGTGTGGGTGAGGCTTAGGTTTAGGGTTAGGATGAGGGTTCGTTTTAGGGTGAGGGCTAGGGTGAGGGTGAGGATTAGGGTGAGGGTGAGTGTGAGGGTGAGGTTTTCGGGTAGGTAAGGGTTAGAGTTAGAGTTAGGGTGAGGTTTAGGGTGAGGGTGTGGGTTGGGGTTAGGGTAAGGTTTAGGGTCATGGTGAGGGTTAGGGTGAGGGTGAGGGTTAGGGTTAGGGTTTGGGTGAGTGTTAGGTTTAGGGTGATGTTTAGTGTGAGGGCGAGGGTTAGCGTGAGGGTGAGTGTTCTTTTGAGAATAAGGGTTAGGTTTAGGGTGAGGGATAGGGTTATTGTGAGGGTAAGGGTTAGTGTGAGGGTTGGGGTGATGGTGAGGGTTAGGGTTAGGGTGAGGGTTAGGTTTAGGGTTAGGGTTTTGGTGAGGGTGAGGGTTAGGGTGTGCCGTCGGTTTAGGGTTAGGTTTAGTTTGTGGATTAGCGTGAGGGTAAGGGTTAGGGTGAGATTTAGGGTGAGGGTGATGGTTAGGGTTACGGTGCGGGTAAGAATTACGGTGAGGGTTAGGGTGAGGGTTTGGGTTAGGGTTAGGGATAGGGTGAGGATTAAGGTTAGTGTGAGGGTTAGGGTGAGGTTTAGGATTAGGGTAAGTGTTAGGATAAGGGTTAGTGTGAGGGTTTGTGTGATGATGAGGTGTTGGGTTTGTGTTAGGGATAGGGAGGGCATTAGGGTGAGGGTTAAGTTTAGGGTGAGGGTTAGGGTTAGGTTTAGGGTGAGGGTTAGGGTTATGGTGATGTTTTTGGTTAGGGTGAGTGTTAAGGTGAGGGTGAGTGTTAGGTTTAGGGTTAGGGTTAGGGTGACAGTGAAGTTGAGGGTGAGGGTTAGGTTTAGGATTAGGGTTAGGGTTAGCGTTAGGGTGAGTGTTAGGGTGAGGATAAGGGTTCCGGTGAATGTGAGGATTAAGGTGTGTGTGAGGGTTAGGGTTAGGGTGAGGATTAGGGTTAGGGTTAGGGTTAAGGTTATGGTGAGTTTAAGGGTTATGGTGAGATATAGGGTGAAGTTAAGGGTTAGGGTTATCATTAGAGTTAGGATGAGGGTTAGGGTTAGGGTTAGGTTTAGGGTGAGGTTGAGGGTGAGGGTGAGGGTTAGGATTTGTGTTAGTGTGAGGGTTAGGGTTCGTGTGAGGGTGAGGTTTAGGGATATGGTAAGTGTTAGGATGAGGTCTAGGGTTAGGTTGAGCATTAGGGTTAGGGTTAGGGTGGGGATAACAGTGAGGGTTAGGGTTAGGTTCAGGGTTATAGTTAGGGTAAGGGCTAGCGTTAGCGTGATTTTGATTGTGAGGGTGAGGTTTAGGGTGAGGGTGAAAGTTAGGGTGAGGGTGAGGGTTCGGTTGAGGGGGAGAATTAGGGTGTGGTTGAGGGTTAGGTTTAGAGTGAGGGTTAGGGTGACTGTGATGGTTAGGGTGAGGGTTAGTGTTAGTGTTAGGGTTAGTGTGATAGTGAGGGTGAGGGTAAGGGTGAGGGTTAGGTTGAGGGTGAGTGTGAGGTTTAGGGTAAGGATTAGGGTTAGGGTGAGTTTTAGGGTTAGGGTTAGGTTGAGGGAGAGGGTTAGGGTTAGGGTTAGAGTTATTTTTAGGGTAAGAGTTAAGGTTAGGGTGAGTGTGAGAGTGAGGTTTAGCGTTAGGGTGAGGGTAAGTGTTTCAGTTAGGAAAGGCTTAGAGTTACGGTTAGGGTGAGGATTAGGTTGAGGGTGAGGTTTAAGGGGAGGATTAGGGTTAGGTTGAGGATTAGTGTTAGGATTAGGGTGAAGGTGAGGATTTGGGTTAGGGTTAGGTTTAGGGTTATGTGAGGGAAAGGGTTAGGGTGAGGTTTAGGGTGAGGGTGAGGGTTAGGGTTAGTGTTAGGGTTAGGGTGAGGTTTAGGGGGAGGGTTTGTGTTAGGGGGAGGGTTAGGGTTAGGGTTAGGCTTGGGGTGAGGGTACGGGTTAGGGTTAGGCTTGGGGTGAAAGTTAGGGTTAGGATGAGGGTTAGGGTGAGAGTGAGGATTAGGGTGAGGGTGAGGATTAAGGTGAGGTTTTCCGTTAGGAAAGCCTTAGGTTTAGGGTTAGTCTGAGGGTGAGGATTAGTGTGAGGGTGAGGTTTAATGTGAGATTTAGGGTTAGGGTGAGGGTTAGGGTGAGAGTGAGGATTAGGGTTAGTGTTAGGGTGAGGGTGAGGATGAAGGCGAGGGTTTCCGTTAGGAAAGCCTTAGGGTTAGGGTTAGTCTGAGGGTGAGGATTAGGGTGAGGGTGAGGTTTAAGGTGAGATTTAATGTTAGGGTGAGGATTACAGTTAGGTTTAGGGTGAGGGTTAGGATTAGGGTGATGTTTAGCGTTAGGGTGAGGGTTAGGGTGAGGGTGACAGTGAGGGTGAGGGTGTAGGTGAGTATTAGGGTTAGGGTGAGGGTTAGGGTGACAGTGACATTGAGGGTTAGTGGGAAGGTGAGGGTTACGGATAGGGCTAGGGTGAGGGTTAGGGTTAGGGTTAATGTGAGGGGTAGCATTAGGGTTAGTGTGAGTGTTAGGGTTAATGTGAGGATTAGGGTTAGGGTTAGGGTTAGTGTGAATTTAAGGGTTAGGATGAGGGTTAGGGTGAGAGTGAGAGTTAGGGTTAGCTTTAGGGTTAGCATGAGGGTTAGGGTGAGGTTTAAGGTGATGGTTTGGGTTAGTATGAGGGTTAGGTTTAGAGTTAGGTTTAGGGTGAGGATTAGGATTCGGGTGAGGTTTAGGGTAGGGTTAGGGTGAGGGTTCGAGTTAGGGAGAGGGTGAGTTTTAGGGTGAGAGTGACGGTTAGGGTTAGGGTGAGGGTTAAGGTGACGGTGAGGGTTAGGGTGAGTTTCAGGGTTAGGGATATGGTTAGGATTAGTGTTAGGGTTAATGTTAGAGATAGGGTGAGTTTAAATTTTAGGGTGAGGGTTAGGGTGAGGGTGTGGTTTAGGTTTAGGTTGAGGGTTAGGGTGAGCGTTAGGGTGAGGGTTAGGTTTAGATTTAGGAATAGGGTGAGGGTTAGGGTGAGGTTTAGTGTTAGTTTTAGGGTTAGGGTTAGGGTGAGGGTTATGGTTAGGGTAAGGTTTAGAGTGAGGTTTAGGGTGACGGTGAGGGTTACGGATAGTATTAGGTTTAAAGTTAGGTTTAGGGTGAGGGTTAGGATTAGGTTTACTGTGACGATGAGTGTTAGGGTTAGCATTAGGGTTAGGGTTAAGGTGAGGGGGAGGATTAGGGTTAGTGTTAGGGTGAGGGCTAGGGTTAGGGTTAGGGTAAGGTTTAGGTTTAGGGTGAGGGCGAGGGTGAGGTTTAGGTGTAGGATTAGGCTTAGGTGTAGGTTTACGCTTAGGGTGAGGGTGAGGGTGAGTGTCAGAGTTAGGTTTAGGGTGAGGGTTAGAGTTATGGTTAGGATTAGGGTGAGGGTGAGTGTTAGGGTGAGGGTGATGGTAAGGGTGAGGGTGAGGCTGAGGTTGAGGGTGAAAGTGAGGTTTTGGGTGAGGGTTAGGGTTAGGGTTAAGGTTAGGGTGAGGGTTAGGGTTAGGGTGAGGATTAGTTTTAGGATTAGGTTTAGGGTTAGCATGAGGGTTAGGGATAGGGTTAGGTTTAGGGTGAGGGTTTTGGTTAGGTTTAGATTTAGGGTGAGGGTGAGGGTGAGGGTTAAGGTTTGGATTAGGGTTAGTGTTAGGGTTAGACTGAGGGTGAGGTTGAGTGTGAGTGTTAGGGTTAATGTGAGGGTTACCTTTATTGTTAGCGTTAAGGTTAGAGTGAGGGGTAGGGTTAGGGCTAGGGTTAAGATGAGGGTTAGGCTGAGAGTTAGTGTTCGTGTGAGGGTAAGGGTTAGGGTGATTGTTAACGTGAGAGTGAGGTTTAGGGTTAGGCTTAGGTTTAAGGTGAGGGTTAGGGTGAGGGTAAGTGTTAGGGTGAGGTTTAGGGTGAGTGTGAGTGTGAGGGTTAGGGTTAGGGTTAGGCTTAGACTTAGGGTTAGGCTGAGGCTGAGGGTGGGGGTGAGGATTAAGGTTAGGGTGATGATTAGGTTTAGGGTTAGTGTTATTGTTAGGGTAAGGTTAGATTTTCGTTGAGGGTGAGGTTGCGGGTGAGGGTTAGGGTTAGGGTTAGGGTGAGGTTTAGGTTTAGGGTTAGAGTTAGAGTTAGGTTTAGGGTGAGATTTAGGTTTAGGGTTAGGGTTAGTGTTAGGGTTAGGTTTAGGGTTAGGTTGAGGTTGAGGGTGGGGTTGAGAATTAGGGTTAGGTTTAGGGGTAGGGTTAAAGTTAGGGTTAAGGTTAGGGTTATTGTTAGTATTATGGTTAGGGTTTAGTTTCTGATGAGGGTGAGGTTTATGGTTAGGGTTAGGTTTAGGTTTAGGGTTAGGGTTAGCGTCATTGTTAGGGTTAGGGTTAGAGTTAAGTTGAGGGTGAGGGTGAGGGTTAGGGTTAGGGTGAGATTTATGGTGAGGTTTAGGGTTAGGGTTAGGTTGAGTGTGAGGATTAGGTTTAGAGTTATGTTTAGGGGGAGGGTTAGGTGAGGGTTAGGTTTAGGTTGAGGTTTAGGGATAGGTTTAGGGTTAGGATTAGGGATAGGGTAAGCATGAGTGTGAGGTTTAGGTTTAGGGTTAGGCTTAGTCTTAGGGTTAGGCTGAGGGTGAAGGTAGGTGTGAGGGTTAGGGATATGGTTAGGGTGAGGATTAGTGTTAGGGTGAATTTAGAATTTGGATTAGGCTTAAGGTGAAGGTGAGGGTTAGATTTAGGGTGAGGATTAGGGTTAGGATTAGGGTTAGGGTGAGTGTGAGGTTTAGGATTAGGTTTTGGTTTAGGGTTATTGTTAGTGTTATGGTTAAGGTTACCTTTGCTATGAGGGTGACGCTGAGGGTGAGGTTTAGGTTTAGGATTAGCGTTAGGGTTAGGGTTAGGTTTAGAGTTAGGATTACTGTTATTGTTAAGTTTAGGGTTAGAGCTATGGTGAGGGTGAGGGTGAGGGTGAGGGTTAGGTTTAGGGTTAGGGTGAGGGTTTGGAGGAGGGTCAGGGTTAGGATTAGTGTTAGGGTGAGGGCTAGGGTGAGGGTTAGGGTTAGGGTTAGGGTTAGGGTTACGGTTAGCTTTAAGGTTAGCATGAGGTTTAGAGATAGGGTGATGGTTAGGGTGAGCGTGATATAAAGGTAAAGTTGAGGGTTAGGCTGAGGGTGAGGGTTAAGATAAGGGTGAGGGTTAGGGTTAGGGTGAAGGTTACGGTAAAGTTGAGGGTTAGGGGTTAAGGTGAGGGTGAGGGTTAGATTGAGGATTAGGGTTATGTTGAGGGATATGGTTAGAGTGAGGGTTAAGTTTAGGGTTAGGGTTATTGTTAGGGTTAAGGTTAGGGTTAAGGTTACGGTGAGGGTGAGGGTTAGTGTTAGGGTTAGGGTGAGGTAAAGGTTTAGGGTTAGGTTTAGAGTTAGGCTTACGTTGAGGGTGAGGTTTAGGGTTAGAGTTAGTGTTAGTTTTAGGGTTAGGGTTAGGGTGAGGGTTAGGGTAAGGGTTAGAGTTCGGGTTAGGCCTATTCTTAGGCTTAGGCTTAGGCCGAGCTTGAGGGTGAGGGTTAGGGTTAGGGTTAGGGTGAGGTTTAGGGTTAGGTTTAGGGTGAGGGTTAGGATGAGGTTTAGTGTTAGGGTTATGTTTAGGTTCAGGGTTAGGTTTAGGATTAGGGTTGGGGTTAGAGTGAGGGTTAAGGATAGAGTTTGGGTTAGGGTGAGGGTGAGGGTGAGGATTATGGATAGGGATAGTGTTAGGGTTAGGGTTAGGTTTAGGGTTTGGATTAGGGTTTGGGTTAGCGTTACAGTGAGGGTTGGGTTAGGGTTAGGGTTATTGTTAGTGTTATGGTTAGGGTTAAGTTTGCGTTGAGGGTGAGGGTTACGGTTAGTGTTAGGGTTAGGGTTAGGGTAAGGGTTAGCGTTATTGTTAGGTTTAGGGTTAGAGTTACAGTGACCGTGAGAGTGAGGTTGAGGGTGAGGGTTAAGGTGAGGTTTAGGGTTAGGGTTAGAGTTAGGGTTAGGGTGAGGGTGAGATTTAAGTTTACGGTTAGGGTTAGTGTTAGGGTAGGCTTAGGCTTAGGCTGAGGTTGAGGGTGGGGGTAAGAATTAGGGTTAGGGTTAGGGTTAAAATTAGGGTTAGGGTTAGGGTTATTGTTAGTGTTATGGTTACGGTTAAGTTTGCGTTGAGGGTGAGGTTTATGGTTAGGGTTAGATTTAGGGTTAGGGTTAGGGTTAGTGTTATTGTTAGGGTTAGGTTTAGAGTTAAGTTGAGGGTGAGGGTGAGGGTGAGGGTTAGGGTTAGGGTGAGGTTTATGGTGAGGTTTAGGGTTAGGGTTTGTTTGAGTGTGAGGTTTAGGTTTAGAGTTAGGTTTAGCTGGAGGTTTAGGGTGAGGGTTAGGGTTAGGTTGAGGTTTAGGGATAGGCTTAGGTTTTGGATTAGGGTTAGGGTAAGGGTGAGTGTGAGGGTTAGCGTTAGGGTTAGGTTTAGGCTTACGATTAGGCTGAGCGTGAAGGTAGGTGTGAGGGTTAGGGTTATGGTGAGGATGAGGATTAGTGTTAGGGTGAGTTTTAGAATTTGGATTAGGCTTAAGGTGAGGGTGAGGGTTAGGGTTAGGGTGAGGGTTAGGGTTAGGATTAGGGTTAGGGTGAGTGTGAGGGTTAGGATTAGGGTTAGGGTTATTGTTAGTGTTATTGTTAGTGTTATGGTTAAGATTCCCTTTGCTGTGAGGGTGAGGCTGAGGGTGAGTGTTAGGTTTTGGATTAGCTTTAGGGTTAGGTTTAGAGATAGGATTAGTGTTATTGTTAAGGTTAGGTTTAGAGTTATGGTGAGGGTGAGGGTGAGGGTGAGGGTGAGAGTTAGGGTTAGGGTGAGGGTTTGGATGAGGGTTAGGGTTAGGATTTGGGTTAGGGTGAGGGCTAGGGTGAGGGTGGGGGTTAGGGTTAGGGTTAGTTTTAGGCTTAGGCTAAGGGTGAGGTTGAGAGTGAGGTTTACGGTTAGGGTGATGGTTAGGGTTACGGTTAGGTTGAAGGTTAGCATGAGGTTTAGGGATAGGGTGAGAGTTAGGGTGAGTGTGATGGTAAGGGTAAAGTTGAGGGTTAGGTTGAGGGTGAGAGTTAAGATATGTTTGAGGGTTAGGGTTAGGGGGAGGGTTAGGGTAAGGTTGAAGGTTAGGGGTTAAGGAGAGGGTGAGGGTTAGATTGAGGAATAGGGTTAGTTTTAGTGTGAAGTTTAGGGTGAGGATGAGGGTTAGGCTTAGGGTTAGGTTTAGGGTTAGGGTTTGGTTTAATGTGAGGGTGATGGTCAGGTTTAGGGTTAGGGTTAGGGTTAGTGATAGGATTACGTTTAGGGTTATAGTGAGGGTTAGGGTTAGGCTTAGGCTTAGGTGTAGTGTTAGCCTGAAGGTGAGGGTGGTGTGAGGATTAGGTTTAGGGTGATGGTTAGGTTTAGGTTTAGGGTTAGAGTTATGGTGAGGGTGAGGATGCGGTTGAGGGTTAGGGTTAGGGTTAGGATGATGTTTAGGGTTTGGGTTAGTGTTAGAGTTAGGTTTAGGGTGAGGTTGAGTTTTAGGGTTAGATTTATGGTTAGTGTTAGGGTTAGGCTTAGGGTTAGGGTAAGGGTTATTGTTAGTATTATGGTTATTGTTTAGTTTGCAGTGAGGGTGAGGTTTATGGTTAGGGTTAGATTTAGGGTTAGGGTTAGTGTTAGTGTTATTGTTAGGGTTAGGGTTAGAGTTATTGTGAGGGTGAGGTTGTGGGTGAGGATTAGGGTGAGGGTGAGGTTTAGGGTGAGGTTTAGTGTTAGGGTTAGGTTGAGGGTGAGGTTTAGGGTTAGTGTTAGTCTTAGGGTGAGTGTGAGGTTTAGGTTTCGGTTTAGGGTTAGGGTTAGGGTTAGGATTATTTACGGTGAGGGTGAGTGTCAGGGTTAGGGTTAGGGTTATGCTTAGGCTTAGGGTTAGGCTGAGGGTGAGGGTGGGGAAGAGGGTTAGTGTTACAGTCAGGGTGAGATTTAGGGTTAGAGTGAGGGTTTGGATGAGGTTTAGGGTTAGGGTTAGGGTTTGGTTTAGGGTGTGAGTGATTGTGAGGATTATTGTTAGGGTTAGGGTTAGGTTACGGTTAGGTTTATAGTGAGGTTTAGGGGTAGGGTTAGGCTTAGGCTTAGGCTTAGGGTTAGGCTGATGCTGAGTGTGGGGATGAGGCTTAGGTTTAGAGTGTTGGTTAGGGTTATGGTTACGTTGAGGGTTAGGATGAGGGTTACGGTTTGGATTAGGGTTACTGTGAGGGCTAAGGTGAGGGTGAGGGTTAGTGTTTGGCTTAGGATTAAGGTTAGGCTGAGGCTGAGGGTGAGGGTGAGGGTGAGGGTTAGGGTGATGGTTAGGGTTACGGTTAGGGTGAGGGTTAGGATGAGGGTTAGGGTTAGGGTGAGGGTTAGGGTGAGTGTGAGGGTTAGTGTGAGTGTGAGGGTGAGGTTGAGGGTGAGGGTGAAGGTTAGGGTTTAGGTGAGGGTCAAGTTTACGGTTAGGGTTAAGGTTAGGGTGAATGTTAGGGTTAGGGTTAGGATGAGGGTTAGACTGATAATTTAGGGCTAGGGTGAGGGAAAGTTTTAGAGTGATGTTAAGGGTTAGGGTGAGGATTAGGTTTTGGATTAGGGTTATGGTTAGGGTGAGGGTTAGGGATAGGTTTACGATTACGGTGAGGTTTTTGGTTAGCATTAGGTTTAGCATTAGGGTGAGGGGTAGGGTTAGTTTTGGATTAGGGTTAAGGTTAGGTTTAGGTTGAGGGTGAGGTTGAACGTGACAGATAGGGTTAGGGTTAATGTGAGGGTTAGGGTTACGGTTAGCATTAAGGTTAGGGTGAGGGTTAGGATTAGGGTTAGGGTTAGGATGAGGGTTAGCCTGAGGGTTAGGTTGAGCGTGAGGGTTAGGGTTAGGGTTAATGTGAGGGTTAGGGTTAGGATTAGCATTAAGCTTAGAGCGAAGGTTAGGGTTAGGGGTAGGTTTAGGATGAGGGTTAGGTTGAGGGTTAGGTTTAGGGTTCGGGTGAGGGTAAGGGTTAGGGTGAGGTTTAGGGTGAAGTTGAGGGTTAGGTTTAGGCTTATGTTTACGGTGAGGTTTAGGGTGAGGGTTAGGGTGAGGGTTAGAAACAGGGTTAGGGTTAGGTGAGGGTTAGGGATAGGGTTGTGTTTAGGGTGAAGTTCAGGGTTAGGTTTAGGGTTAGAGTTAGGGTGAGGGTGAGTGTGAGGGTTAGGTTTAGGTTTAGCTTTAGGGTTAGGTTTAGGCTGAGGGTGAGGGTGAGTTTGGGGTTTAGGGTTAGGGTTAGGGTTAGAGTTAAGGTTAGGGTTAGGGTTGGGTTGAGGGTTAGGGTTAGGGTTAGGAAGTGCGTTTGGCTGAGGGCTAAGGTTATGGTTAGGGTGAGGTTTAGGTTTAGTGTGATGGTTAGGATGAGGTTAGGCTGAGTATTACAGTTAAGGTTAAGGTGAGGGTAAGGGTTAGGGTGAGTGTGAGGGTTAGGGTTAGGATAAGTGTTAGGGTGAGGGTGAGTGTGAGGGTTAGGGTTAAGGTTAGGCTTAGGCTTAGGGTTAGGCTGAGACTGAGGGTGAGGGTGAGGGTTAGGGTTAGGGTGATGGTTGGGGTTACCCTTATAGTCAGGGTTAGGATGAGGATTAGTGTTAGGGTGAGGGTTAGGGTGAGGGTGACAGTAAGGGTAAAGGTGAGGTTTTAGCTGAGTGTGAGGGTTATGGTAAGGGTGAGGGTTAGGGTAAGGTTGAGTGTGCTGGTTAGATTGAGAATTAGTGTTAGGGTGAGTTTGAGGTTTAGGGAGAGGATGAGGGTTAGGGTTAGGTTGAGGGCTAGGTTGACGTTGAGGGTTAGGGTTAGGGTGAGGTTTAGGGTTAGAGTGATGGTTAGGGTTAGTGTGAGGGTTAATATTAGGGTAAGGGTTAGTGTTAGGGTGAGGGTAAGTGTTAGGGTGAGGGTTAGGGATAGGGTGAAGGTTTTGGTTAGGATGAGGGTTAGGGTTAGGTTTAGGGTTTTTTAGTGCTAGGGTTAGGGTTAGGGTGAGGTTTAGGGTTAGGGTTAGGGTGAGGGTGAGGGTGAGTGTTTGGGTTAGGGTTAGTGTTAATGTTAGTGTGAGGTTTAGGGTGAGGGTTAGGATTAGTTTTATTGTTAGGGTTAGGATTAGAGTTATGGTGAGTGTGAGGGTGAGGTTTAGGGTTAGGGTGAGGTTTGGGTTAGGGTTAGGGTTAGGTTGAGGTTGAGGGTGAGGTTTATGTTTAGTGTTAATGTTAGTGTGAGGGTTAGGGTGAGGGTTAGGGTTAGGTTTAATGTTAGGTTTAGTGTGTGGGTTAGGATGAGTGTGAGGGTTAGGCTTAGGGTTAGGATTAGGATTAGGGCTAGTGTTAGGGTGAGGGTTTAGGTTAGGCTGAGGGTTAGGTTTAGGCTAATTGTTAATCTGAGGGTGAGGATGAGGGTAAGGTTTAGGGTTAGGGTGAGGGTTAGGTTTAGGGTTAGGGTGAGGGTTAGGACGAGGGATAAGGTTAGGATTAGTGTTAGGTTGAGGTTTAGGGTAAGGGTTAGGTTTAGGGTGAGGGATAGGGTGAGGTTTAGGGTTAAGGTTAGTGTTAGGGTTATTGTTAGGGTCAGCATTAGGGTTAGGATGAGGGTTAAGTTTAGGGTTAGGATTAGGATTAGGGTCAGTGTGAGGGTGAGTGTGAGGGTTAGGGTTAGGGTTTTGCTTAGGGATAGGCTGTGGGTGAGGGTGAGGGTGAGGGTTAGGTTTAGGGTGAGGGTGAGGTTTAGGGTTATTATTAGCGTTAGGGTGAGTGTTATTGTGAGGGTTAGTGTTAGGGTTAGTGTTAGGTTTAGGGTTAGGGTGAGGGTTAGGGTTAGGGTTAGGGTTAGGGTGAGGGTTAGGGTGAGGGCTAGCATGAGGGTGAGGTTTCGGGTTAGGTTTAGGGTGAGGTTTAGGGTTAGGGTTAGGTTTAGGGATAGGGTCATGTTTCGGCTTAGGGTTATGGTTAGCGTGAGGGTTAGGGTTAGGTTGAGAGTTAGGCTTAGGGCTAGGTTTAGGGCGAGGTTTAGTGTTAGGGTTAGGGTGAGTTTTTACATGAGAGTTCGGGTTAAGATTAAGTGTAGGATGAGGGATAGGGTGAGGATGAAGGTTAGGGTTAGGGTGAGGTTTAAGGTTCGGATTAGGTTTAGGTTAGGGTGAGGGTTATTGTTAGGGTTACGGTGAGGGTCAGGGTTAGGGTTACGTTGAGGATTAGAATTAGGTGTAAGGTTAGGTTGACGGTTAGGGTTAGGGTTATTGTGAGTGTTTGGATGAGGGTTAAGGTTGCAATTAATGTTAGGGTGAGGGCAACGGTGAGGGTGAGGCTTAGAGTTAGGGTTAGGGTGTGGTTAGGTTTTAGAGTTAGGGGTAGGGTTTGGTGAGGGTTAGGGTTCTGGTTACGGTTAGGGTGAGTGTTAGGTTTGGGGTGAGGGTTAGGGTGAGGCCTATTGTGAGGGTGAGGGTTAGGGTTAGTTTTAGGGTGAGGGTTAGGTTGAGGTTTAGGTTTAGGGTTAGTATTAGGATTAAGTTTAGGGTGAGGGTGACTGTGAGTGTTAGGGTTAGGGTTAAGCTTAGGCTTTGGGTTAGGCTGAGGGTGCGTGTGGGGATGAGGATTAGGTTTAGAATAATGGTTCAGGATATGGTTAGCTTGAGGGTTAGGATGAGGGTTAGGGTTAGGATTAGGTTTAGGGTGAGGGCTAGGGTGAGTGTGAGGTTTAGGGTTAGGTTTAGGCTTAGGCTTAGGGTTAGGCTGAGGCTGAAGGTGAGGGTGAGGTTTAGGGTTAGGGTGATGGTAAGGGTTACAGTTAGGGTGAGGGTTAGGATGAGGATTAGGTTTAGGGTGAGGTTTAGGATGAGGGTGACAGTAAGAGAAAAGGTGAGGGTTAGGCTGAGGGTTCGGGTTTTGGTAAGGGTGAGGGTTCAGGTTAGGGTTAGGGTGAAGGTTTGGGTTAGATTGATGATTAGTGTTAGTGTAACTGTGAGGTTTAGGGTTAGGATGAGGGTTAGAGATAGGGTGAGGGCTAGGGTGAAGTTGAGGGTTAGGGTTAGGGTTACAGTGAGGTTTAGGTTTCGGGTGAGGTTTAGGATTAGTTTTAGGGTTACGGATAGTGTGAGGGTGAGGTTTAGGGTTAGAGTTAGGTTTAGGGTGAGTGTTAGGGTTAGAGTTAGTGTTCTGGTGATGTTTAGTTTGGGGGTGAGGGTTGGTGTTAGGGTTAGGATTAGGATTAAGGTTAAGGTGAGGGTAAGTGTTAGGGTTAGGGTTAGGATTAGAGTTAGGGTGAGGGTGAGGGTGAGGGTTAAGTTTAGGGTGAGTGTTGGGGTTAGGGTTAGAGTGAGGGTTATGTTGAGGGTTAGGCTTAAGCTTATGGTTTGGGTATGGGCTAGGGTGAGGGTGAGGGTTAGGGTTAGGGTTTGGGTGAGCGTTAGGGTGAGGGTTAGGTTTAGTGTTAGGGTTAGGGTTGGGGTTAGAGTTAGGCTTAATGTTAGGCTGAGGCTGAGGGTGAGGGTGAGGGTTAGGGTTAGGGTGATGGTTGGGATTGCGGTTAAGGTGAGTGTTCAGATGAGGATTATGTTTAGGATTAGGTTTAGGGTAGAGTGAGTGTGAAGGTTAGGGTTAGGCTTAGGCTTAGGCTTAGGGTTAGGGTGAGGTTTCGGGTTAGGGTTTGGTTTAGGGTGAGGGTGAAGCTGAGGATTAGGTTTAGGTTTAGAGTTAGGGTTAGGTTTAGGGTTAGGGTTAATTATAGGGTTAGGGTTTAGGTGAGGGTTAGTCTTAGGGTTAGGGTTAGGCTTAGAGTTAGGCTGAGGATGAGGGTGGGGCTGAGGATTAGTGTTAGTGTTAGGGTTAGGGTTATTGTTAGTGTTATGGTTAGGGTTAAGTTTGCAGTGAGGGTGAGGCTGAGGGTGGGGTGAGGAATAGGTTTAGGGTGATGGTTAGGGTTAGGGTTAGTGTTATTGTTAGGGTTAGGGTTAGAGTTACGGTGAGGTTGAGGTTGCAGGTGAGTGTTAGGGTTAGAGTTAGGGTGGGGATTAGGGTTAGGTTTAGGGTTAGGTTGAGGGTGAGGTTTACGGTTAGATATAGGGTTAGGGGGAGGCTGAGGGTGAGGTTTAGGGTGAGGGTTAGGATGAGGTTTAGGGTTAGGATTAGGGTTAGGGTGAGGGCTAGCGTGAGGGTGAGGTTTAGGGTTAGGGTTAGGATGAGGTTTAGGTTTAGAGTGAGGGTTAGGATGAGGGTGAGGGTGAGGTTTTGGGTTAGGGTTAGGGTTAGGATGACACTGAGGGTGAGGTTTTGGGTTAGGGTTCATGTTACAATTAGGGTTAAGGTGAGGGTTAGGGTGAGTGTGAGGGTTAGGTTTAGGGTTACAATTAGGTTAGGGTTAGGGTTTGGGTTAAGTTTAGGTTTAGGGTGAGGGTTAGGGTAAGAGTTATGGTGATGGTGACAGTTAGGGTTAGGTTGAGGGTTAGGGTTATGTTTAATGTTAGGGTGAGGCTGAAGGTGAGTGTTAGGGTTAGTGTTAGAATGAGGGTTAGGATGAGGGTTAGGTTTGGATTCGGGTTAGGGTGAGGGCTAGGGTGAGGGTGAGGTTTAGGTTTAGGGTTAGGCTGAGGTTTAGAGTTAGGGTTAGGGTTAGGGTTAGGGTTAGAGGGAGGGAGAGGTTTAGGGTTAGAGTTAGGGTTAGGGGGTAGCTGAGGGTGAGGGTTAGGGTTAGGGTTAGTGTTAGCGTTAGGGTTAGGGTGAGGGTAAATGTTAGGGTGAGGGTTAAGGTTAGGGTGAAGGATATGGTTAAGATGAGGGATAGGGTTAGGGTTAGTGTTATTTTAAGGGTTAGGTTAGGGTTATGGTTACAGTGAGGGTGAGGGTGAGAGTTAGGATTAGGTTAGAGTCAGTTTTAGTTTTAGGGTTAGGGTTTAAGTTAGGGTAAGGTTTAGGTTTAGGGTTAGGGTGAGGGTTAGGGTTATTGTTAGTGTTATGGTTTGGGTTAAGTTTGCGGTGAGGGTGAGGCTGACGGTGAGGGTTATGATTATGGTTAGGGTTAGGTTTAGTGTTAGGGTTAGGGTTAGGGTGAGGTTGAGGTTTAGGTTTAGGGTTAGGGTTAGGATTAGGGTTAGGATTAGGGTTAGGGTGAGGGTTAGTGTTAGGGTGAGGGATAGGGTGAGTGTGAGGTTTAGGTTTAGGGTTAGGCTTAGGATTGGGGTTAGGCTGAGGCTAAAGCTGAGGATGAGGGTTAGGGTTGGGGTGATGTTTAGGGTTACGGTTAGTGTGAGGGTTAGGATGAGTGTTAGGTTTAGGGTTTGAATGAGGGTGACTCTAAGAGTAAAAGTGAGGTTTAGGCTGAGGGTGAGAGTTATGGTAAGGGTGAGGGTTCACATTAGTGTTAGGGTGAGGGTGAGGGTTAGATTAAGGATTAGTGTTAGGATTAGTGTGAGGTTTTGGGTGAGGATGATTAGGGTTAGTGTGAGGGTTAGGGTGAAGTTGATGGTTAGGATTAGAGTTATGGTGAGGTTTAGGGTTAGGGTTAGTTTTAGGGTTATGGTGAGGGTTAGGGTTAGGGTTAGGGTGAGTGTGAGGGTTAGATTAGAGTTAGGCTTAGGGTTATTGTTAGTGTTATGGTTAGGGTTAAGTTTACAGTGAGGGTGGGGCTGAGGGTGAGAGTTAGGGTTAGTGTTAGCGTGAGTTTTAGGGTTAGGGTTAGTGTTAGGGTTAGGGTGAGGGTTTGGGTTAAGGTTAGGGTTAGGATGAGGGTGAGGGTTAGGGATAGGGTTAGGATTAGTGTTTTTGTTAGGGTTAGGATTAGAGTTATGTTGAGGGTGAGGGTGAGGTTGTGCATTAGGGTTAGGGTGAGGTTTAGGGTTAGGATTAGGGTTAGGGTTAGGGTGAGGTTGAGGGTGAAGTTTAGGGTTAGAGTTAGGTTTAGGGTGAGGTTTAGGGTGAGGGTTAGGGTTAGGGTGAGGTTTAGGATGAGGGGGAGGGTTAGGGTTAGGTTTAGGATTAGGATTAGGGTTAGTGTTAGGGTTAGTGGGTTAGGCTTAGGGTTAGGGTTAGGCTAAGGGTTAATCTGAGGGTGAGTGTAAGGGTAAGGGTTAGGTTTAGTTTTCGGGTTATGGGTAGCGTTAAGGTGAGAGTTAGGGTTCAGGTTAAGTTTAGGGTTTGGGTGAGGTTTACGGTTCAGGTTACAGTGAGGGTGCGGGTTAGGGTTACTTTGAGGGTTAGGGCTAGGGTGAGGGTTAGGGTTTGGGTTAGGCTGAGTGTTAGGATGAGGATTAGGGTTAGGATTAGCATTAGGGTGTGGGCTATGGTGAGGGTGAGCATTAGGTTTAGTGTTAGGGTGAGGTTTAGGTTTAGGGTTAGGGTTAGGGTGAGGGTTAGGATGAGGTTTAGGGTTATTGTTAGTGTTATGGTTATGGTTATGTTTGCAGTGAGGGTGAGGCTGAGGTTGAGGGTTGGATATAGGATTAGGGTTAGGGTTAGGTTTAGGGTTAGGATGAGGGTTAGGGTTAGGGTGGGGGTTAGGGTGAGGGTTAGAATTAGGGTTAGGTTGAGTGTGAGGTTTAGGGTTAGAGTTAGGCTTAGGGGGAGGGTTAGGGTTAGTGTTAGGGTTAGGGTTAGGGGGAGGTTTAGGTTGAGGTTTAGGGTTAGGGTTAGGGTTAGGATTAGGGTTAGTGTTATTGTTAGGGTTAGGGTTAGAGTTAAAGTGAGGTGGGGGGTGAGGCTGAGGGTGAGTTTGGGTGTGAGGATTAGGTTTCTGGAGATGGTTAGGGTTAGGGTTAGGTTGAGGGTTAGGATGAGGGTTTGGATAAGGATAAGGGTTAGGGTGAGGGCTAGGGTGAGGTTGAGGGTTAGAGTTAGATTTATGCTTAGGCTTAGGATTAGTCTGATTGTCAGGTTGAGGGTGAGTGTTAGGGTTAGGGTGATGGTTAGGTTACGGTTAGGGTGAGGGTTAGGATGAGGGTTAGGGTTAGGGTGGGGGTTAGGGTGAGGCTGATGATACCGTAAAGGTGAGGGTTAGTTTAAGCATGAGAATTAAGATAAGGGTAAGGGTTGGGGTTAAGGCGAGGGTTAGGGTAAGGGTTACAGTTAGGGTTAGGGTGAGGGTGAGGGTTAAATTGAGAATTAGGGTTAGGGTTTGTTTGAAGTTTAGGGTGAAGGTTAGGGTTAGGGTTAGGGTTAGGGTTACAATTAGGGTTAGGGTGAGGGCTAGCCTGAGGTTGTGAGTTAGGGTTAGGTTTAGGGTGAAGTTTAGGGTTAGGTTAAGGGTTAAGATTAGTGTGAGGGTTAGTGTTAGGGTTAGGGTTAGTGTAAGGGTGAGGGTAAGTGTTAGGGTGAGGGTTAGAGTTAGGGTTAGGGTTATTGTTAGGGTTAGGGTTACCATTACAGGGAGGGTGAGGGTTAGGGTTAGGTTTAGGGTGAGGTTTAGGGTTAGGATTATTGTGAGAGTTTGGGTTAGGGTTAGGATTAGGGTTAGGGTGAAGGCTAGGGTGAGGGTTAGGGTTGGGGTTAGGGTTAGGATTAGAGTTAGGGTGAAGGTGAGTGTGTGGGTTAGGGTTAGGTTTAGGGTTAGCCTTAGGGTTAGTCTAAGTTTGAGGTTGAGTGTGAGGGTTAGGGTTAGGGTGAGGGTTAGGGTTAGGGGATAGGGTGAGGTTGAGTGTGTTGGTTAGTGTTAGGTTTAGGATTAGGCTTAGGCTTCGGCTAAGGATGAGGTTAAGGGTGAGGGTTAGGGTTAGGGTGAGGTTTAGGATGAGTGTTAAGGTTAGGATTAGGGTTAGGGTGAGGGCTAGGGTAAGGGTGAGGTTTAGGGTTAGGTTCAGGTTTAGGGTGGGGGTGAGGTTCAGGGTTAGAGTTAGGGTTAGGTTGAGGGATAAGGTGAGGTTTAGTGTTAGGGTTAGTGTTAGTGTTAGGATTAGGGTGAGGGTTAGAGTTAGGATGAGGGTTAGGTTTAGGTTTAGGTTTAGGATTAGGGTTAGGGTGAGGGTGAGTCTAAGGGTTAGGGTTAGGGCTAGGCTTAGGGAAAGGCTGTGGGTGAGGGTGAGTGTGAGGTTTAGGGTTAGGGTGAGGGTGAGTTTTAGGGTTAGAGTTAGCGTTAGGGTGACGGTTAGTGTGACGGTTAGAGTTAGGGTTAGTGTTATGGTTAGGGTTAGGGTGAGGGTTAGGGTGAGGGTTAGGGTTAGTGATATGGTTAGGTTTAGGATTAGCATTTGGGTGAGGGTGCGTGTGAGGGTTAGGGTTAGGGTTAGGGTGAGGTTTAGTGTTAGTGTTAGGGTTAGGGATACGGTGAGGTTTCGCTTTAGGTTTATGCTGAGTGTGAGGGATAGGTTTAGGTTGAGGGTTAGGGTTAGGTTGAGGGTAAGGGTTAGATTGACGATTAGTGTTAGGGTTAGTGTGAGGTTTAGGGTGAGGATGATGGTTAGGGTTAGGTTCCGGTCTAGTTTGAGGGTGAGGGTTAGGGTTAGGGTGAGGTTTAGGGTTAGGTTTCGAGTAAGGTTTAGTATTAGGGTGAGGGTTAGGGTTAGGGTTATGGTAAGGTTCAGGATTACAGTTAGGTTGAGGGTTAGAATTAGGTTTAGTGTTAGGTTAAGGTTTAGGATTTGCGTTAGGGTGAGTGTTTGGATGAGTTTTAGGGTTGCACTTAGGGTTAGGGTGGGGGCAAGGGTGAGGGTGAGGGTTAGTGTTAGGCCTAGGTTTAGGTTTAGGTTTAGGGTTAGGGGTAGAGTTAGGGTGAGTGTTAGGGTTCGGGTTCCGGTGAGGGTTCAGGTTAAGTTTGGGGTGGGGTTAGGGTGAGGCCTAAGGTGAAGGTGAGGGTTAGGGTTAGGGTTAGGGTGACCATTAGGTTGAGGTTTAGTTTTAGGGTTAGGGTTAGGATTAAGGTTAGGGTGAGTGTGAGTGTGAGGGTTAGGGTTAGGGTTAGGCTTCAGCTTTGGGTTAGGCTGAGGGTGAGTGTGGGGATGAGGATTAGGTTTAGAGTGATGGTTCATGTTATGGTTAGCTTGAGGGTTAGGATGATGGTTAGGGTTAGGATTAGGGTTAGTGTGAGGGCTAGGGTAAGTGTGAGGTTTAGGGTTAGGTTTAGGCTTAGGCTTAGGGTTAGGCTGAGGCTGAAGGTGAGGGTGAGGTTAGGGTTAAGTTGATGGTTAGGGTTAAGGTTAGAGTGATTGTTAGGAAGAGGGTTACGTTTAGGGTTACGTTGAGGGTTAGGATTAGGGTTATGGTTAGGGTTACAGTAAGGATGAGGGTTTGGCTGAGGATTAGGTTTAGGGTGAGGGTTAGGATGAGGGTGACAGTAAGAGAAATCTGAGGGTTATGCTGTGGGTGAGGGTTATGGTAAGGGTGAGTGTTCGGGTTAGGGTAAGGGTGAGTTTGAGTGTTAGAATGAGGATTAATGTTAGCGTTAGTGAGAGGTTAAGGGTTAGGATGAGGGTTAGAGTTAGGGTGAGGCTTAGGGTGACATTGAGTGTTAGGGTTAGGGTTAGGATGAGGTTTAGGTGTACGGTGATGGTTAGCATTAGTGTGAAGGTTAATGTTAGGGTTAGTGTTAGTATTAAGGTGAGGGTAAGTGTTAGGGTAAGGTTTAGGTTTAGGCTGAGGTTTAGGATTAGGGTTAGGGTTATGGTTAGGGTGAGGGTGAGGTTTAGGGTTAGAGTTAGGTTTAGAGTGAGGGTTAGGGTTAGGGTTAGGTTTAGTGTTAGGGTTAGGGTTAGGGTGAGGTTCAGTGTGGGGGTGAGAGTTGGTCTTAGCGTTAGGATTAGGATTAGGCTTAAGGTGAGGGTGAGTGTTAGGGTTAGGGTTAGGATTAGTGTTAAGATGAGGGTGAGGTTGAGGGTTACCATTAGGGTGAGTGTTGGGGTTAGGGTTAGAGTGAGGGTTAGGGTGAGGGTTAGGCATAGGCTTAGGGTTTGGGTATGGGCTAGGGTGAGGGTGAGAGTTAGGGTCAGAGTTAGGGTGAGCGTTAGGGTGATGGTTAGGGTTATTGTGAGGGTTAGTGTTAAGGTTAGGGTTTGTGATAGGGTGAGGGTAAGTGTTAGGGCGAGGGTTAGGGTTAGGGTGAAGGTTATCTTTAGGATGAGGGTTAGGGTTAGGTTTAGGGGTATTATTATGGTTATGGTTACGGTGAGCGTGAGGTTGAGGGTGAGGTTTAGGCCTAGGATGAGGTTTAGGTTTCTGGTTAGGATTAGAGTTAGGGTTAGGGTGGGTGTGAGGTTTAGGGTTGGAGTTAGGGTTAGTGATAGTGTTGGGGTTAAGGTGAGTGTTAGAGTTAGTGTTAGGCTTAGGCTTAGGCTTAGGACGAGCATGAGAGTGAGGGTTAGGTTTATGGTTAGGGTGGGGTTTAGGGTTAGGGTTAGGTTGAGGGTGAGGGTGAAGTTGAGGGTTAGGTATAGAGTTAGGGGGAGGGTTAGAGGGAGGGTTACGATTAGGGTTAGAATTAGGGTTATGGTGAGGTTGAGGGTTAGGTTGAGTTTTAGGGTTAGGGTTAGTGTTAGCATTAGTGTGAGGGTTAGGCTTAGGGTTAGGTTTAGTGTTAAGGTGAGGGTAAGTGTTAGGGTGATGTTTTGGGTTAGAGTGAGGGTTATGGTTAAGGTGAGGGTTGGGATTAGGGTTAGGGTTATTGTTAGGGTTAGGTTTAGTGTTACCGTTACTGTGAGCGTGAGCATGAGTGTTAGTGTTAGTGTTAGGGTGAGGTTTAGGGTTTCCCTTAGGGTTAGAGTTAGGGTTAGGGTGAGGGTTAGGTTGAGGGTTAGGGTTGGTGTTCGTGTTAAGTTTAGGGTTAGGGGGAGAGTTAGGGGGAGGGTTAGGTTTAAGGTTAGGATTAGTGTTAGGGTGAGACTGAGTGTGTGTGTTAGGGATAGGTTCAGGGTTAGGCTTAGGGTTAGGCTAAATGTGAGGGTGAGCGTGAGGGTTAGGGTTAGGATGAGGGTTAGAGTTAGAGTTAGGGTGAGGTTTATTGTTAGGGTTAGGGTTAGAGTTAGGGTTAGGCTGAGGGTGAGGTTTAGGTTTAGAGTTAAGGTTAGGGTGAGGGTTAGGGATAGGATTAGGGTTAGGGTGAGGATGAGGGTGGGGGTGAGGATTAGGATTAGGGTTTGGGTTAGGGTTATTGTTAGTGGTATGGTTAGGGTTAAGTTTGAGGTGAGGGTGAGTCTCAGGGTGGGGTGAGGATTAGGGTTATGGTGATTGTTAGGGTTAGGGTTAGTGTTATTGTTAGGGTTAGGGTTAGAGTTATGGTGAGGTTGAGGGTGCGGGTGAGGGTTAGGGTTAGGATTAGGGTGAGGTTTATGGTTAGATATAGGGTAGGGGGAGGGGGAGGGTGAGGTTTAGGGTTAAGGTTAGTGTTAATGTTAAGGTGAGGGTGAGGTTTAGGTTGAGGTTTAGGGTTAGGGTTCGGTTTAATGTGAGGGTTAATTTTAGGGTTAGAGTTATTGTTAGTGTGAGGGTAAGTGTTAGGGTGAGGGCTAAGGTTAGTGTAAAGGATATGGTATGGATGAGGCTTAGGGTTAGGGTTAGGGTTATTGTAAGGGTTAAGTTTAGTGTTATGGTTACTGTGAGGGTATGTGTGAGGGTTAGTATTAGGGTTATGGTCAGGTTTAGATTTAGGTTTAGGTTTAGGGTTAGGGTTAGGTTTAGGGTTAGGGTTAGGGTTAGGGTGAGGGTTTGAGTTATTGTTAGTGTTATGGTTTGGGTTAAGTTTGCGGTGAGGGTGAGGCTGAGGGTGAGGGTTATGGTTAGGGTTAGGGTTAGGGTTAGGGTTAGGGTGAGTTTTAGGGTGAGGGTGAGGGTGAGGGTTAAGGCTAGGATTAGTTCTTGGGTTAAGGTGAGGGTGAGTGTGAGGGTTAGGGTTAGGGTGAGTGTTGCGGTTAGGGTTATATTGAGAGTTAGGGTGAGGGTTATGCTTAGGCTTAGGTTTAGGGTGTGGGCTAGGGTGAGGTTGAGGTTTAGGGTGAGGGTTGGGGTGAGGTTTAGCATTAGGGTTAGTGTTATGGTTAGGGTTGGAGTTAGGGTTAGGCTTAGTGTTAAGCGGAGGGTGAGGGTGAGGTTGAGGGTTAGGGTTAGGTGCGGGTGAGGTTTAGGGTTAAATTTAGTGTTAGGTTGAGGGCTAGTGTAATGGTTAGCCTTTTAGGTTTGGGGTGAGGGTTAGGATGAGGTTTAGGGTTATAATTAGGGTTAGGGTGAAGGCTAGAGTGAGGGTCAGGCTTATTGTTAGCGTTAGGGTGAGGTTTAGGGTTAAGGTTAGTGTTAGAATTATGGTGAGTGCAAGGGTTAGGGTTAGGTTTAGGGTTAGGGTTATTGTTAGGGTTAGGGTTAGAGTTAAGTTAAGGGTAACGGTGAGGGTGAGGATTAGGTTTAGGGTTAGGGTGAAGTTTAGGTTTAGGGTTAGGGTTAGTGTGAAGGTTAAGGTTAGGGTCAGGTGAGGTTTAGGATGAGGTTTAGGGTTAGGATTTGGGTTAGGTTGAGGGCTAGGGTGAGGGTTTGGGTTGGGGATAGGGTTATGTTTAGGATTAGAGTTAGGGTGAGGGTGAGTGTGAGGGTTAGGGTTAGGGTTAGGCTTAGGGTTACGGTGAGGGTTAGGGTTATTGTTTGGGTTAAGGTGATGGTGAGGGTGAGGTTTGGGGTTAGGGTTAGTGTTAGGTTTGGGGTTAGGGTTAGGGTTTCGGTTAGGGTTAGGGTTACGGTTAGGGTTTGGGATACGGTGAGGATTAGGGTTAGGGTTATTCTTAGGGTTAGGCTGAGGGTGAGGTTGGGAGTGAGGATAAGGCAAGGTTTAGGGTTCGAGTTAGGTTTAGAGTTATGGTTAGGGTTATTGTTAGTGTTATGGTTAGGGTTAATTTTGCGGTGAGGGTGAGGCTGAGGGTGAGGTTTATGGTTAGGGTTAACGTTAGGGTTAGGGTTAGGATTAGGGTTAATCTTATTGTTAGGTTTTGGGTTAGAGTTACAGTGAGTTTGAGGGTGATGTTGAGGGTGAGGGTTAGGGTGAAGTTTATGGTGAGGGTTAGGGTTAGGTTGAGGGTAAGTTTTAGGGTTAGAGTTAGGGTTAGGTGGAGGTTTAGGGTGAGGGTTAGGGTTAGGTTTATTGTTAGGGTTAGGGTGAGGGTGAGGTTTATGTTGATGTTTAGGGATATGGTTAGAGTAGAATTAGGGTTAGCGTGAGAGTGAGTTTGAGGGTTAGGTTTAGGGTAAGGCTTAGGCTAAGTGTAAGGCTGAGGGTGAGTTTGGGGGTTAGGATTAGGGTTATGGCGATGGTTAGGGTTGGGGTTAGTGTTATTCTTAGGGTTAGGGTTATAGTTACGGTGAGGGTAGCGGTGCGGGTGAGTGTTAGGGTAAGGTTGAGGTTTAGGGTTCGGGTTAGGGTTGGGGTTAGTGTGAGGGTGAGGGTGAGGTTTAGGGTTAGTGTTAGGGCTAGGGTTATGGTGAGGTTTAGGGTTAGGGTTAGGGTTATTGTTAGGGTAAGGTTTATGTTTACGGTTACATTGAGGGTGTGGGTTAGGGTTAGGGTTACGGTGAGGTTTAGGTTTTGTGTTAGGTTTAGAGTTAGGGTTAGGGTGAGGGTGAGGTTTAGGGTTAGAGTCAGGGTTAGGATGAGGGTTAGGATGAGGTTTAGGGTTAGTGTTAGTGTTAGGGTTAGGGTTAGGGTGAGAGTTAGGGGTAGGGATAGTGTTAGGGATAGGGTTAGGATTAGGGTTAGGGTGAGGGTGACTGTGTGGGTTAGGGTTAGGTTTAGGTTTAGGATTAGGGTTAAGGTTAGGGTGAGTGTGAGTGTTAGGGTTAGGTTTAGGCTTAGGCTTAGGATTAGGCTGAGGGTGAGGGTGAGGGTGAGGGTTAGGTTTAGGGTGAGGTTTAGGGTTAGGTTTAGGGTGAGAGTTAGGTTTCGGGTTAAGTTTAGTTTTAGGGTGAGGGTTAGGGTAAGGGTTACTCTGAGGATGAGGGTTAGTGTTAGGGTTAGGCTTAGGCCTAGGTTGGGGATGAGTATTAGGTTTAGAGTGATGGTTCTCGTTATGTTTAAGTTGAGGGTTAGGATGAGGGTTAGGGTTAGGATTAGGGTTCGGGTGAGGTCTAGGGTGAGTGTGAGGTTTAGGTTGAGTTTAGCCTTAGGTTTAGGATTAGCCTCAGGCTGAAAGTGAGGGTGAGGGTTAGGGTTAGGGTGATGTTTAGGGTTAGGATTGAGGATTAGGGTTAGGATTAGGATGAGGGTTAGGTTTAGGGTGAGGGTTAGGAAGAGGTGATAGTAAGAGTAAAGGTAAGGGTTAGAGAGAGTGTGAGGGTTAGGGTTAGGATTAGGGTTAGGGTTAAGGTTAGGGTGAGTGTGAGGGTTAGGGTTAGGCTTAGGGTTAGGTTTAGGCTGAGGGTGACAGTGAGGGTGTGGGTTAGGTTTAGGGAGAGGGTTAGGGTTAGGTTTAGGGTGAGAGTTAGGTTTTGGGTTAAATTTAGGGTTAGGGTTAGGGTTAGGGTGAGGGTTAGGTTGAGGTTTAGGTTTAGGGTTAAGGTTAGGATTAGAATTAGGGTTCTGGTGAGGGTGAATGTGAGGGTTAGGTTTAGGGTCCGGCTTAGGTTTAGGATTAGGCTGAGGGTGAGTGTGGGGATGAGGATTAGGTTTAGAGTGATGGTTCATATTATGGTTAGGTTGAGGTTTAGGATGAGGGTTAGGGTTAGGATTAGTGTTAGGGTGAGGGCTAGGGTGAGTGTGAGGTTTAGGGTTAGGGTTAGGCTTAGGCTTAGGGCTAGGCTGAGGCTGAAGGTGAGGGTGAGAGTTAGGGTTAGGGTGATGTTTAGGGTTACGGTTAGGGTGAGGGTTAGGATGAGGTTGAGTGTTAGGATGAGGGTGACAGTAAGAGTAAAGGTGAGAGTTATGCTGAGGGTGAGGGTTATGGTAAGGGTGAGGGTTCGGGTTAGATTGAGGATTAGTGTTAGGGTTAGTGTGAGGTTTAGGGTGAGAATGATAAGGGTTAGGGTGAGAGCTAGGGTGAGGGTTAGGGTTTGGGTTAGGGTGAGATTTAGGGTTAGGGTTAGGTTTAGGGTTAGGGTGAGGTTTAGGGTTAGGGTTACAATGAGCGTGATTTAAGTTTACGGTGAAGATGTGGCTGAGGGTGATGTTTAGGGTTAGGGTTAGGGTGAGGATTAGGGTGAGCGTTAGCTTTAGGGTTAGGGTTTGGATTAGTATTATTGTTAGCGTTAGGATTAGAGTTATGCTGAGGGTGAGGGTGAGGGTGAGGGTTAGGGTTAGGGTTAGATTTAGGGTTAGGGTTAGGTTTAGGGTGAGGGTGAGGGTGAGGTTTAGGGTTAGAGTTATTGTTAGGGTGAGGGTTAGGGTGAAGGTTAGGGTTAGGATTAGTGTTAGGGTTAGGGTGAGGGTTAGGATGAGGGTGAGGGTTAGGGTTAGGGTTAGGATTAGTATTAGGTTTAGTTTTAAGGTGAGTGTTTGTGTTAGGCTTAGGTTTAGGGTTAGGCTAAGGGTTAAGCTGAGGGTGAGAGTAAGGGTGAAGGTTAGGGTTAGAGTTCGGGTTAGGGTTAGCGTTAGGGTGAGAATTAGCGTTCGGGTTAATTTTAGTTTTTGGGTGAGGTTTAGCGTTCAGGTTACAGTGAGGGTGGGAGTTAGGGTTATTTTGACGGTTAGGGTGAGGATTAGGGTTAGGGTGAGGGTTAGGGTTAGGGTTAGGGTGAGTGTTAGGATGAGGATTAGGGTTAGTATTAGGGTTAGGGTGAGGGGTAGGGTGAGGGTGAGGGTTAGGGTTAGTGTTAGGGTGAGGTTTAGGGTTAGGGTTAGGGTTAGGGTTAGGGTGAGGGTTAAGGTTAGGATAAGGGTTAGGGTGAGGGTGATTGTTAGGGTTAGGTTTAGGGTTACGATTATTTTTAGTGTTATGGTTTTGGTTACGTTTGCAGTGAGGGTGAGGCTGAGGGTGAGGGTTAGATATATGATTAGGGTTATTGTTAGGTTTAGGGTTAGGATTAGTGTTATTGTTAGGGTTAGTGTTAGAGTTACGGTGAGGGTGAGGGTGAGGGTTAGGGTGAGGTTGGGTTTGAGGATTTCGGTTGGAGTGATGGTTAGTGTTAGGGTTAGGGTGAGGGTTAGGAGGAGGGTTAGGGTTAGGATTAGGGTTAGGGTGAGGGCTAGGGTGTGGTTGAGGGTTAGGTTTAGGTTTAGGCTTAGGGTTAGTCCGAGGGTGAGGTTGAGGGTAAGGGTTCGGGTTAGGATGATGGTTAGGGTTACGGTTAGGGTGAGGGTTAGGATGAGGGTTAGGGTTAGGGTGAGGGTTAGGGTGAGGGTGACGGTACCATAAAGGTGAGGGTTAGGCTGAGGGTGAGGGTTAAGATAAGGATAAGGGTTAGGGTTAGGGTGAGGTTTAGGGTTAGGGTTAAACTTAGGGTTAGGGTAAGGGTGAGGGTTAGATTAAGAATTAGGGTTAGGGTTAGTGTGAGGTTTATGGTGAGGGTTAGGATTAGGGAGAGGGTTTGGGTGACAATTAGGGTTATGGTGAGGGTGTGGGTTAGGTTTAGGGTTAGGGTGAGTTTTAGTGTTAGGTTAAGTTTTAAGATTAGTGTGAGGGTTAGTGTTAGGGTTAGGCTTAGTGTAAGGGTGAGGGTAAGTGTTAGGTTGAGGGTTAGGGTTAGGGTGAGTGTTATGGTTAGGGTGAGGGTTAGAGTTAGGGTTAGGCTTATTGTTATGGTTAGGGTTAGGGTTACCCTTACAGTGAGGGTGAGGGTTAGGGTTAGGTTTAATGTGAGATTTAGGGTTAGGCTTATGGTTAGTGTTTGGGTTAGGGTTAGGATTATTGTTAGGGTGAAGGCTAGGGTGAGGGTGAGGGTTAGGGTTGGGGTTAGTGTTGGGAATAGTGTTAGGGTGAGGATGAGTTTGTGGTTTATGTTAGGGTTGGAGTTAGGGTTAGGCTTAGTGTTAGGCGTAGGGTGAGGGTGAGGGTGAGGGTTAGTGTTAAGTGAGGGTGAGATTTAGGGTTATATTTAGCTAGTGTGATGGTTAGGCTTTTAGGGTTAGAGTGAGGGTTAGGATGAGGTTTAGGGTTAGGATTAGTGTTAGGGTGAGGGCTAGAGTGAGGGTGAAGTTTATGGTTAGCACTAGGATGAGGTTTAGTGTTAAGGTTATGGTTAGAGTACGGTGAGTGTGAGGATTAGGGTTAGGTTTAGGTTTAGGGTTATTGTTAGGCTTAGGGTTAGAGTTAAGTTGGGGGTAAGGGTGAGGGTGAGGATTACGTTTAGGGTTAGGGTTAGGTTTAGGATGAGGTTTAGGGTTAGGATTAGGGTTTGTTTGAGGGCTAGGGTGAGGATTAAGGTGAGGGTTAGGGACAGTGTTAGGTTTAGGATTAGGGTTAGGGTGAGGTTTAGGTTTTGGGTTAGGTTTAGAGTTAGGGTTAGGGTGAGGGTGAGGTTTAGGGTTAGAGTCAGGGTTAGGGTGAGGGTTAGGTTGAGATTTAGGGTTAGGGATAGTGTTAGGGTTAGGGTAAGGGTGAGAATTAGGGGGAGAGGTAGTGTAAGGGTTAGGGTTAGGATTAGGGTTAGGGTGAGGGTAAGTGTGTGGGTTAACGTTAGTTTTAGGTTCAGGCTTAAGGTTAGGCTGAGGGTGAGTGTTTGTGTTAGCGTCAGGGTTAGGGTTAGGCTTAGGGTTAGGCTGAGGGTGAGGTTGAGGGTGAGAAAGTTAGCCTTAGGGTGAGGGTTAGTCATAGGGTTAGGAGGAGGGTTAGGTTGAGGTTTAGGGTTAGGATTAGGGTTTGGGTGAGCGCTAGGGTGAGGGTTAGGTTTAGGGTTAGGGTGAGCGAGAGGTTTAGGGTTAGGGTTAGGGTGAAGCTGAGGGTGTGCGTTAGGGCTAGGGTTAATGTTAGCGTTAGGGTTAAGATGAGGGTTAGGGTGAGCATGAGGGTTAGGGTTAGGTTTAGGGTTAGGATTAGGGCAAACGTGAGGGTGAGTATGTGTGTAAGGGTTAGGTTTAGGGTTAGGCTTAGGGTTAGGCTGAGGGTGAGGTTGAGGGTGAGGGTTAGCATTAGGGTGAGGGTTAGGTTTAGGGTTAGGGGAAGGGTTAGGATGAGGGTTAGGGTTAGGATTAGGGTTAGGGTGAGGGCTAGGGTGAGGGTGAGCTTTAGGGCTAGGGTTAGGATGAGGTTTGGGTTTAGGGTGAGGGTTAGGATGAGGGTGAGGTTTAGGGTTACTGTTACGGTTAGGATGAGATTGAGGTGAGGAATAGGGTTATGGTTAGTGTTAGGCTTAAGGTTAAGGTGAGGGTTAGGGTGAGGGTCAGGGTTAGGGTTAGGGTTAGGATTAGGATTAAGTTTAGGGTTAGGGTGAGGTTTATTGTTATGATTAGGGTTATGGTTATGGTGATGGTTAGGGTGATGGTAATGTTTAGGGTTAGGGTTAGGCTGAGGGTGAGGGTGAGGGTTCAGGTTAGGGTGAGGGTTAGGGTTAGGGTTAAGGTGAGAGTTAGGGTTTGGGTTAAGTTTAGGGTTAGAGTGATTTTTAGGGTAAGGATTTTGGTGACGGTGACGGTTAGAGTTAGGTTGAGGGTTAGGGTGAGGGTTAGGATAAGGGTTAGGGTTAGGATTAGGTTTAGGGTGAGGGCTAGGGTGAGGGTGAGGTGTAGGGGTAGGGTTAGGGTGAGGTTTAGGTTTAGGTTTAGGGTTAGGGTTAGGGTTAGGGGGAGTGGGAGGTTTAGGGTTAGAGTTAGGGTTAGGGGGTGGCTGAATGTGAGGGTTAGGGGTAAGGTTAGTGTTAGGGTTAGGGGGAGGGTTAGGGTGAGGGTGAGTGTTAGGCATAGGGTTAGAATTAGGATTAGGGTAAGGATTAGGGTGAGTGTAAGGGTTAGGGTTAGGGTTAGGATGAGGGTAAGTGTTAGGGTGAAGGTTAGGGTTAGGGTGAAGGATTTGGTTAGGATGAGGGATAGGTTTAAGGTTAGGGTTATTGTAAGGGTTAGGGTTAGTGTTATGGTTACTTTGAGGGTGTGGCTGAGGGTTAAGATTAGGGTTAGGTTTAGGTATAGGTTTAGGTTTAGAATTAGGGTTAGGGTTAGGTTTAGGTTTAGGGTTAGGTTTAGGGTTACGGTGAGGGTTAGGGTTATTGTTAGTGTTATGGTTTGGGTTAATTTTGCGGTGAGGGTTAGGCTGAGGGTGAGGGTTATGCTTAGGGTTAGGGTTAGGGTTTCTGTTAGTGTTAGGGTTAGGGTGAGGTTTAGGGTGAGGGTGAGGGTTAGGGATAAGTTTAGGATTAGGTCTAGGGTTAAAGTGAGGGTGAGTGTGAGGGTTAGGGTTAGAGTTAGGGTTAGGATTAGAGTTAGGGTCAGGGTGAGGTTTAGGATTAGGGTGAGGGTTGGGGTTATGGTTAGAGTGAGAGTTAGGGTGAGGGTTAGGCTTATGCTTAGATTTAGGGTGTGGGCTAGGGTGAGGTTGAGGGTTAGGATGAGGGTTAGGGTTAGGGTTAGTGTTAGGGTTAGGGTTGGAGTTAGGGTTAGGCTTAGTGTTAGGCAGAGGATGAGGGTGAGGGTGAGGGTTAGGGTTAGTTGAGTGGGAGGTTTAGGGTTAGATTTAGTGTTAGATGGAGGGCTAGTGTGAGGGTTAGGGTTTTAGGGTTAGGGTGAGGGTTAGGATGAAGTTTAGGGTTATGATAAGGGTTAGTATTAGGGTTAGGGTAAGGGCCAGAGTGAGGGTGACGCTTATGGTTAACGTTAGGGTCTGGTTTAGTGTTAGGGTTAGGGTTAGAGTTACTGTGAGTGTGAGGGTTAGGGTTAGCTTTAGAGTTAGGGCTATTGTTAGGGTTAGGTTTAGAGTTTAGTTGAGGGTAAGGGTTAGGTTTAGGTTTAGGGTTTGGGTTTCTTGTTAGGGTTAGGGTTAGAGTTAAGTTGAGGGTAAGGTTGAGGGTGAGGTTTAGGTTTAGGGTTAGGGTGAGGGTTAGGGTTATTGTTACTGTTATGGTGTGGGTTAAGTTTGCGGTGATGGTGAGGCTGAAGGTGAGGGTTATGGTTTTGGTTAGGGTTAGGGTTAGTGTTAGGGTTAGGGTCAGGGTGAGGTTTATGGTTTGGGTTAGGGTTAGCTTTAGGGCTAGGCTGAGGGTGAGGTTGAGGGTTAGAAAGTTAGGGTTAGGGTGAGGGTTAGTCATAAGTTTAGGTGGAGGTTTAGAATGAGGTTTAGGGTTAGGATTAGGGTTTGGGTGAGGGCTAGGGTGAGGGTGAGTGTTATGGTTCGGGTGAGGGTGAGGTTTAGGGTGAGGGTTAGATTGAGGGTTATGGTGAGGGTTAGGGTTAGCTTTAGTGTGAGGGTGAGGTTTAGGATTAGAGTTAGGGTTAGGGTGAGGCTGATTGTGAGGGTTAGGGTTAGGGTTAGGGTTAGAGGTAGGGATAGGTTGAGGGTTAGGGTGTGGGTGAGGGTTAGGATTAGGTTTAGGGTAAGGTTTAGGGTGAGTGTGAGGTTTAGGGTAAGGGTTAGGGTTAGGTTTAGGGTAGGATGAGGGGGAGGGGGAGGGTTAGGGTTAGGGTGAGTGTTAGGGTTAGGGTTAGGGTGAGAGTTAGGGTTCAGGTTAAGTTTAGGGTTAGGATGAGGGTTAGGGTTAGGGTTAGTGTTAGGGTGAGGGTTAGGGTTAGGGTTAGGGTGAGGGTGAGGGTTAGGATGAGGATTAGGGTTAGGATTAGGGTTAGGGTGAGGGCTATGATGAGGGTGAGTGTTAGGGTTAGTGTTAGCATGAGGTTTAGGTTTAGGGTTAGGGTGAGTGTTAGGATGAGGGTTAGGGTTACAGTGAGGGTGAGGGTTAACTTTAGGTTTAGGGTTAGGATTAGGGTAAGGGTTAGGGTGAGTGTTTGTATTAAGGTTAGGTTTAGGGTTATATTTAAGGTTAGGATTATTGTTATTGTTATTGTTAGGGTTAGAGTTAAGGTGTGGGTGACGGAGAGGGTGAGGGTGTGGGTTACGGTGAGGTTTAGGGTTAGGGTTAAGATTAGGGTTACAGTGAGGGTGAGGTTTAGGGTTAGATTTAGGGTTAGGGGGAGGGTTAGATCGAGGGTTAGGGTTAGGGTTAGTGTTAGGTTTAAGGTTAGGGTGAGGGTTAGCTTGAGGTTTAGATTTAGGGTTAGGGTTAGGATTAGGGTTATGGTGAGCATGACTGTGAGGGTTAGGGTTAGGGTTAGGCTGAGGGTGAGGCTGGGGGTGAGGATTAGGTTTAGGCTAATGGTAAGCGTTAGGGTGATGGTGAGGGTTAGTTTGAGGGTTAGAGTTAGGATTAGGGTTAGGGTGAGTGCTAGGGTGAGGTTGAGGGTTAGGGTAAGGCTTAGGCTTGGGCTTAGGCTTAGGCTGAGTTTGAGTTTGAGGTTGAGCGTTAGGGTTAGGGTGATGGTTAGGTTTACGATTAGGGTGTTGGTTAGGATGAAGTTTAGGTTTAGGGTAAGGGTTAGGGTGAGGAGGATGGTAAGGGTAAACGTGAGGGTGAGGGTTAAGATAAAGGTGAGGGTTAGGTTTAGGTTTAGGGTTAGGGTAAGGGTTAGGTTTAGGGTTAGGGTGAGGTTTAGATTGAGCATTAGGGTTAGGGTTAGTGTAAGGTTTCGGGTGAGAATGAGGGTTAGGGTTAGGGTGAGGGTGAGGGTTAGAACTAGGGTTCAGGTGAGGGCTAGGGTGAGGGTGAGGGTTAGTGTTATGCTTAGTGTTAGTGTTAGGGTGAGTGGATGTGTTAGAGTGAGGGTTAGGGTTACGGTGAGGGTTAAGGTTAGGGTTAGGGTTAGGGTTTGGGTTAGGGTTTTTGTTAGGGTTAGGGTTACGGTTACGGTTATGGTGAAAGTGAGGGTGAGGTTTAGGGTTAGTTATAGTGTTAGGGTTATGGTGAGGGTTACGTTGAGGGTTGGGTTTAGGGTTAGTGTTAGTTTTAGATTTAGGGTGAGAGTTAGGGGCAGGCTGAGGGTTAGGGTTAGGGTTAGGGTTAGGATTAGTGTTAAGGTGAGGGTGAATGTATGTGTTAGGGTTAGATTTAGGGTTAGGCTTAGGGTTAGCCTGAGCGTGCGGTTCAGGGTGAGGGTAAGGGTTAATGTGAGGGTTAGGTTTAGGGTTAGGTTGAGGGTTTGCATGATGGTTAGGGATACAGTGAGGGTGAGGTTTAGGGTTAGTGTGAGGGTTAGGGTTAGGATTAGGGTTAGGTTGAGGGTAGGTTTTAGGATTAGGGTTAGGTTTAGGGTTAGGGTTTGGTTTAGGGTTAGGATTAGTGTTATTGTTAGGGTTAGGATTAGAGTTACTGTGAGGGTGAGGGTGAGGGTGAGCGTTAGGGTAATGTTTAGGGTGAGGTTTTGGGTTAGGGTTAGGATTAGGGCTAGGGTAAGGTTAGGTTTATGGTTAGACTTAGGGTTAGGGGAAGGGTTAGGATGAGTGTTAGGGTTAGGGTTAATGTTAGGGTTAAGGTTAAGGTGAGGGTTAGGTTGAGGTTTAGGGTTAGGGTTAGGGTGAGGTTTAGGGTTAGGGTTAGAGTTAGGGTGAGGGTTGGGTTTAGGGTTAGATTTAGGGTTAGGGTGAGGCTTAGGGTGAGGGTTAGGGTTAGGGTTAGTGTTAGAGTTAGGGAGAGGGTGAGGATTAGGGTGAGGGTGAGGGATAGGCTTAGGTTTAGGATTTGGTTTAGGATAAAGATTAGGGTGAGGGTTAGGGTGAGGGTTAGGGTTAGGGATAGGGTTAGGTTTAGGATTAGGGTTAGGGTGAGTGTGAGTGTGAGGGTTAGGTTTAGGGTTAGTGTTAGGTTTTGGGTTAGGGTTAGTGTTAGTGTTAAGGTGAGGGTTAGGGTTAGGTTTATGTTTAGGATTAGGCTTAGGTTTAGGCTGAGGGTGACAGTGGGTGTGAGGATTAGGTTTAGGGTTATGGTAGGGATAAGGTTATTGTTAGTGTTATGGTTATGGTTAAGTTTGTGGTGAGGGTGATGCTGAGGGTGAGGGTTATGTTTAGGTTTAAGATTAGGGTTAGGATTACGGTTAGGCTTAGGCTTAGGCTGAGGGTAATGGTGGGGGTGAGGATTAGAGTTAGGGTTAGGGTTATTTTTAGTGTTATGGTTAGGGTTAAGTTTGCAGTGAGGTGAGGCTGAGGGTGAGGGTTATGTTTAGGTAAGGGTTAAATTTAGGCTTAGTGTTAGTGTTAGGGTAAGGGTTAGAGTTATGGTGAGTTTGAGGGTGAGGGTGAGGGTTAGGGTTAGGTTGAGGTATAGGGTGAGGTTTAGGGTTAGTGTTAGGGTGAGGGTGAGGGTGAGGTTTAGGGTTAAACTTAGGGTTAGGGGGAGTGTTAGGGTGAGGTTTAGGGTAGGGTTAGTGTTAGGGTTAGAGTGAGGGAAAGGGTTAGGTTCATGTTTAGGGATAGGGTTAGGTTTAGGAGTAGGCTTAGGGTGAGGGTGAGTGTGAGGGTTAGGGTGAGGGTAAGGTTTAGGGTTATGGTGAGGGTTTGGATGAGGTTTAGGGTTAGAGTGAGGGTGAGGTTTAGGGTTAGTGTGAGGGTTAGGGTTAGGATTACTGTTAGGGTGAGGTAGGTGTTAGGATTAGGGTTATGGTTAGTGTTAGGGTTAGGTTAAGGGTTAGGATTAGTGTTATTGTTAGGGTTAGGATTAGAGTTACTGTGAGGGTGAGGCTGAGGGTGAGCGTTAGGGTTATGTTTAGGGTGAGGTTTAGGATTTGGGTTAGGATTAGTGTTAGGGTAAGTCTGAGGTTCATGGTTAGACTTAGGTTTAGGGGGAGGGTTAGGTTGAGGGTTAGGTTTAGGGTTACTGTTAGGGTTAGGGTTAAGGTGAGGGTTAGGTTGAGGTTTAGGGTTCGGGTTAGGGTGAGGTTTAGGGTTAGTGTGATAGTTAGGGTGAGGGTGTGGTTTAGGGTAAGAGTTAGGCTGAGGGTGAGGGTTAGGGTTACGGTTAGTGTTAGAGTTAGGGATAGGGTGAGGGTTAGGGTGAGGGTGAGGGTTAGGCTTAGGGTTAGGATAAGGGAAAGGGTGAGGGGTAGGGAGAGGGTTAGGGTTAGGGATAGGGTTAGGTTTAGGATTTGGGTTTGGGTCAGGGTGAGTGTGAGGATTAGGGTTAGGGTTAGGGTTAGGGTGAGCGTTAGGGTTAGGGTTTGGGTTAGGGTGAGGGTGAGGCTGAGGATTATGGTTATGTTTAGGGTTATGGTTATGTTTAGGGTTAGGTTTAGGTTTAGTGATAGTGTTACGGTGAGGTTTAGGGTTAGGTTTAGGGTTTGGATTAGGCTTAGGTTTAGGCTGACGGTGAGAGTGGGGGTGAAGATTAGGATTAGGGTTAGGGTTAGGGATAGGGTTATTGTTAGTGTTATGGTTAGGATTAAGTTTGTGGTGCGGGTGACCCTGAGGGTAAGGGTTATTGTTAGGGTTAAGGTTAGGGTTAGGATTAGGGATAGGCTTAGGGTTAGACTGAGGGTGATGGTGGAGGAGAGGATGAGGGTTAGGGTTAGGGTTATTGTTAGTGTTATGGTTAGGGTTAAGTTTGCGGTGAGGGTGAGGCTGAGGGTGAGGGTTATGTTTAGGGTTAGGGTTAAGTTTAGGGTTAGTGTTATTGTTAGGGAAAGGTTTAGATTTACGGTGAGGTTGAGGCTGAGGGTGAGGGTTAGGGTTAGGGTGAGGTGTAGGGTGAGATTTAGGGTTAGGGTTAGGGATAGGGTGAGGGTGAGGTTTAGGGTTAGAATTAGGGTTAGGGGTAGGGTTAGGGTGAGGTTTAGGGCTAGGGTTAGTGTTAGGGTTAGGGTTAAGGAAAGGGTTAGTTTGAGGTTTAGGGATAGGGTTAGGCTTAGGGTGAGGGTGAGTGTGACAGTTAGGGTGAGGGTTAGGTTTAGGCTTAGGTTTAGGCTGAAGCTGAGGGTGGGGTTAGGATTACGGTTAGGGTGACGGTTAGGTTTAGGGTTAGGTTGAGGGTTAGGATGAGAGTTAGTGTTAGGATTGGGATTAGGGTGACGGCTAGGGTGAGGTTGAGGGTTAGGGTAAGGCTTAGGCTTAGGCTTAGGGTTAGGATGAGTGTGAGGTTGAGGGTGAGGGTTAGGTTTAGGGTTATGATTAGGTTTATGGTTAGGGGGAGGGTTAGGACGAGGTTTTGTGTTAGGTTGAGGGTTAGGTTGAGGATGATGGTAAAGGTAAAGGTGAGGTTTCGGCTGAGAGTGAGGGTTTCGTTAAGGGTGAGGTATAGGGTTAGGTTTAGGTTTAGAATAAGGGTTAGGGTTAGGGTAAGGGTTAAATTGAGGATTAGGTTTAGGGTTAGTGTGAGGTTTAGGGTGACGATGAGGTTTAGGGTTAGGGTGAGGGTGAGGGTTAGAATTAGGGTTTGGGTGAGGGCTATGCTGAGGGTGAGGGTGAGGGTTAGGGTTTTGGTTAGGCTGAGGTTTAGGGTTTGGATTAGGGTTAAATTTAGGTTTACGGTGAATTGTGAGGTTTAGGGTTAGAGTTAGGGTTAGGATTATGGTTGGGGTTAGAGATAGGGTGAGGTTTAGGATTAGGATGAGTGTTAGGGTTAGTGTGAGCGTGAGTGTTAGTGTTAGGGTTAGTGTTAGGGTGAGGGTAAGCGTTATGGTGAGGCTTAGGGTTAGGTTTAGGGTTTTGGTTAGGGTGAGGGTTAGGGTTAGGGTTAGGGTTAGTGTGAGGTTGAGGTTTAGGGTTAGATATAGGGTTAGAGGGAGGTTTAGGGTGAGGGTTAGGGTTAGGGTTAGTGTGAGGGTGAGGTTTAGGTTGAGGTTTAGGGTTAGGGTTAGGGTTAGGGTTAGTGTGACGGATAGTGTTAGGGTGAGGGTAAGTGTTAGTGTGAGGGTTAGGGTTAGGGTGAGTGTTATGGTTAGGATGAGGGTTAGTATTAGGGTTAGTGTTATTGTTAGGGTTAGGTTTAGGGTTACGGTTACAGTGAGGGTGACGGTTAGGGTTAGGGATAGGGTGAGGTTTAGGGTTAGGGTTAGGGTAAGGGTAAGGGTTTGGATGAGGGTTAGTGTTACGGTGAAGGTGAGGGTTAGGGTTCGGGTGAGGGTTAGGTTTAGGATTAGGGTTAGGGTGAGGGTGAGTTTTAGGATTAGGGTTAGGGTTAGGTTTAGGTTTAGGTTTAGGTTTAGGATTAGTGTTATTGTTAAGGTTGTGGTTAGATTCATGCTCAGGGTAAGGGTGAGGGTGAGGGTTAGGGTGAGGGTTAGGTTATGGATTAGGGTTAGGGTTAAGATTAGGTTTAAGGTGAGGGTGAGGTTTAAGGTTAGATTTACAGTTAGGGGGAGGGTTAGTTCGTGGGTTAGTGTTAGTGTTAGTGTTAGTGTTAGGGTTAAAGTTAGGGTGAGGGTTAGATTGAGGTTAAGGTTTAGGGTTAGGATGAGGGTTAGGTTGAGGGTGACTGTGAGGGTTAGAATTAGGGTTAGGTTGAGGCTGATTTTGAGGTTTAGGGTTAGAGTTCTTGTTAGAGTTAGTGTTAGGATGAGGGTTAGGGTGAGTGTGAGGGTTAGGCTTTGGGTTAGGATTGAGATTAGGATAAGGGTTATGGTTATTGTGAGGGTTAGGGTTAGGGTTAGGGTTAGGGTGAGGGTGAGGGTGAGGGTGAGGGTGAGGGTTAGGGTGAGGGTTAGGGTTAGGGTTAGGGTGAGAGTTAGGTTTCGGGTGAAGTTTGGAGTTTGGATGAGGGTTAGGATTAGGGTTATGTTGAGTGTGAGGGCTAGGATTAGGTTGAGGGTTAGGGTTAGGTTTAGGGTTAGGGTGTGGGTTTGTGTTAGGTTTAGTGTGAGGGTTAGCGTTAGGGTGAGGGTTTGGATGAGGGTTAAGTTTATGGTGAGGGTGAGGGTTAGGGTTATGTTTAGGATTAGGTTTAGGGTGAGGGTGTGTGTTAGGATTAGGGTTATGGTTAGGGTTAGGGTTAGGTTTAGGATTAGGATTAGTGTTATTTTTAGGGTTAGAGTTAGAGTTCAAGTGAGGGTGAGGGTTAGGGTGAGGTTTGGTTAGGGGTAGGATTAGGGTTAGGGTAAGGGTGAGTTTTATGGTTAGATTTAGGTTTAGGGGGAGGGTTAGTTCGTGGGTTAGGGTTAGGTTTAGTGTTAGGGTTAAGGTTAGGGTGATGGTTAGGTTGAGGTTAAGGTTTAGGTTTAGGGTTAGGTTTATGATTAGGGTTAGGGTGAGGATAAGTGTGAGTGTTAGGCTTAGGGTTAGGCCTCGGCTTAGGTTTAGGCTGAGGGTGAGTGTGGGCGTGAGGATTAGGGTTAGGGTGATGGTTAGGTTTAAGGTTAGGTGACGGTTAAGATGAGGGTTAGGGTTAGGATTAGGGTTAGGGTGAGGGCTAGGGAGAGGGTGAGGGTTAGGGTAAGGGTTAGGCTTAGGCTTAGGGTTAGGCTGAGTTTGAGGTTGAGGGTGAGGATTAGGGTTAGGGTGATGTTTAGGTTTATGGTTAGGGTGAGGGTTAGGATAAGGTTTATGGTTAGGGGGAGGTTTAGGGTGAGGATGATCGTAAGGGTAAAGGTGAGGTTTAGGCTGAGGGTGAGGGTTAAGATAAGGTTGTGGGTTAGGGTTAAGTTTAGGTTAGGGGAAGGGTTAGGGTTAGGGTTAGGGTGAGGGCTAGATTGAGGTTTAGGGTTAGGGTTAGTGTGAGGTTTAGGGTGAGGATGAGGGTTAGGGTTAGGGTGAAGGTGAGGGTTAGAATTAGGTTTAGGGTGAGGACTAGGGTGAGGGTGATGGTTTGGGTTGGGGTGTGGTTTAGATTAGGTTGAGGGTTAGGGTTAGTGTGAGGGTTAGTGTTAGGGTTAGTTTTAGTGTTAGGGTGAGAGTAAGTGTTAGGGTGAGGGATAGAGTTAGGGTGAGGTTTATGGTTAGGGTGAGGGTTATGGTTAAGTTTGTTGTTAGGGTTAGGGTTACTTTTTCAATGAGCGTGACGGATAGGGTTAGGGGGAGGGGAGGCTTATTATTTGAGTTAGGGTTAGGGTGAGGCTGAGGGTGAGGGTTAGGTTTAGGGTTAGTGTTAGGTTTAGGGTTAGTGTGAGGGTTAGGGTTAGACTTAGGCTTTGGCTTAGGCTTAGCCTTAGGCTGAGCATGAGGGTGAGGGTTAGGGTTAGGGTGAGGGTTAGAATAAGGTTTAGGGTTAGGATTAGTGTTAGGGTGAGAGCTAGGCTGAGGGTTAATGTGAGTGTTAGGTTTAGGGATAGGGTTAGGTTTAGGATTAGAGTTAGGGTGAGGGTGAGGGTGAGGGTTAGGTTTAGGGTTAGGCTTAGGGTTAGGGTGAGGGTAAGGGTTAGGGTTTGTGTTAGGGTGAGGGTGAGGCTGAGGATTAGGGTTTGGTTCAGATTTTGGGTTAGGGTTGGGGTTAGGTTTAAGGTGATGGTTAGGGTTAGGGTTAGGCTTAGGATTAGGGTCAGGCTGAGGGTGAGGGTGTGGGTTAGGGTTAGTTTTGGGTTAAGGTGAGGGTGAGGCTGTGGATTAGGTTTACGTTTAGGGTTAGTGTTAGGGTTAGGGTTATGTTTAGGCATAGGGTTTGGGTTAGCGTGAGGTTTAGGTTTAGATATAGGGTTAGGCGGAGGGTTAGGGCAAGGGTTAGGAATAGGATTATTGTTAGGGTTAGGGTGAGGGTGAGGGTTAGGTTGAGGTTTAGGTTTAGGGTTAGGGTTAGGGTTAGTGTGAGGGTTAGTGTTAGGGTTAGGGTTAGTGTTAGTGTAAGGGTAAGTGTTAGGGTGAGGGTTTTGTTTAGGGTGAGGGTTATGGTTAGGGTGAGGGTTAGGATTAGCTTTAGGGTTATTGTTAGGGTTAGGTTTAGGGTTACAGTTACAATGAGGGTGAGTGTGAGGGTTAGGGTTAAGTTTAGGGTGATGTTTAGTGTTTGAGTTAGGGTTAGAGTGAGGGTTAGGGTGAGGGTGAGGTTTAGGGAAAGAGTTAGGGTTAGGGTGAGTGTTAGATTGAGGTTTAATGTTAGGGTTAGTGTTATTGTTAGGGTGAGGGTGACAGTTGGGGGTTGTTATTGTTAGCGTTAGCGTTAGGGTTATGGTGTGGGTGAGGTTTAGTGTTAGAATTAGGGTTAGGGTGAGGCTGAGTGTGAGGGTTAGCTTTAGGGTTAGTGTTAGGGTTAGGGTGAAGGTTAGGGTGAGGGTGAGGGTTAGGGCTAGGGTTAAGATTAGGATTAGGTTTAGGGTTAGAGTGAGTGTGATGGTTAGGTTTAGGGTTTGGGTTAGCCTTATGTTTAGGCTGAGGGTGAGGGTGAGGGTTAGGTTTAGGGTGAGGGTTAGAGTTAGGGTTAGGGTAAGGTTTAGTGTTAGGTTTAGGGTTAGGATGATGGTGAGGTTTAGGGGTAGAGTTAGGATTAGGGTGAGGTTGAGTGTGAGTGTTAGGGTTAGGGTTAATGTTAGGCTTAGGTTTAGTCTGAGGGTGAGGGTGAGTTTTAGGGTTAAGTTTAGGATGAGGTTTAGGTTTAGGGTTAAGGTTAGAATTAGTGTTATGGTGAGATTAATTGTAGGGTTAGGGTTAGGGTCAGTGTTAGGGTTAGGTTTAGGGTGAGTGTTAGGGTTAGGCTTAGGCTTAGGCATAGTCCGAACATGAGGGTGAGGGTTAGGGTTAGGGTTAGGGTGATGGTTCGGGTTAGGGTTAGTGTTATTGATAGGGTTAGGGTTAGAGTTACAGTGAGGGTGAGGGTGAGGGTGCGGGTGAGGTTTAGGGTTAGGGTTAGGGTTAGAATTAGGGTTAGGGTGAGGGTGAGTGCGTGGGTTAGGGTTAGGTTTAGGGTTAGGCTTAGGGTTAGACTAAGGGTGAGGTTAGGGGTGACTGTTAGGGCTAGGGTGAGTGTTAGGTTTAGGGTTAGGGTGAGGGGTAGGATGAGGATTAAGGTTAGGATTAGGGTTAGGGTGAGGGCTAGGGTGAGGTTGAGGGTTAGGGTTAGGTTTACCGTGAGGGACAGGTTTAGGGTTAGAGTTAGGGTTAGGGTGAGGGATAGGGTGAGGTTTAGGGTTAGGATTAGTGTTATGGTTAGGGTGAGGGTGAGGGCTAGTTTTAGGATGAGGGTTAGGTTTAGGGTGATGGTTAGGGTTAGGGTTACGGTGGGTTCAGTGTTAGGGTTAGGTTGAGGGTTAGAATTAGGTTTAGGGTTAGGTTGAGAGTTAGGGTTAGGATTAAGGTGAGGGTTTGGATGAGGGTTAAGGTTACAATTAGTTTTAAGGTGAGTGCTAGAGTGAGGGTGAGGGTTATTGTTAGGGTTAGGGTGAGGTTTAGGGTTAGGGTTAGGTTTACAGTGAAGGTGAGGGTTAGGGTTAGGGTTAGAGTTACACTGAGGGTGAGGGTAAGGATCAGGGTTAGGGTGAGGTTTAGGGTTTGGGTTATGGTTAGGGTGAGGGTGAGGTTTAGGGTTAGAGTTAGGGTTAGGGGGAGGGTTATGGTGAGTGTTAGAGTTAGGGTTAGTGTTAGGGTTAGGGTTAGGGTGAGTGTTAGATTGAGGTTTAATGCTAGGGTTTGGGTTATGTTTAGGATTAGGTTGACTGTGAGGGTGAGTGTGAGGGTTAGGGTGAGTTTGAGGTTTATGGTTAGGGTTACAGTGAGGGTGAAGGTTAGGGTAAGGGTGAGAGTTTGGGTTCGGGTCAGGGTGAAGTTTAGGATTAGGATTAGGGTTAGGTTTAGAGTTACAGTGAGGGTGAGGGTGAGGGTGAGGGTAAGGATCACGGTTAGGGTGAGGTTTAGGGTTAGGGTTATGGTTAGGGTCATGGTGAGGTTCAGGGTTAGAGTTAGGGTTAGGGGGAGGGTTAGGGTTAGTGTTAGGCTGAGTATTAGATTGAGGTTTAATATTAGGGTTAGGGTTACGTTTAGGATTAGGTTTACGGTGAGGGTGAGTGTGAGGGTTAGGGTTAGGGTTCGGATTAGGCTTAGGGTTAGGCTGAGGATATGGTTGGGGATGAGGATTAGGTTTAGAAAGATGGTTAGGGTTAGGGTTAGGTTAAAGGTTAGGGTGAGGTTTAGGGTGAGTGCTTGGGTGAGGGTGAGTGTTAAGTTTAGGTTTAGGCTTAGGCTTAGGTTTAGGCTGAGGCTGAGGGTGAGGGTGAGGGTAGGATTAGGGTGATGGTTGGGATTCCCGTTAGGGTGAGGGTTAGGATGAGGATTAGGGTTAGGGTGAGGGTTAGTGTGAGGGTGACGGTAAGGTTAAAAGTTATCGTTAGGCTGAGGGTGAGGGTTATGGTAAGTGTGTGGGTTAGGGTTAGGGTGAGGTTGAGGGTTAGGGTTAGCACGATGGTTAGGGTTAGTGTGAGGGTTAGTGTTAAGGTGAGTGTTAGTGTTAGGGTGAGGGTAAGTGTTAGGGTGAGGGTTAGTGTTAGGGTGATGGTTATCCTTAGGATGAGGATTAGGGTTAGGGTTAGGGTTATTGTTAGGGTTAGGGTTAGGGTTACGCTTGAGGGTGAGGGTGAGTTTGAGGTTTAGGGTTAGGATGAGGTTCAGGATTAGGGTTAGGGTTAGAGTTAGGGTTAGGGTGATGGTTAGGGTTTGAGTTAGGTTTAGTGTTATTGTTGGGGTTAGGGTGATGTTTAAGGTTAGTTTTAGGATTAGGCTTAGGTTTAGGCTTAGGCTGAGCATGAGGGTGAGGGTTAGGGTTAGGGTTAGGGTGGGGTTTAGGGTTAGGTTTAGGGTGAGGGTGAGGTTGAGGGTTAGATATAGGGTTAGGGGGAGGGTTAGGGTTAGTGTGAGAATGAGGGTAAGTGTTAGTGTGAGGGTTAGGAATAGGGTTAAGGTTATTCTTAGGGTTAGGTTTAGGGTTACGGTTACCTTGAGGGTGAGGATGAGGGTTAGGGTTAGGGTTAGGGTGAGGTTTAGGGTTTGGGTTAGTGTTAGAGTTAGGTTTAGGGTGAGGGTGTGGTTTAGGTTACATTTCGGGTTAGGGTAAGGGTTAGGGTGAGGGTTAGGGTTAGTGCTCCTTTTTAGTTTAGGGTTAGGGTGAGAGTTAAGGGGAGGGTTAGAGGAAGGGTTAGGATTAGGAATAGAGTTAGGGTGAGGGTGAGGGTTATGTTTAAGGTGAGTATTGGGGTTAGGGTTCGAGTGAGGGTTAGGGTGAGGGTTAGGCTTAGGCTTAGGGTTTGGTTATGGGCTATGGTGAGGGTGAGGGTTAGGGTTAGGGTTAGGGTGAGGGTTAGGTTGAGGGTTTGTCTTAGTGTTAGGGTGGGGGTTGGGGTTAGGTTTAAGTTTAATATTAGGTAGAGGGTGAGGTGACTGTGAGGTTAGGGTTAGGGTGAGGGTGAGGTTTAGGGTTAGAGTTAGCATTAGGGTGAGGGTTAGTGTGAGGGTTAGGGTTAGGGTAAGTGTTACAGTTAGGGTTAGGGTGAGGGTGAGTGTGAGGGTCAGTGTTTGTCTTAGGCTTAGGCTTAGGCCGAGCATGAGCGTGAGGGTCAGGTTTAGGGTTAGCATTCGGGTTAGGGTGAGGGTTAGAGTGAATGTGACGGTTAAGTTAGCGTTAGGGTGAGGTTTAGGGTTAGGGTTAGGGTTATGGTGAGGGTGAGAGTTAGGGTTAGGGTTAGGGTTAGGGTGAGGGTGAGGGTTAGGATTAGGGAAAGGGTTAGAGTTACAGTGAGAGTGAAGATGAGGGTGAAGGTTAGGATCAGGGTTAGGGTGAGGTTAAGGGTTAGGGTTATGGTTAGGGTTATGGTTAGGGTGAGGGTGTTGTTTAGGGTTAGATTTATGGTTAGGGGGTGGGTTAGGGTGAGGGTTAGGTTTAGGGTTAGTGTTAGGGTTAGGGTTAGGGTGAGGGTCAGGTTGAGGTATAATGCTAGGATTAGTGTTAGGTTTAGGATTAGGTTTACGGTGAGGGTGAGTGTGAGGGTTAGGGTTAGGGTTCGGCTTAGGCTTAGGGTTAGGCTGAGGGTATGGGTGGGGATGAGGATTAGGTTTAGAAAGATGGTTAGGGTTATGGTTAGGTTAAGGGTTCGGATGAGGGTTAGGTTTAGGATTAGGGTTAGGGTGAGTGTGAGGGTTTGGGTTAGGGTTAGGCTTAGGCTTAGGGTTAGGTTGAGGCTGAGGATGAGGGTGAGGGTTAGGATTAGGGTGATGGTTGGGGTTACCGTTAGGGTGAGGATTAGGATGAGGATTAGGGTTAGGCTGAGGGTTAGGTTGAGGCTGAAGGTAAGGGTAAAGGATGAGGATTAGGCTGAGGGTGAGGGTTAGGGTAAGGGTGAGGTTTAGGGTTAGGGTGAGTGTGAGGGTTAGATTGAAGATTAGTGTTAGGGTTAGTGTGAGGTTTAGGGTGAGGATAAGGGTTAGCGTTAGGTTGAGGGCTAGTTTGAGCGTGAGGGTTAGGGTTAGGGTGCGGTTAAGGTTTAGGGTGAGGGTTAAGGTTAGTGTGAGAGTTAGAGTTAGGTTCAGGGTTTGTGTTAAGATGAGGGTAAGTGTTAGGTTGAAGGTTAGGTTTAGTGTGAAATTTATGGTTAGGATGAGGGTTAGGGTTAGGGTTAGGGTTATTGTTAGGTTTAGGGTGACGGTTACGGTTACGGTGAGGGTGTGGTTGGGGGTGAGGGTTACGGTTAGATTGAGGCTTAGGTTTAGGTTTAGGGTTAGAGTTAGGTTTAGGGTGAGGGTGAGGTTTAGAATTAGGGTTTGTGTTAGTGTTGGGGTTATGGTGAGGGTTAGGGTTAATGTTAAGATTAGGTTTAGGCTTAGGCTGAGCATGAGGGTGAGGTTTAGGGTCAGGGTTAGGGTGGGGTTTAGGGTTAGGGTTAGGGTGAGGGTGAGGTTGAGGTTGAGGGTTAGGTATAGGTTGAGGGGGAGGTTTAGGGTTAGGGTTATGTTTAGGGTTATTGTTAGGGTTAGCGTTAGGGTTAGGTCTTCGATTAGTGTGAGGGTTAGTGTTAGGTTTAGGGTTAGAGTTAGAGTGAGGGTAAGTGATAGGGTGATGGTTTGGGTTAGGGTGAGGGTTATGGTTAGGGTGAGGGTTTGGAATAGGGTTAGGGTTACTGTTAGGGTTAGGTTTAGGGTTAGGGTTAAGGTGAGGGTGAGGATGAGGGTTAAAGTTAGGGTAAGGGTGAAGTTTAGGGTTTGGCTTAGGGTTAGAGTAAGGGTTAGGGTTATGGTTAGATTGAGGGTTAGGGTTAGGGTGAGAGTTAGGGGGAGGGTTAGGATTAGGGTGAGGGTTAGGGTTAGTGTAAGTGTGAGGGTTAGGATGAAGGTTAGGGTTAGGATTAGGGTTAGGGTGAGCGCTAGGGTGAGGGTGAGGTTTAGGGTTAGGGTTAGTGTGAGGTTTAGGTTTAGGGTGAGGGTAAGTTTGTGTTAGGGATAGGTTTAGGGTTAGGTTTGGGTTAGGCTGAGGGTGGGCTGAGGGTGAGGGTTAGGGTTAGGGTGATGGTTAGGGTTATCTTAGGGTGAGGTTTAGTGTTAGTGTTAGGGTTAGAGTTAGGTTTAGGGTGAGGTTGAGGTTTAGGAGTAGGTTTAGGGTTAGGGTGAGGTTTAGGGTTAGGATTAGGCTTAGGGTGAGGGCTAGGGTGAGGGTTACGGTGAGGATTAGGTTTAGGGGTACTGTTAAGTTTACGGGTAGGGTTAGGGTTAGGGTGAGTGTTAGGGTGAGGGTTCGGGTGAGTGTGATGGTAAGGCTAAAGGTGAGGATTAGGCTGAGGCTGAGGGTTAAGATAAGGGTGAGTGTAAGTGTTAGGGTGAGGGTTAGGGTTAGGGTGAGTGTTATGGTTAGGGTGAGGGTTAGATTTAGGGTTATGGTTATTGTTAGGGTTAGGGTTAGGGTTACCCTTACAATGAGGGTGAGGGATAGGGTTAGGTTTACGGTGAGGTTTAGGGTTAGGGTTATGGTTAGAGTTTGGGTTAGGGTTAGGATTAGGGTTAGGGTGAAGACTAGGGTGAGGGTGAGGGTTAGGGTTAGGGTTAGGGTTTGGGTTAGGATTAGGGTTAGGCTGAGGGTGAGTGTGTGGGTTCGGGTTAGGTTTAGGGTTAGGCTTAGGGTTAGGCTAAGGGTGAGGTTGATGGTGAGGTTTAGGGTTAGGGTGAGGGTTAGCTTTAGGGTTAGATTGAGGGTGAGTGTGTTGGTTAGTGTTAGGTTTAGGATTAGGCTTAGGGTTAGACTAAGTGTGAGGTTAAGGGTGAGGGTTAGGGTTAGGGTGAGGGTTAGGTTTAAGTTTAGGGTGAGGGTTAGGATGAGGGTTAAGGTTAGGATTAGGGTTAGGTTGGAGGCTAGGGTGACGGTGATGTTTAGGGTTAGGGTTACGGTTAAGGTGAGGGTCAGGATTAGGGTTAGATTTATGGTTAGTTTGAGGGATAGGGTGAGGTTTAGGGTTAGGATTAATGTTAGGGTTAGGGTGACGGTGAGGGTTAGGGTTAGGATGTGTGTTAGGTTTAGGGTGAGTGCTAGGGTTAGGGTTACATTGGTGTCTGGGTTAGTGTTAGGTTGAGGGTTAGAATTAGGTTTAGGGTTAGGTTGAGGGTTAGGGTTAGGGTTAGGGTGAGGTTTAGGGTTAGATATAGGGTTAGGGGAGGGTTAGGGTAAGGGTTAGGAATAGGGTTAGTGTTAGGGATTGGGTGAGGGTGAGGGTTAGGTTGAGGTTTATGGTTAGGGTTAGTGTGAGGGTTAGTGTTAGGGTGAGGGTAAGTGTTAGGGTGAGTGTTTGGGTGAGGGTAAGTGTTAGGGTGAGTGTTTGGGTTAGGGTGAGGGTTATGGTTACGGTGAGGGTTAGCATTAGCTTTAGGGTTATTGTTAGGGTTAGGTTTAGTGTTACGGTTACTGTGAGGGTGAGTGTGAGGGTTAGGGCTAAGGTTAGTGTGAGATTTAGTGTTTGGATTAGGGTTAGAGTTAGGGTTAGGTTGAATCTGAGAGCTAGAGTTAGGGTTAGGGTTAGTGTTAGAGTTATGGTTAGGGTGAGGGTTAGGGTGAGGGTGAGGGTTAGGCTTAGGGTTAGGATTAGGCTTAGGGTAACGTTTAGGGTGAGTGTGAGGTTTAGGGTTCGGGTTAGGGTGAGGGTAAGTGTTAGGGTGAGGGTTAGGTTTAGGGTGAAGGATATGGTTAGGATGAGGGTTAGGGTTAGGGTTATTGTTATTGTAAGGTTTAGGGCTGGGGTTATGGTTACGGTGAGGGTGAGGTTTAGGATTAGGGTTAAGGTGAGGTTGAGGTTTAGGTTTAGGGTTAGATTTAGGGTTAGGGTGAAGGTTAGGATGAGTGTTAGGGTTAGGGTTAGGGTGAGAGTTATGTGGAGGGTAAGGATTAGGGATAGGGTTAGGATTAGTGTTAGGGTGAGGGTGAGTGTGTATGTTAGGGTTAATTTTAGGGTTAGGCTTAGGGTTAGGCTGAGGGTGATATTGAGGGTGAGGGTTAGGGTTAAGATGAGGGTTAGATTTAGGGTTAGGGGGAGGGTTAGTATGAGGGTTAGGATTAGGGTTAGGGTTAGGTTGAGGGCTATGGTGAGGGTGAGGGTGAGGTTTAGGGTTAGGGTTAGGATGAGGTTTAGGGTTAGGGTTAGGGTGAGGGTGAGATTTAGGTTTAGATTTTGTTTTAGGTTGAGGCTGAGGGTGAGTGTTATGGTTAGGGTTTGTGTTAGGGTTAGGGTTAAGGTGAGGGTTAGGGTGAGGGTGAGGGTTAGGGTTATTGTTAGGATTAGGATTAGGGTAATAGGGTGAGTGTGATGGTTTTGGTTAGGGTTAGTTTTAGGCTTAGGTTAGGCTGAGTGTGAGGGTGAGGATGAGGGTTAGGGTAAGGGTGAGGGTTAGGGTTAGAGTTAGGGTGAGAGTTTGGGTTCAGGTTCAGTTTAGGGTTAGGATGAGAGTTAGGGTTACAGTTACGGTCAGCGTGAGGGTTAGGGTTAGGTTGAGGGTTAGGGTTAGGGTGAGGGTTAGGGTGAGGTTAGGATGAGGATTAGGGTTAGGATTAGGGTGAGGGTGAGGGCTAGGGTGAGGATGAGGTTTAGTGTTAGTGTTATTGTGAGGTTTAGTTTTAGAGTTAGGGTTAGGATGAGGTTTTGGATGAGGGTTAGGGTAACGATAAGGGTCAGGTTTAGGGTGAGGGTGAAGGTTAGGGCTAGGATTAGGGTTAGGTTGAGGGTGAGTGTTAAGATTAGGGTTAGGGTTAGGTTTAGGGTTAGGTTTAGGGTTACCATTAGTGTTATTGTTAAGGTTATGGTTAGAGTTACGGGGAGGGTGAGGGTGAGGGTCAGGGTGAGGTTTAGATTTACGGTGAGGTTTAGGGTTAGGGTTAGGGTGAGGGTGAGGTTTAGGGTTAGATTTAGGGTTAGGGGGAGGGTTAGTTCGTGGGTTAGTGTTAGGGTTAGTGTTAAGGTAAAGGTTAGGTTGAGGTAAAGGGTTAGGGTTAGGATTGGTTAGGGTGAGGGTGAGTGTGAGGTTTAGTGTTAGGGTTAGGCTTAGGCTTAAGGTGAGGCTGAGGGTGAGGGTGGGGCGGAGGATTAGGGTTAAGTTGATGGTTAGGGTTTGGGTTAGGGTGAGGGTTAGGCTTTGGGTTAGTGCTAGAGTTAGGTTTAGGGTGAGGTTGAGGTTTATGGTTAGAGTTACGGTTAGGGTGAGGGTTAGGTTGAGGGTTAGGGTTAGGGTTATTTTTAGGGTTATGTTTAGGGTGAGATTTAGGGGGACGTTTAGGGTTAGGGATAGGGTTAGGATTAGGGTTACAGTGAGGGTGAGTGTGTATGTTTGCTTTAGGTTTAGGTTTATGCTTAAGGTTAGGCTGAGGTTGAGGTTGAGGGTGAGGGTTAGGGTTAGGTGAGGGTTAAGGGGAGGGGGAGGTTTAGGGTTAGAGTTGGGGTTAGGGTGAGGGTGAGCGTGAGGTTTAGGGTTAGTGTTAGAATTAGGGTTAAGGTGAGGGTTAGGGTGAGTGTCCTATTTCGGGTTAGGGTTAGGATTAGGATTAGGATTAGGCTTAGGGTGAGTGTGAGGATTAGGTTTAGGGTTAGGCTTAGGCTTAAGCTTAGGCTGAGGGTGAGGGTGAGGGTGAGGGTTAGGGTTAGGGTGAGGGTTAGGGTTAGGGTTAGGGTGTGAGTTAGGGTTCAGGTTAAGTTTAGGGTTACGGTGAGGTTTAGGGTTAGGGTTCGGTTGAACGGTAGGATTAGTGTTAGGGTTAGGGTGATGATGAGGATTAGGTTTAGGATTAGGTTAGGGTGAGGGTGTGTGCTAAGATCAGGATTAGGGCTGTGGTTAGGGTTAGGTTTATGGTTAGGATTAGTGTTATTGATAGGGTTAGAATTAGAGTTAAGGTGAGGGTGATGGTCAGGGTTAGGTTTAGGTTGAGGTTGAGGTTTAGGTTTAGGGGTAGTATTAGGGTTAGGGTGGGGGTGAGGTTTATGGTTAGATTTAGGGTTAGGGGGAGGGTTAGTTCTTGGATTAAGGTTAGGGTTAGTGTTAGGGTTAAGGTTAGGGTGAGGATTAGGTTGAGGTTAAGGGATAGGGGTAGGGGTAGGGTTAGGATTAGGGTTAGGGTGGGGGTGAGTGTGAAGGTTAGGTTTAGGGTTAGGATTATGCTTAGGGTTAGGCTGAGGGTGAAGGTGAGGGTGAGGGATAGGTTTAGGGTGAAGGTTAGGGTTAGGTTTATTGTGAGGGTGAGTGTGAGGGTTAGGGTTAGGCTTAATGTTCGGCTTAAGTTTAGGCTTAGTTTAAGTTTAGGGTGAGTGTTAGAGTTAGGGTAAGGATGAAGTTTAGGGTTAGGTTTAGGGTTAGAATTAGTGTTAGGGTGAGGGTGAGGTTTAGGGATAGAGTTAGGGTTAGTGTTAGGGTTAGGGCTAGGGTGAGGGTTAGGGTTAGGCTTAGGCTTAGTCCGAGCATGACGGTGAGGGTTAGGGTTAGGGTTATGGTGATGGTTTGTGTTAGGGTTAGTGTTATTGATAGGTTTAGGGTTAGAGTTACCGTGAGGGTGTGGGTGCGGGTCACAGTTAGGGTTAGGGTTAGGGTGGGGTTTACGGGAAGGATTAGGGTGAGTGTTAGGGTGAGGGTTCGGGTGAGTGTGATGGTAAGCCTAAAGGTGAGGTTTAGGCTGAGGCTGAGGGTGAAGATAAGGGTGAGTGCGTTAGGGTGAGGGTTATGGTTAGGGTGAGTGTTATGGTTAGGGTAAGGGTTAGAGTTAGGGTTACGGTTATTGTTAGGGTTAGGGTGAGGTTTAAGGTTAGAGTTAGGGTTAGGGGGAGGGTTAGGGTGAGCGTTAGAGTTAGGGTTAGTATTAGGGTTAGGGTTAGGGTGAGTGTTAGATTGAGTTTTAATGTTAGGTTTTGGTTTATGTTTAGGATTAGGTTTACGGTGAGGGTGAGTGTGAGGGTTAGTGTGAGGGTGAGGGTTAGATTGAGGATTAGTGTTAGGGTTAGTGTGAGCTTTAGGGTGAAGATGAGGGTTAGGGTTAGGTTGTGGGCTAGGTTGAGGGTAAGGGTTAGGATTAGGGTGAGGTTTAGCGTTAGGGTTATGCTTAGGGTTAGTGTGAGGGTTAGTGCTAGGGGGAGGGTTAGTGTTAGGATGAGGGTAAGTGTTAGGGTGAGGGTTAGGTTTAGGGTGAAGGTTATGGTTAGGATGAGGGTTAGGGTTCGGGTTCGGGTTATTTTTAGGGTTAGGGTTAGGGTTATGGTTACGATGAGGGTGAGAGTGAGGGTTAGTTTTAGGATGAGGTTTAGGTTTAGGGTTAGGGTTAGTGTAAGGGTTAGGGTGAGGGTGAGGTTTAGGGTTGGAGTTAGGTTTAGTGTTATTGTTGGGGTTAGGGTGAGTTTTAGGGTTAGTGTTAGACTTAGGCTTAGGCTTAGGCTTAGGCTGAGCATGAGAGTGAGGGTTAGGGTCAGGGTTAGTGTGCGATTTAGGGTTAGGGTTAGGGTGAGTGTGAGGTTGAGTGTTAGATATAGGGTTAAGGGGAGGGTTATTGTGTTGGTTAGGGTTAGTGTTCGGGTGAGGGTAAGTGTTAGGGTGAGGGTTAGGAATAGGGTTAAGGTTATTCTTAGGGTTAGGTTTAGGGTTACGGTTACGGTGAGGGTGAGGATGAGGGTTAGGGTTAGGGTTGGGGTGAGGTTTAGGGTTTGGGTTAGTTTTAGAGTAAAGTTTAGGGTGAGGGTGAGGTTTAGGTTAGTGTTAGGGTTAGGGTGAGGGTTAGGTTGAGGGTTAGGGTTAGTGTTCATGTTAAGGTTGGGTTAGGGTGAGAGTTCAGGGGAGGGTTAGGGTTAGGGTTAGGGTTAGGAATTGAGTAAGGGTGAGGGTGAGGTTTATGTTTAAGGTGAGTGTTGGCGTTAGCGTTAGAGTGAGGGTTAGCGTGAAATTTAGGCTTAGGCTTAGGGTTTGGTTATGGGCTATGTTGAGGGTGAGGGTTAGGGTTAGGGTGAGGGTTAGTCTTAGTGTTAGCATTAGGGTTGGGGTTAGGGTTAGGTTTAATATTAGGCAGAGGGTGAAGGTGAGGGTGAGGGTTAGGGGGAGATTTAGGGTTAGGGTGAGGTTTAGAGTTAGGAGTAGGGTTAGGGTGAGGGCTAGAGTGAGGGTGAGGTTTTAGGGTTAGGGTTGGGGTGAGGTTTAGGGTTAGGGTTAGGGTTAGAGTTAAGGTTAGGGTGAGGCTGATTTTGAGGGTTAGGGTTAGGGTTAGTGTTAGATTTAGGGATAGGTTGAGGGCTAGGGTGAGCGTGAGGGTTACACTTACCCTTATGATTATTATTAGGGTAAAGTTTAGGGTGAGGGTGAAGGTTAGGATTAGGATTAGGGTTAGGGTTAGTGAGGGTGAGGGTGAGGTTGAGGGTTAGGGTTAGGGTGAAGTTTAGGGTTAGGGTTAGGGTGAGAGTTAGGGTTCTGGTTAAGTTTAAGATTAGGGTGAGGGTTAGGGTTAGGGTTACGGTGAGCATGAGGGTTAGGGTTAGGTTGAGTGTTAGGGTTACTGTTAGGGTTAGGGGGTGAGTTAGTGTTAGGTTTAGGGTGAGGGTTAAGAGGAGAATTAGGGTTACCATTATGGTTAGGGTGAGGGCTAGAGTGAGGTTGAGGGTTAGGGTTTGTGTTAGGGTGAGCTTTAGGGTTAGGGTTAGGTTTAGTGTGAGGGTTTGGTTGAGGGTTAAGGTTATGTTGAGGGTGAGGTTTCGGGTTAGGGTTAGGGTTAGGGTTAGGGTTAGGGTTATTGTTAGGGTTAGGGTTCAGGTTATGGTTATGGTTAAGGTGTGGGTGAAGGGTAGGATTAGCGTAAGGATTAGGATGAGGTTTAGGTTTAGATTTAGGGTTAGGGTGAGAATAAGGTTTAGGGTTAGATTTTGGGTTAGTGTTAGGGTTAGCATTAGGGTGATGGTTAGGGTTAGGGTTCGGCTTAGGCTTAGGCCGAGCATGAGGGTGAGGGTTTGGTTTAGGGTGAGGGTTACAATGATGTTTAGGGTTAGGATTAGGGTTAGGGTGAGGGCTAGGGTGAGGGTTAGGGTGGGCGTTAGGGTTAGGGATAAGGTTAGGTTTAGGATTATGGTTAGGATGTGGGTTAGGTTTAGGGTTTTGGTTATGGTGAGGGTGGGCTGAGGATTAGGGTTAGGTTTAGGTTTAGGGTTAGTGTTAGTGTTAGGCTTAGGGTTACAGTGAGGGTTAGGCTTAGGGTTAAGGTTATTGTTAGAGTTAGGGTTAGGGTTACAGTTACAGTGAGGGTGCGGGTGAGGGTTAGCGTTAGGATTATGGTGAGATTTAGTGTTAGGGTTAGGGTTAGAGTTAGGGTTAAGGTGAGGGTGAAATTTAGGTGTAGAGTCAGGGTTAGGGTGAGGGTTAGGGTGAGGGTTAGGGTTAGGGTGAGGGTTAGCGTGGGGGTGACAGTACGGGTAAACGAGAGGGTTAGGCTGAGGGTGGGGGTTATCATAAGGGTGAGGGTTAGGGTTAGGGTGAGAGTTAGGGTTAGAGGTAGGGTGAGGATGAGGGTTAGATTGAGGATTAGTGTTAATGTTAGTGTGAGGTTTAGGGTGAGGTTGATTGATAGGGTTAGGGTGAGGGCTAGGGTGAGGGTGAGGTTTAGGGTTAGGTTTAGGTTAAGGTTTAGGGTTTGGGTGATGGTTAGGGTTAGTGTGAGTGTTAATCTTAGGGTTAGGGTGAGGGTTAGGATGAGGTTTATGGTTAGGATTAGGGTTAGAGTGAGGGCTAGGATGAGGCTTAGGGTGAGGGTTATGGTAAGGTATAGGGTTATGTTTAGGATTAGGTTTAGGGTGAAGGTGAGTGTGAGGGTTAGGGTTAGGGTGAGGGTTAGGGTTAGGGTTGCAGTGAGGGATCAGCTTAGTGGTAGGGTTAAGATTAGGGTTAGGCTGAGGGTGAGGGTGGGGGTGAGGATTAGGTTTCGGTTAGGGTTAGGTTTAGGGTTATTGTTAGTGTTATGGTTAGGGTTAATTTGTGGTGAGGGTGAGGCTGAGGGTGAGGGTTATGGTTGGGTTAGGTTTAGTGTTAGGTTTAGTCGTAATGTTAGGTTTAGGGTTAGAGTTACGGTGAGGTTGAGGTGAGGGTGAGGGTTAGGATAAGGGTGAGGTTTAGGGTGAGGTTTAGGGTGAGTGTTAGGGTTAGGGTTAGGGTGAGTGTAAGGGTTAGGTTGAAGGTTAGGCTTAGGTTTAGGGTGAGGATGAGGGTGAGGGTGGGGGTGAGGATTAGGGTAAGGGTGATGGTTCGGGTTAGTGTTAGTGTTATTGTTATGGTTAGGGTTAGAGTTCCTGTGAGGGTGAGGGTGCGGGTGAGGGTTAGCGTTAGGGTTTGGATGGGGTTTAGGGTTAGAGTTAGGGTTAGTGTTAGTTTGATGATGAGGTTTAGGTTTAGATATATGGTTCAGGAGAGGGTTAGGTATAGGGTTAGTGTTAGGGTTAGTGTTAGGGTTAGGTTGAGGGTGAGGGTTAGATTGAGGTTTAGAGTTCGGTTTAGGGTTAGTGTGAGGGTTAGTGTTAGGGTTAGGATTAGTATTAGGGTCAGGGTAAGTGTTAGGGTGATGGTTTGGGTTAGTGTGAAGGTTATGTTTAGGGTTAGGGTGAGGTTTAGGTTTTGGGTTAGAGTTAGGTTTAGGGTGAGTGGTAGGTTGAGGGTTAGGGTTAGGGTTAATGTTAGGGTTAGGGTTATGGTGAGAGTCAGGGGGAGGTTTAGGGTTAGGGTTAGGGTTCGATTAGGGTTAGGGTGAGGGTGAGTGTGTGTGTTAGGGTTAGGTTTAGGGTTAGGCTTAGTTTTAGGCTCAGGGTGAGGTTGAGGATGAGGGTTAGGGTTAGGGTGAGGGTTAGGCTTCGGGTTAAGTTTAGGGTTAGGGTGAGGGTTAGGGTAAAGGTTATGGTGAGGGTGAGGTTTAGGGTTAGGTTGAAGGTTATGGTTAGCGTGAGGGTGAGGATGAGGTTTAGCGTTAGGGTTAACGTGAGAGTTAGGATGAGGGTTAGTTTTAGGATTAGGGTTAGAGTGAGGGCTATTGTGTGTGTGAGGTTTAGGGTAAGGGTTAGGGTGAGGTTTAGGGTTACGGTAAGCGTTAGGGTTAGGGTGAGGGTGAGGTTTAGGGTTAGATTTAGTGTTAGGGTGAGGCTGAGGGTGAGGATTAGTGTTAGGGTTAGTTTTAGATTTAGGGTTAGGATGAGGGTTAGGGTTAGGCTTAGGGTAAGGCTTAGGGTTAGGATTAGGATTAGGGTAAGGTTTCAGGTAAGTCTGAGGGTTTGGGTTAGGTTTAGGGTTAGGCTTTGGGTTAGGCTGAGGGTGAGGGTGAGTGTGAGAGTTAGGGTTAGTGTGAGGTTTAGGGTTAGGGTTAGAGTGAGTGTTAGGGTTAGGTTGACGGTTAGGCATAGGGTTATGGTGAGGGTTAGGGTTAGGGTTAGGGTGATGGTTAAGATGAGCATTAGCGTTAGGATTAGAGTTAAGGTGAGGGCTAGGGGGAGGGTGAGGGTTAGGGTTAGGGTGAGGTTTAGAGTTAGGGTTAGGGATAGCGTGAGGGTTAGGATGAGGGTTAATTTTACGGTGACATGAGGGTTAGGGTTAGGGTGGGGCTTAGGCTTAGGGTTAGGCTGAGGGTGAGGGTGGGGTGAGGATTAGGGTTAGTGTGATGGTTAGGATTAGGGTTAGGATGAGGGCTAGTGTGATAGTGAGGTTTAGGGTAAGGCTTAGGATTAGGCTTAGGTTTAGGCTGAGCGTGCGGTTGAGGGTGAGGCTTAGGGTTAGGGTGATGTTTAGGTTTAAGTTTAGGGTGAGGGTTAGGATGAGTTTTAGTGTTAGGGTGAGCGTAAGGGTGAGGATGATGATAAGGGTAAAAGTGAAGTTTAAGCTGAGGGTTAGGGTTAAGATAAGGCTGAGGGTTAGGGTTAGGTTTAGGGTTAGGGTAAGGGTTAGGGTTAGAGTTAGGGTGAGGGTTAGATTGAGTATTAAGGTTAGGTTGAGTGTGAGGTTTAGGGTGAGAATGAGGGTCTGGTTTAGGTTGAGGGTGAGGGTTAGAATTTGGTTTAGGGTGAGGGCTAGGGTGAGGGTGAGGGTTAGGGATAGGGTGAGGTTTAGGAGTAGGGTGAATGTTAGGGTTAGTTTGAGGCTTAGTGTTAGGGTTAGGGTTAGTGTTAAGGTGAGTGTAAGTTCTAGGGTGAGGATTACGGTTAGGGTGAGGTTTATGGTTAGGGTGAGGGTTAGGGTTAGGGTTAATGTAATTGTTAGAGTTAGGGTTAGGTTTAAGGTTACGGTGAGAGTGAGGGTGATGGTTAGGTTTAGGGTTAGGGTGCGGTTTAGTGTTAGGGTTAGGGTTAGAGTTAGGGTTAGGTGAGGGTGAGGTTTAGGGGTAGATTTAGGGTTAGGGTGAGGGATAGGGTGAGGGTGAAGTTTATGGTTAGTGTAGGGTTAGGGTTAGTGTTAGGGTGAAGGTAAGAGTTAGGGTGAGGGTTAGGGTGAGATTTAGGGTGAGGGTTAGGCTTATGGATTGTGTTAGGTTTAGGATTAGGGTTAGGATGAGGGTGAGTGTGAGGTTTAGTGTTAGGGTTAAGCTTAGGGATAGGGTTAGGGTTTCATTGAGGGTGAGGGTGAGGCTAAGGATTAGGGTTAGGTTGAGGGTTAGGGTTAGGATTATGGTGATGGTTAGAGTTAGGGTTAGGCTTAGGCTGAGGGTGAGGGTGATGGTGGGGGTGCAGAATAGGGTTAGGGTTAGGGTTAGGTTTATTGTTAGTGTTATGGTTAGGGTTAAGTTTGCTGTGAAGTTGAAGCTGAGGGTGAGGTTTATGTTTAGGGTTAGGGTTAGGGTTAGTGATATTGTTAGGGTTAGGGTTAGCGTTCCAATGAGGTTGAGGGGGAGGGGAGGTTTAGGGTTAGGGGGAGGGTTAGGGTGAGATTTAGGGTTAGAGTTAGTGTTAGGGTTAGGGTGAGGGTGAGGGTTAGGTTGAGGTTTAGGGATAGGGTTAGGTTTAGGATTAGGGTTAGGGTGAGATGAGTATGTGGGTTAGGATGAGGGATAGGCTTAGGCTTAGGGTAAGGATGAGGTTGAGTGTGGGGGTGAGGATTAGGGTTAAGTTGATGGTTCCGATTAGGCTTAGTGGTATTGTTAGGGTTAGGATTAGAGTTCCGGTGATGGGGAGGGTGCGGGTGAGGGTTAGGGTTAGGGTTAGTGTGGGGTTTACGGTAAGGTTTAGGGTAAGGGTTTTGGTGAGGGTGAGTTTTAGGGTGAGATATTGGTTTAGGGGGTTAGTGTTAGGGTTAGTGTTAGGGTTAGGGTGAGGGTGAGTATTAGGTTGAGGTTTTGGGTTAGGATTAGTGTTAGGATGAGGGCAAGGGCGAGGGTGAGGTTTAGGGTTAGGGTGAGGGCTAGAGTGAGGGTAAGGTTTAGGGTTAGGTTTAGGGTTAGGATTAGGTTTAGGTTTAGGATGAGTGTTAGGGTTAGTGTGAGGGTTAGTTTTAGGGTTAGGGTTAGTGTTAGGGTGAGGTTAAGTGTTCGGTTGAGGGTTAGGTTTAGGGTGAGTGTTATGGATAGTGTTAAGGTTAGGGTTACGGTTACATTGAGTTTGAGTGTGAGGGTTAGGGTTAGGGTGAGGTTTAGTGTTCGTGTTAGGGTTAGGGTTAGTGTTAGGGTGAGGTTTAGGGTTAGGGTGATGGTTAGGGTTAGTGTGAGGGTTAGTGTTAGGGTTAGGGTTAGTGTTAGGGTGAGGGTTAGTGTTAGGGTGAGGGTTAGGATGAGTGTGACGGTAAGAATAAAGGTGAGGGTTAGGCTGAGGGTGCGTGTTCCCTTAAGTGTGAGAGTTAGGATTAGCGTGAGGGTTAGGGTAAGGGTTAGGGTGAGGTTTAGGGTGAGGGTGAGGGTTAGATTGAGGATCAGTGTTGGGGTTTGTGTGAGGTTTATGGTGAGGATGAGGGTTAGGCTTAGGTTGAGGGTTAGGGTTAGAATTAGGGTTAGGGTGAGGGCTAGGGTGAGGCTGAGGGTTAGGGTTAGGGTTAAGGTGAGGTTTAGGGTTAGGGTGAGAGTTAGGGTTACTGTGAGGGTTAGTGTTAGAGTTAGAGTTAATGTTAGGGTGAGGGTAAGTGTTAGGGTGAGGCTTAGGGTTAGGGTGAGGGTTATGGTTAGGGTGAGGGTTAAGGTTAGGTTTAGGGTGAATGTTAAGTTTAGAGTTAGGGTTACGGTGAGGGTGAGGGTTAGGGTTAGCATGAGGTTTAGGGTTAGGTTTAGGATTAGAGTTAGGGTGAGGGTGAGGGTGAGGTTTAGGGTTAGAGTTAGGGTGCAAGTGAGGGTTAGGATGAGGGTGCAGGTGAGGTTTATTGTTAGGTTTAGGGTTAGGGTGAGGCTTAGGGTTAGGGTGAGCGTTAGGGTTAGGGTGAGGGTTAATGTTAGGGTTAGGATTTGTGTTAGGGTGAGGTTAAGTGTTAGGTTGAGGGTTAGGTTTAGGGTGAGTGTTATGGATAGTGTTAAGCTTAGGGCTACGGTTACGTTGAGTATGAGTGTGAGGGTTAGGGTTAGGGTGAGGTTTAGGTTTCGGGTTAGGGTTAGGTTTAGCATTAGGGTTAGGGTGAGGTTGAGGTTTTGGGTTAGAATTAGGGTTAGGGTGAGGCTGAGGGTGTGGATTAGGGTTAGGGTTAGTGTTAGGGTTAGGGTTAGGATGAGTGTTAGGGTGAGTGTGAGGGTTAGTGTTAAGTTTAGGTTGAGCCTTAGGTTTAGGCTGAGGGTGAGGGTGAGGGTGAGGTTGAGGTTTAGAGTTAGTGTTAGTGTTACGGTTAGGATTAGGGCGAGGGTCAGGTTTACAGTTAGGCTTAGGATTAGGCTTAGGCTTAGGCCGAGCATGAGGATGAGGTTTAGGGTTAGGGTGAGGGTTAGGGTGGGGGTGATGGTAAGGGTAAACGTGAGGGTTAGGCTGAGCGTGAGAGTGACTGTAAGGGTGAGGGTTAGCATTAGGGTGAGCTTAAGGGTATTGGTAGAGTGAGGGTGAGGGTTAGATTGAGGATTAGTGTTAGGGTTAGGGTGAGGGTTAGGGTGGGGGTGACGGTAAGGGTACATGTTAGGGTTAGGCTGAGCGAGAGGGTTACTGTAAGGGTGAGGGTTAGCGTTAGGGTGAGGTTTATGGTTAGGTGTAGAGTGAGGGTGAGGGTTAGATTGAGGATTAGTGTTAGGGTTAGGGTGAGGTTTAGGGGGAGGATGAGGGTTAGGGTTAGGGTGAGGGCTAGGGTGAGGGGTAGGGTTAAGTTTAGGTTTAGCTTTAGGGTTAGGGTGATGGTTAAGGTTAGTGTGAGGGTCAGTGTTAGTGTTAGGGTTTGGGTTAAGGTGAGGGTAAGTGTTAGGGTGAGGGTTAGGGTTAGTGTGAGGGTTACGTTGAGGGTGAGGTTAAAGGTTAGGATTAGGATTAGGATGAGGTTTAAGTTTAGGTTTAGGGTTAGAGTTAGGGTTAGGGTGAGAGTGAGGTTTATGTTTAGAGTTAGGGTTAGTGTTAGGGTTCGGGTTAGGGTGAGGGTCAGGTGTACGGTTAGGCTTAGGCTTAGGCTTAGGCTTAGGCCCAGCATAAGAGTGAGGTTAGGGTTAGGGTTTGGGTGAGTGTTAGGATGAGGTTTAGGGTTAGGATTAGGGTTAGGGTGAGGGTTAGGTTTAGGATTAGGGTTAGGGTGAGGGCTAGGGTGAGGATGAGGGTTAGGGTTAGTGTGATCGTTAGGTTTACGGTTAGGGTGAGGGTTAGAATGTGGGTTAGGGTTAGGGTGAGGGTTAGGGGGAGGGTGACATTATGGGTAAAGGTGAGGGTTAGGCTTAGGTTGAGGGTTAGGATGAGGATTAGGGTTAGGGTTAGGCTGTGGGTGAGGGTTAGATTGAGTATTAGTGTTAGGGTTAGTGTGAGGTTTAGGGTGAGGATGAGGGTTAGGGTTAGTGTGAGGGCTAGGGTGAGGTTGAGGTTTAGGTATAGGGTTAGGTTGAGGTTTAGGGTTAAGGTGATGGTTAGGGTTAGTGTGAAGGTTCGTGTTAGTATTAGGGTGAGTTTTAGGGTGAGGTTTAGCATTAGAGTGAGGGTTATATTTAGGGTTACTGTTAGGGTTAGTGTTAGGGTTATTGTTAGGGTTAGGGTTACGGTTACGGTGAGGGTGATGGTTAGGGTTAGGGTTAGGGTGAGGTTTAGGTTTATGGTCAGGTTTAGAGTTAGGGTTAGGGAGAGGGTGAGGTTTAGGTTTAGGGTTAGGGTTAGTGGGAGGGTTAGGGTGAGGGTTAGGGTGAGTGTTAGTGTTAGGATTAGGGTTAAGGTGAGGGTGATTGTGAGGGTTAGGGTAGGCTTAGGTTTAATATTAGGCTGAGGGTGAGGGTGAGGGTGAGGGTTATGATTAGCTTGAGGGTTAGGGTTAGGTTGAGGGTTAGGGTTATTGTTAGGGTGAGGGTTAAGATGAGGTTTAGGGTTAGGATTAGGGTTAGGATGAGGGCAAGGGTGAGGGTGAGGTTTAGGGTTAGCATTATGGTGAGGTTTTGGATTAGGGTTGGGTTTAGGGTTAGGGTGAGGTTTAGGGTTAGTGTTACGGTGAGGGTGAGGGTTAGGTTTAGGTTGAGGGTTAGGGTTAGGTTTAGGGTGAGGGTTAGTGTTAGTGTTAATGTTAGAGTTAGTGTTATTGTTAGGGTTAGGGTTAGAGTTATAGTGAGGTGGTGGGCAAGGGTGAGGGTTAGGGTGAGGGTATGGTTTAGGGTTAGAATTAGGGTTAGGGGGAGGGTTAGGGTGAGGTTTAGGGTTAGGGTTAGTGTTAGGGTTAGGGTGATAGTGAGGGTTAGTTTGAGGTTTAGAGATAGGTTTAGGGTTAGGATTAGGGTTAGGTTGAGGGTGACTGTGAGGGTTAGGGTGAGGGTTAGGCTTAGGTTTAGGGTTAGGCTTATGGTGAGGGTAGGAGTGAGGATTAGGTTTAGGGTGATGGTTAGGTTTAGGTTTAGTGTTATTGTTAGGGTTAGGGTTACAATTATGTTGAAGTTGATGGTGCGGGTGAGGATTAGGTTTAGGGTTAGGGTGGTGTTTAGGGTTAAGTTTAGGGTTAGGGTGAGGGTGAGGTTTATGGTTAGATATAGGGTTAGGGGGAGAGGGAGGGTGAGATTTAGGGCTAGGGTTAGTGTTAGGGTTAGGGTGAGGGTCAGGGTTAGTTTGAGTTTTAGGGTTAGGGTTAGGGTTAGGGTTAATGTGAGGGTTAGCTTTAGGGTTAGGGTTAGTGTTGGGGTGATTGTAAGTGTTAGGTTGAGGGTTTGGGTTAGGGTGAGTGTTATGGTTAGGGTGAGGGTTAGGATTAGGGTTAGGGTTATTGTTAGGGTTAGGTTTAGGGTTACAGTTACGCTGAGGGTGAGGCTGAGGGTTAGGTTTAGGGTTAGGGTGAGGTTTAGGCTTTGGGTTAGGGTTAGAGTTAGGTTTAGGGTGAGGGTGAGTTTTAGGGGTAGAGTTAGGGTTAGGGTTAGGGTTAGGTTGAGGGTTAGGGTTATGGTTAGGGTTAGGGTTAGGGTGAGGGTGAGTGTGAGGGTTAGGGTTATTGTTAGGGTGAGGGTTAGTGTGAGGGTTAGGGTTAGGCTTAGGGTTATTGTTAGGGTTAGGGTTAGGGTGAGTGTGAGGTTTAGGTTTATAGCTAGGGTTAGGGTGAGGGTGAGGGTGAGGGTTAGGGTCAGGGTGATGGATATGGTTAAGATGAGCGTTAGGGTTAGGGTTAGGGTTATTGTTAGGGTTAGGGTTAGTGTTATTGTTAGGGTAAGGTTTATATTTATGGTTAAGGTGAGGGTGAGGATTTGGTTTATGGTTAAGGTGAGGTTTAGGGTTTGGGTTAAGGTTAGAGTTATGGTTAGGGTTAGGGTGAGGTTTAGGGTTAGAGTCAAAGTTAGGTTGAGTGTTAGGTTGAGGGTTAGGGTTAGGGTTAGTGTTAGGGTTAGGGTTAGGGTGAGAGTTAGGGGGAGGGATAAGGTTAGGGTTAGGCTTAGGCTTAGGGTTAGGCTGAGGGTGAGTGTGTGTGTTAGGGTTAGATTTAGGGTTAGGTTTAGGGTTAGGCTGAGGGTGAGGTTGAGGGTGAGAACGCTAGGGTTAAAGTGAGGGTTATGCTTAGGTTTAGAGGGAGGTTTAGGATGAGGTTTATGGTTAGGATTAGGGTTAAGGTGAGGGCTAGGGTGATGTTGAGGTTTAGGTTTAGGGTTAGGGTGAGGTTTAGGGTTAGGTTTAAGGATAGGGTCAGGGTGACCTTTAGATTTAGAGTTAGGGTTAGTGTGAGGCTGAGGGTGTGGGTTAGGTTTAGGTTTAATGTTAGGGTTAGGATTAAGGTGAGGGTTAGGGTGAGGGTGAGGGTTAGGGTTAGGTTCAGCATTAGGATTAGGGTTAGGGTTAGGGTGAGTGTGAGGGGTATGGTTAGGGTTAGGCTTAGGCTTAGGCTGAGGGTGAGGGTGAGTGTGAAGTTTAGGGTTAGGGTGAGGGTGAGGGTTAGGGTTAGGGTGAGGGTTAAGGTTCGGATTAGGGGGAGGGTTAGGATGAGGGTTAGGGTTAGGTTTAGTGTTAGGGGGAGGGCTAGGGTGAGGGTGAGGTTTATGATGATGATTAGGGTGAGGTTTAGGGTTAGGGTTAGAGTGAGGGTGAGATTTAGGGTTAGAGTTAGGGTTAGGGTGAGGCTGAGGGTGAGGGTTAGGTTTAGGGTTAGTGTTAAGATGAGTGATAGGGTGAGGGTGAGGGTTAGGCTTAGGGTTAGTATTAGTATTAGGATTAGGATTAGAGTTAGGGTGAGTGTGAGGTTTATTGTTCGGGTTAGGCTTAGGCTTAGGCTGAGGCTGAGAGTGAGGGTTAGGCTTAGGGTGAGTTTTAGGGATAGGGTTAGGGTGAGAGTTAGGGTTAGTGTTAAGTTTAGGGTTAGGGTGAGGGGTACGGTAAGGGTTTTGTGAGGGTGATGGTTAGGGTTAGGGTTAGTGTTAGGGTGAGGATTAGGGTTAGTATTAGCGTTAGGATGAGGTTTAGGGTTAGGGTTATGGTGAGGTTTATGGTTAGGGTTAGGTTTAGGGTGAGAGTGAGGTTTAGGGTTAGAGTTAGGTTTAGGGTGAGGCTGATTGTGAGGGTTTGGGTTAGGATTATTTTTAGATTTAAGGTTTGGGTGAGGTTTAGGGTAAGGGTGAGTGTTAGGCTTAGAGTTAGGATTAGGATTAATGTTAGTGTTAGGCTGAGGGTGAGGGTGACGGTGAGGGTTAGGGTTAGGATGTGGTGTAGGGTTAGGATTAGGGTTAGGGTGAGCACTAGGGTGAGGGTTACTGTGAGGGTTAGGTTTAGGTTTAGGATTAAGTTTAGGTTGAGGGTGAGTGTGAGGATTAGGGTTAGGGTTAGGGTTAGGCTTAGGGTTAGGGTGAGAGTTAAGGTTAGGGTTTGGTTTAGGGTAAGGGGGAGGGTTAGACTTAGGGTGAGGGTGAGGTTTAGGGTTAGGGTTAGTGTGAGTGTTAGGGTTACGGTGAGGGTTATGGTTAGGGTGAGGGTTAGGTTTAGGGTTAGGGTTAGGGTGAGGGTTAGTGTGGGGGTGAGGTTTAGTGTTAGGGTGAGGGTGAGGTTTAGGGTGAGGGTGAGGTTTAGGGTTAGGGGTCGGGTGAATTTTAGGGTTACGGTTAGTGTTAGGGTTAGGGCAAGTGTGAGGTTTAGGGTTAGAGTTAGGGTTAGTGTGTGGGTTAGGGTGAGGTTCAGGGTTAGTGTGAGGGTCAGGGGTAGGGTTAGGTTGAAGGTTAGCATTTGAGTGAGGGTTAGGGTTAGGTTTAGGTTTAGAGTGAGGGTTAGGGTAAGCGTTAGGGTTAGGATTAGGGTTAGGGTATGTGCTAGGGTGAGTGTTAGCGTTAGGGTTAGGGTTATGTTGAGGGTTAGGGTTAGGGTTAGTGTTAGGTTTAGGGTTGGGGTTAGGGTTAGGACTAGGGTTAAGGTGAAGGTGAGTGTGAGGGTTAGGGTTAGTGTTACCCTTAGGGTTAGGCTGAGGCTGAGGGTGAGATTGAGGGTTAGATTAAGGTTGAGGGTTAGGTTTGTTAGGTTTAGGGTTAGAGTGAGGGTTAGTGTGAGTGTTAGGGTTAGGATTAGGGTTAGGGTATGTGCTAGGGTGAGGGATTGGGTTAAGGTTAGGCTGAGGGTGAGGGTGGCGATAAGGATTAGGTTTAGAGTGGTGGTTCAGGTTATCGTTAGTTTGAGGATTAGGATGAGCGTTAGAGTTAGGATTAGGGTTAGGGTGAGGGCTAGGCTGAGTGTGAGGTTAAGGGATAGGTTTAGGCCTCGGCTTAGGTTAGGCTGAGGCTGAAGGTGAGGGTGAGGTTTAGGGTTATTGTGATGGATAGGTTATGGTTAGGGTCACGTTTAGGATGAGGGTTTGGATTAAGGTGAGGGTTAGGATGAGGGTGACAGTAAGACTAAAGGTGAGGGTTAGGCTGAGGGTGAGGGTGCGAGTTAGATTGAGGATTAGTTTTAGGGTTAGTGTGAGGTTTAGTGTGAGAGTGAGGGGTAGGGTCAGTGTGAGGGCCAGGGTGAAGATGAGGGTTAGGGTTAGTGTTAGGGTGAGGTTTAGGTTTAAGGTGATGGTTAGCGTTAGTGTGAGGGTTAGTGTCAGTGTTAGTGTTAGGGTGAGGTTAAGTGTCAGGGTAAGGTTTAAGTTTAGGGTGACGTTTAGCATTAGGCTTAGTGTTAGGGTTAGGGTGAGGGTGAGGTTTAGGTTTAGAGTTAGGGTTAGGATGAATGTTAGCGTTAAGGTTAGGGTTAAGGTTAGGGTGAGGTTTAGGGTTTGGTTTAGGGTTAGAGTTAGGGGTAGGGTGAGGGTGAGATTTAGGGTTAGAATTAGGGTTAGGGTGAGGGTTAGGTTGAGGGTTAGGGTTAGGCTTAGTCTTAGGGTTAGGGTGAGGGTGAGAGTTAGGGGGAGGGTTAGGGTTACGGTTAGGGTTAGGGTTAGGATTAGGGTTAGGGTGAGGGTGACTGTGAGGGATAGGGTTAGGGTTAGTCTTTGGCTTAGGGTTAGGTTGAGGGTGAGGGTGGGGATAAGGATAAGTTTTAGAGTGATGCTTCAGGTTATTGTTAGGTTGAGGGTTAGGATGAAGGTTACGGTTAGGATTACGGTTAGGGTAAGGGCTAGTGTGAGTGTGAGGTTTAGGGATAGTGAGGGTGAGGGTTAGGGTTAGTGTGATGGTTAGGGTTATGGTTAGGTTGAGGTTTAGGATGAGGGTTTGGTTTAAGGTGAGGGTTAGGATGAGAGTGACAGTAAGAGAAAAGGTCAGGGTTAGGCCGAGGGTGAGGGTTATGGTAAGGGTGAGGGTTCGGTTTAGTTTTAGGGTGAGGGTGAGGGTTAGATTGAAGATTAGTGTTAGGGTTAGTGTGAGGTTTAGTGTGAGGGTGAGGGTTAGGGTGAGGGCCAGGGTGAAGTTAAGGGTTAGGGTTAGGGTTAGGGTGAGGTTTAGGTTTTGCAGGATGGTTAGCGTTAGTGTGAGTGTTAGTGTTAGTGTTAGTGTTAGTGTTAGGGTGAGGGTAAGTGTTAGGGTTATGTTTAGGTTTAGGGTGATGTTTAGCATTGGGTTAGGGTTAGGGATAGGGTGAGGGTGAGGTTAAGGTTATAGTTAGGGTTAGGGTGAATGTTAGGGTTAGGGTTAGGGTTAGGGTGAGGTTTAGGGTTTGGTTTAGGGTTAGAATTAGGGTTAGGGTGATGGTGAGATTTAGGGTTAGAGTTAGGGTTAGGGTGAGGGTTAGGTTGAGGGTTCGGGTTAGGCTTCGTCTTAGGGTTAGGGTGAGGGTGAGAGTTAGGGGGAGGTTTAGGGTTAGGGTTAGGGTTAGGATTAGGATTTGGTTTAGGGTGAGGGTGAGTGTGAGGGTTAGGTTTAGGGTTAGTCTTTGGCTTAGGGTTAGTCTGAGGGTGATTGTGGGGATAAGGGTTAGAGTTAGGGTTAGGGTGAATGTTAGGGTTACGGTTATGGTTAGGGTTAGGGTGAGTTTTAGGGTTTGGTTTAGGGTTAGAGTTAGGGTTAGGGTGAGGGTGAGATTTAGGGTTAGAGTGAGGGTTAGGTTTAGGGTTAGGGTTAGGCTTAGTCTTAGGGTTAGGGTGAGGTTGAGAGTTAGGGGGATGCTTAGTGTTAGAGTTAGGATTAGGGTTAGAGTAAGGGTGAGTGTGTGTGTTAGGGTTAGGTTTAGGGTTAGGCTTAGGGTTAGGCTGAGGGTGAGGTTGAAGGTGAGGGTTAGGGTTAGGGTTAATATTAGGGTTAGGGTTACGGTGAGGGTTAGGGTGAGGGTGAGGGATAGGGTTAGGGTTAGGATTAGGTTTAGGTTTAGGGTTAGGGTTAGTGTGAGGGTTAGGGTTAGGGTTAGGGTTAGGCTTAGGGTTAGGCTGAAAGTGAGGGTGAGGGTGAGGTTTAGGGTTATGGTGAGGGTTAGGGTTAGGGTTAGGGTGAGGTTTAGTTTTAGGGTTAGGGTTAGAGTTAGGGTTAGTGTTAGTGTTAGGGTTAGGGTGGGAGTTAGGGGGAGGGTTAGGGTTTGGGTTAGGTTTAGGGTTAGGTTTAGCATTAGGGTTAGGGTGAGGGTGAGGTTTAGGGTTAGAATTAGTGTTAGTGTGAGACTGAGGGTGAGGGTTAGGGTTAGGGTTAGTTTTAGGTTTAAGGTTAGGGTGAGGTTTAGGGTGAGGGTGAGGGTTAGGGTTAGGGTTAGGATTAGGATTAGGGTTAGGGTTATTTTGAGTGTGAGGGTTAGTTTTAGGTTTAGGGTTAGCCTTAGGTTTATGGTGAGGGTGAGGGTTAGGGTGCGGTTTAGGTTTGAATTAGGGTTAGTGTTAGGGTTAGGGTAATGTTTAGCTTAGTGTGAGGGTCAGTGTTAGTTTTAGGTTTTGGGTTAGGGTGAGGGTAAGTGTTAGGTTGAGGGTTAGGTTTAGGGTGAGGGTTACGGTGAGGGTGAGGGTGAATGTTACGTTTAGGGTAGGATGAGGTTTAGGTTTAGGTTTAGGGTAGAGTCAGGCTTAGGGTGAGAGTGAGGTTTAGGTTTAGAGTTCGGGTTAGTGTTAGGGTTAGGGTTAGGGTGAGGGTCAGGTGTACGGTTAGGCTTAGGCTTGGGCTTAGGCTTAGGCCGAGCATGAGGGTGATGGTTAGGTTTAGGGTTAGGGTGAGTGTTAGGATGATGTTTAGGGTAAGGATTAAGGTTAGGGTGAGGGCTATGGTGAGGGTTACGTTTAGGGTGATGTTTAGATATATGGTTAGGTTTAGGATTAGGGTTAGGGTAGAGTCAGTGTGAAGGTTAGGGTTAGGCTTAGGCTTAGGCTTAGGGTTCGGGTGAGGGTGAGGGTTCGGGTTTGGATTAGGGTGAGGGTAAAGCTTAGGATTAGTGTTAGGTTTAGGTTTAGATTTAGGTATAGGGTTAGGGTTAGGGTTAGGCTTACTGTGAGCGTTAGTGTTAGGGTTATAGTTAGGCTTAGGGTTAGGCTGAGGATGAGGGTGGGGATGACGATTAGGGTTAGGCTTAGGGTTATAGTTATTGTTAGTGTTATGGTTAGGGTTAAGATTGCGGTGATGGTGAGGCTGAGGGTGAGGGTTATGGTTAGGTTTAGGGTTAGTGTAAGGGTTATGGTTAGTGTTATTATTAGGGTTATGGTTAGAGTTACTTTGAGGTGGTGGGTAAGGGTGAGGGTTAGGGTTAGGGTGAGGTTTAAAGTTAGGGTTAGTGTTAGGGTGAGGGTGAGATTTAGGGTTAGAGTTAGGGTTATGGAGATGTTAGGGTGAGGTTTAGCGTTAGGGTTAGTGTTAGGGTTAGGGTGAGGGTTAGGGTTAGGGTCAGGTTGAGGTTTAGGGTTAAAGTTAGGGTTAGGGGGAGGGTTAGGTTGAGATTTAGGGTTAGGGTTAGGGTAAGGTTTAGGGTGAGGGTTAGGTTGAGCTTTAGGGATATGGTAAAGGTTAGTTTTAGGTTTAGGGTGAGGTTGAGTGTGATGGTTAGGGTGAGGGTTAGGCTTAGGCTTAGGGTTAGGCTGAGGGTGAGGGTGGAGGTGAGGATTATGTTTAAGATGATGGTTAGGGTTAGGGTTAGGGTTACTGTTAGGGTTAGGGTTATAGATATGGTGAAGTTGAGAGTACGGGTGAGGGTGGTGTTTAGGGTTAAGGTTAGGGTTAGGGTGAGGGTGAGGTTTACGGTTAGATATAGGGTTATGGGAAGAGGGAGGGTGAGGTTTAGGCTTAGGGTTAGTGTTAGGCTTAGGGTGAGGGTGAGGGCTAGGTTGAGGTTTAGGTTTAGTGTTAGGGTTAGGGTTTGTGTTTGGGTGAGGGTAAGTGTTAGGGTGAGGGTTTGGGTTAGGGTGAGGGTTATGGTTAGGGTGAGGGTTAGGATTAGGGTTAGGGTTATTGTTAGGTTTAGGTTTAGGGTTACAGTAACTGTGAGGTTGAGGGTGAGGATTAGGGTTATCGTTAGGGTGAGGTTTAGGGTTTGGTTTAGGGGTAGCGTTAGGTTTAGGGTGAAGGTGAGGTTTAAGGTTAGTGTTAGGGTTAGGGTGAGAGTTAGGTTGAGGGTTAGGGTTAGGGTTAGTGTTAGGGTTAGGTTGAGGGTGTGGTGAGGGTTAGGTTTAGGGTGAGTGTTAGGGTTAGGGTTAGGTTGGGAGTTAGGATTCAGGTTTAGTTTAGAATTAGGTTGAGGGTTAGGGTACGGGTTATGGTGAGGGTGAAGTTTAGGGTTAGGTTGAGGGTTATGGTTAGGGTTAGGGTTAGGGTGAGGGTGAGTGTGAGGGTAAGGCTTAGGGTTAGCATTAGGATTAGGGTAAAGGTTAGGGTGAGTGTGAGGGTTAGGGTTAGGGTTAGGTTGAGGGTAAGTGTTAGGGTGAGGGTGAGGGTTCGGGTGAATGATATGGTTAGGATGAGGGTTAGAGTTAGGGTTATTGTTTGGGTTAGGGTTAGGTTTATTGTTAGGGTAAGGTTTATATTTACGGTTACAGTGAAGGTGAGGGTTAGTGTTAGGGTTGGGGTTTGTTTTAGGGTTTGGGTTAGGGTTTGAGTTAGGGTTAGGGTGAGGGTGAGGTTTAGGGTTAGAGTCAGGGTTAGGGTGAGGGTTAGGTTGAGGGTTAGGTTTAGGGTTAGTGTTAGGTTTAGTGTTAGGGTGAGAATTAGGGGGAAGTTTAGGGTTAGGGTTAGGGTTAGTATTAGGTTTAGGGTGAGGGTGAGTGTGTGGGTTAGGGTTATATTTAGGGTTAGGCTTAGATTTAGGCTGAGGGTGAGTGTGTGTGTTAGGGTTAGGTTTAGGGTTAGGCTTAGGGTTAGGCTGAGGGTGAGGTTGAGGGTGAGGTTTAGGGTTAGGGTGAGGGTGAGGTTTAGGGTTAGGGGGATGTTAGGGTGAGGTTTAGCGTTAGGGTTAGTGTTAGGGTTAGGGTGAGGGTTAGGGTTAGGGTGAGGTTGAGGTTTAGGGTTAGAGTTAGGGTTAGGGGGAGGGTTAGGTTGAGATTTAGGGTTAGGGTTAGTGTTAGGGTTAGGTTTAGGGTGAGGGTTAGGTTGAGCTTTAGGGATATGTTTAAGGTTAGTTTTAGGTTTAAGGTGAGGTTGAGTGTGATGGTTAGGGTGAGGGTTAGGCTTAGGCTTAGGTTTAGGCTGAGGGTGAGGGTGGAGGTGAGGATTATGTTTAAGGTGATGGTTAGGGTTAGGGTTAGAGTTACTGTTAGGGTTAGGGTTATAGATATGGTGAAGTTGAGAGTACGGGTGAGGATTAGGTTTAGGGTTAGGGTGGTGTTTAGGGTTAAGGTTAGGGTTAGGGTGAGGGTGAGGTTTACGGTTAGATATAGGGTTATGGGAAGAGGGAGGGTGAGGTTTCGGCTTAGGGTTAGTTTTAGGCTTAGGGTGAGGGTGAGGGCTAGGTTGAGGTTTAGGTTTAGTGTTAGGGTTAGGGTTAGTGTTTGGGTGAGGGTAAGTGTTAGGGTGAGGGTTTGGGTTAGGGTGAGGGTTATAGTTAGGGTGAGGGTTAGGATTAGGGTTAGGGTTATTGTTAGGTTTAGTTTTAGGGTTACAGTTACTGTGAGGTTGAGGGTGAGGATTAGGGTTATCGTTAGGGTGAGGTTTAGGGTTTGGGTTAGGGGTAGCGTTAGGTTTAGGGTGAAGTTGAGGTTTAGGATTAGTGTTAGGGTTAGGGTGAGAGTTAGGTTGAGGGTTAGGGTTAGGGTTAGTGTTAGGGTTAGGTTGAGGGTGTGGTGAGGGTTAGGGTTAGGGTGAGTGTTAGGGTTAGGGTTAGGTTGGGAGTTAGGATTCAGGTTTAGTTTAGAATCAGGTTGAGGGTTAGGGTAAGGGTTATGGTGAGGGTGAAGTTTAGGGTTAGGTTGAGGGTTATGGTTAGGGTGAGGGTGAGTGTGAGGGTAAGGCTTAGGGTTAGCATTAGGATTAGGGTAAAGTTTAGGGTGAGTGTGAGGGTTAGGGTTAGAGTTAGGTTGAGGGTAAGTGTTAGGGTGAAGGTGAGGGTTAGGGTGAAGGATATGGTTAGGATGAGGGTTAGAGTTAGGGTTATTGTTTGGGTTAGGGTTAGGTTTATTGTTAGGGTAAGGTTTATATTTACGGTTACGGTGAGGGTGAGGGTTAGTGTTAGGGTTAGGGTTTGTTTTAGGGTTTGGGTTAGGGTTTGAGTTAGGGTTAGGGTGAGGGTGAGGTTTAGGGTTAGACTCAGGTTTAGGGTGAGGGTTAGGTTGAGGGTTAGGTTTAGGGTTAGTGTTAGGTTTAGTGTTAGGGTGAGAGTTAGGGGGAAGTTTAGGGTTAGGGTTAGGGTTAAGTTTAGGTTTAGGGTGAGGGTGAGTGTGTGGGTTAGGGTTATATTTAGGGTTAGGCTTAGATTTAGGCTGAGGGTGAGTGTGTGTGTTAGGGGTAGGTTTAGGATTAGGCTTAGGGTTAGGCTGAGGGTGAGGTTGAGGGTGAGAAGGTTAGGGTTAAGTGAGCGTTTTGCTTAGGTATAGGGGGAGGGTTAGGATGAGTTTTAGGGTTAGGATTACGGCTAGGGTGAGGGCTAGGGTGAGGGTGATGCTTAGGTTTAGGGTTAGGGTTGGGTTTAGGGTTAGGTTAGGGTTAGGGTCAGGGTGACGTTAATGGTTAGAGTTAGGGTTAGGGTGAGGCTGTGGGTGTGGGTTAGGGTTAGGGTTAATGTTAGGTTAGGGTTAAAGTGAGGGTTTGAGTGAGGGTGAGGGTTAGGGTTAGTGTCAGCTTTAGGATTAGTTTTAGGGTTAGGGTGAGTGTGATGGTTAGGGTTAGGATTAGGCTTAGGCTTAGGCTGAGGGTGAGGCTGAGGGTGAGAGTTAGGGTTAGAGAGAGGGTTAAGGTTAGGGTTAGGGGAAGGATTAGGATGAAGGTTAAGGTTAGGGGGAGAGCTAGGTTGAGGGTGAGGTTTATGGTTATGGTTAGGGTGAGGTTTAGCGTTAGGGTTAAGGTGAGGGTGAGATTTAGGGTTAGAGTTAGGGCTAGGGTGAGGCTAGGGTGAGGGTTAGGTTTCGGGTTAGTGTTAGGGTTAGGGTTAAGGTGAGGGATAAGGTGAGGGTGAGGGTTAGGGTTAGGATTAGGATTAGGGTTAGGGTTAGGGAGAGTGTAAGGGTTAGTGTTAGGGTTAGGCTTAGGCTTAGGCTGAGGCTGAGGCTGAGGCTGAGTGTGAGTGTTAAGCTTAGGGTGAGGGTTAGTGTTAGGATTAGGGTGAGAGTTAGGGTTTGGGTTAAATTTAGGGTTAGGGTGAGGGGTAGGTTAAGGGTTTTGGTGACGGTGAGGTTTAGGGTTAGGGTGAGGGTTAGGATGAGGGTTAGGGTTAGGATTAGGGTGAGGGTGTGGGCTAGGGTGAGGATGAGGATTAGGGTTAGGGTTAGGGTTAGGGTGAGGTTAAGGGTTAGGGTTAGGGTTAGGGTTAGGTTGAGAGTCATTTTTAGGGTTAGAGTTAGGGTTAGGTTGAGGCTGATTTTGAGAGTTTGGGTTAGGGTTATTGTTAGATTTAGGGTTAGGGTGAGGGTTAGGGTGATGGTGAGGGTTAGGCTTAGGGTTAGGATTAGGATTAGAGTAAGGGTTACCGTGAGTGTGAGGGTTAGGATTAGGGTTAGGGTTAGGATGAGGGATATGGTTAGGCTTTCGGTTAGTGTTAATGTTATGGTGATTGTGACGGTTAGGTCGAGGTTTTGGGGTAGGTTTAGGTTCAGATTTAGGGATAGGGTAAGGGTGAGTGTGTGTGTTAGGGTTAGATTTAGGGTTAGGCTTAGTGTTAGGCTGAGGATGAGGTTAAGGGTGGGGGTTAGGGTTAGAGTGAGGTTTAGGGTTTGGGTTAATTTAGGGTTCGGGTGATGTTTAGGGATAATGTTATGGTGAGAGTGAAGGTTAGGATTAGGTTGAGGGTTAGGGATAGGGTTAAGGTAATGGTTAGGGTTAGGGTTAGGGTGAGGGTTATGATGAGGATTAATGTTAGGATTAGGGTGAGGGCTGGGGTGAGGGTGAGGGTTAGGGTTAAGATGAGGTTTAGAGTTAGGATTAGGGTTAGGGTGAGGTTTAGTGTTAGAGTTAGGGTTAGTGTTCAGGTTAACATTAGGTGGGGGTTACGGTTAGGCTTAGGCTTAGGCTTAGGCCTAGCATCAGGGTGAGACTTAGAATTAGATTTAGGGTGAGCGTTAGGCTTAGGGTGAGGGTTAGGTTGAGGTTTAGGGTTAGGATAAGTTTTAGGGTGAGCACTAGGTTGAGGGTTAGTGTGAGGGCTAGGGTTAGGGATAGGGTTAATTTTAGGATTAGGTTTAGGTTGAGGGTGAGTGTGAGGGTTAGGATTTGGGTGACGCTTAGGGTTAGGGTTTGATTTAGGGTGAGGGTGAGGGTTAGGGTTAGGGTGAGGCTGTGGGTGAAGGTGAGGGTTAGGGTTAGGGTTAGGGTTAGTGTGAGTGTTAGGGTTAGGGTGAGGGTTATGGTTAGGATGAGGGTTAGTGTTAGGTTTAGGCTTAGGCTTAGTCTTAGGGTAAGGCTGAGTGTTAGGGTTAGGGTGAGTGTGATTGTTAGGGTTTGGGTTAGGTTTAAGCTTAGGGATAGGCTGAGGGAGAGGGTGAGGGTGAGGGTTAGGGTTAGGGTGAGTGTGAGGTTTAGAGTTAGAGTTTGTGTTAAGGTGAGGGTTAGTGTGAGGGTTAGTGTTAGGCTTAATATTAGGTTTAGGGATAGGGTGAGTTTTAGGGTGAGGTTTAGGGTGAGGGATAGGGTTAGTTTTAGGATTAGGGTTTGGGTGAGGGTGAGTGTGAGGGTTAGGGTTCGGGTTAGTGTTAGGGTTAGGCTGAGGGTTAGGCTGAGTGTGAGGTTGAGGGTTAGGATGAGGGTTAGGTTTAGGATTAGGTTTAGTGTGACGGCTATTGTGAGGGTGAGGTTTAGGGTTAGGGTAAGGGTGAGGTTTAGGGCTCGGGTTAGGTTTAGGGTTAGGTTGAGGATTAGTGTTAGGGTTATGGTGAGGGTCAGGGTTAGGTTTAGTTTGAGGGTTAAAATTAGGTTTAGGCTTAGGATGAGGTTTAGGGTGACGGTTAGGATGAGGTTTAGAGTTACAATTAGAGTTAGGTTGAGGGCTAGGGTGATTGTGAGTTTTAGTGTTAGGGTTATGTGAGGTTTAGTGTTAACTTTAGGCGTAGGTTTAGGGTGAGGGTTAAGGTTCGGGTTTGGGTGAGGGTGAAGGTTAGGTTTGGTGTGAGGGTTAGGGTGAGGAGTAAGGTGAGGGTGAGGGTTAGGGTTAGTGTTAGGTTTAGGGTGAGGGTTAGGTTGAGGTTTAGGTTTAGGTTTAGGGTTAGTGTTAGGATTAGGGTTTGGGTGAGGGTGAGTTTGAGCCTTAGGGTTATGGTTAGGCTTAGGCTTAGGGTTAGTCTGAGGGTGAGTGTGGGGATGAGGATTAGGTTTAGAGTGCTGGTTTAGTTTATGGTTAGGTTTAGGGTTAGGATGATGGTTAGGGTTAGGATTAATGTTAGGGTGAGGGCTATGGTGAGTGTCAGGTTTAGTGATTGGTTTAGGCTTAGGCTTAGGGTTAGGCTGAAGCTGAAGGTGAAGGTGAGGGCTAGGTTTAGGGTGATGGTTAGGGTTACTGTTAGGCTGAGGGTTAGGATGAGGGTTAGGGTTAAGTTTAGGGTAAGGCTGACAGTAAGGGTAAAGGTGAGGGCTAGAGTTAAGTTGTGGGTTAGGGTGAGGATTAGGGTTAGGGTTAGGGTGAGGGTGAGGGTTAGATTGAGTATCAGTGTTAGGGTTAGTGTGAGGTTTAGGGTGAGGATTAGGTGTAGGGTTAGGGTGAGGGCTAGGGTGAGGGTGAGGGTTAGGGATAGGGTTAGGTTGAGGTTTAGGGTAAAGGTGATGGTTTGGGTTAGGGTGAGGGTTAGTGTTCGGATTAGGGTTAGTTTTAGGGTGAGGGTAAATGTTAGGGTTAGCGTTAGGGTTAGGGTGAGAGTTATGGTTAGGGTTAGGATTAGTATTACGGTTAGGGTTATTTTAGGGTTAGGGATAGGTTTATGGTTACGGTGAGTGGGAGGGGGAGGGTTAGGGTTAGGGTTAGGGTGAGGTTTAGGTTTTGGGTTATGATTAGAGTTAGGGTTAGGTTGAGGGTGAGGTTTAGGTTTAGAGTTAGGATTAGGGGGAAGGTTAGGGTGAGGGTTAGGGTTAGGGTTAGTGTTAGGATTAGGGTGAGGGTGAGTGTGAGTGTTAGGGTTAGGGTTAGGCTTAGGCATACGGTTACGCTGAGGGTACGGTTGAAGGTGAGAGTTACGGTTAGGTTGAGGTTAGGGTTAGGGTTAGGGTGAGGGTTTTGATGAGGTTTAGAGTTAGGTTTAGGGTTAGGATGAGGGCAAGGGTCAGGGTGAGGTTTAGAGTTAGCATTATGGCGAGGTTTAAGATTAGGGTTAGGTTTAGGGTGAGGGTGAGTGTTAGGGTTAGGGTTACTGTGATGGTGAGGTTTAGGGTTAGGGTGAGAGTTAGGGTTAGTTTGAGGGTGAGGGTTAGGATTAGGGTTAGGGTTATTGTTAGTGTTATGGTTAAGGTTAAGTTCAGAGTGAGGGTGAGGTTGAGGTTGAGGTTTAGGGTTAGGGTTAGGGTGAGGTTTACGGTTAGGGTTAGGGTTAAGGTTAGTGTTATTGTTAGAGTTATGGTTAGAGTTATGGTGAGGGTGAGGGTGAGGGTGAGGTTTAGGGTTAGGGTTAGGTTTAGGGTGAGGGTGAGATTTAGGGTTAGAGTAAGGTTTAGGGTAAGTGTTATGGTTAGGGTTAGGGTGAGGGTTAGGTTGAGGTTTAGGGTTAGGTTTAAGGTTAGGTTGAGGATTAGGGTTATGGTGAGGGTGAGTGTGAGGGTTAGGGTTAGGGTTAGGCTTAGGCTTAGGCTTAGGCTGAGAGTGAGGGTGGGGATGACGATTAGGTTTAGGGTGATGTTTAGGGTTATGGTTAGATTTAGGGTTAGGATTAGGGTTAGGGTTAGGATTAGGGTTTGGTTGAGGGCTAGGGTGAGGGTGAGTGTTAGGGTTAGGTTTAGGCTTAGGGTTAGGTTTAGGCTGAGGCTGTGGGTGAGGGTGAGGTTTAGGGTTACAGTGATGCTTAGAGTTACAGTCAGGTGAGGGTTAGGTTTAGGGTGAGTGTTAGAATCAGGGTGACGGTAAGGGTAAAAGTGAAGGTTAGGCTGAGAGTGAGGATTATGGTAAGGCTGAGGGTTAGGTTTAGGTTGAGGGTTAGGTTTAGGGTTAGGGTGAGGGTGAGGTTAAGATTGAGGATTAGTTTTAGGTTTAGTCTGAGGTTTAGGGTGAGGGTGAGGGTTAGGGTTAGGGTGAGGGCTAGGGTGAAGGGTAGGGTTAGGGTGAGGTTTATGGTTAGGGTGTCGGTTAGGGTTATGGTGAGGATTAGTGTTAGTGTTAGGTTTAGTGTTAGGGTGAGGGTTAGTGTCAGGTTGAGGTTTAGGTTTAGGGTGAGGGTTATGGTTAAAATGAGGGTTAGGGTTTTGTTTAGGGTTATTGTTAGGGTTAGGGTTATGGTTACAGTGAGGGTGAGGTTTAGGGTTAGGTTTAGGGTGAGGTTTATGTTTAGGGTTAGGGTTAGAGTTAGGGTTAGGGTGAGGGTGAGGTTTAGGGTTAGAGTTAGCGTTAGTGTTAGTGTTAGGGTTAGGGTGACAGTTAGTGTGAGGGGTAGGGTTAGGCTTAAGCTTAGGTTTAGGCTTAGGCTTAGGCCGAGCATGAGGGTGAGGATTAGGGTTAGGTTGAGTGTGAGGATTAGTGTTAGTGTTAGGGTTAGGGTTAGGGTTAGTGTTAGTATGAGGTTTAGGGTTAGGATTCAGGTTAGGGTGAAGGCTACGTTGAGGGTGAGTTTTAGGGTTAGGCTTAGGCTTAGGTTTAGGCTGAAGGTGAGGGTGAGGTTGAGGGTTATGGTCAGCGTGATGGTTAAAGTTACAGTTAGGCTGAGGGTTAGGATGAGGGTCAGGGTTAGGATGAGGGTTAGGGTGAGGGTGACAGTAAGGGTAAAGGTGAGGATTAGGGTTAGGGTGAAGGTTAGGGTGAGGATTAGGGTTAGGGTTAGGGTGAGTGTGAGGGTTAGATTGAGTATTAGTGTTAGGGTTAGTGTGAGGTTTAGGGTGAGGATGAAGGGTAGTGTTAGGGTGAGGGCTAGGGTTAGGGTCAGGGTTAGGGATAGGGTTAGGTTGAGGTTTAGGCTTAAGGTGATGGTTAGTGTTAGTGTGAGCGTTAGTGTTAGGATTAGGGTTAGTTTTAGGTTGAAGGAAAGTGTTAGGGTGAGGGTTAGTGTTAGGGTGAGAGTTATGGTTAAGGTTAGGATTAGTGTTATTTTTAGGGTTAGGGTTCATATTATGGGTACAGTGAGGTTGAGGGTGAGCATCAGGGTTAGGCTTAGGCTGAGGTTTAGGTTTGGGGTTATGGTTAGAGTTAGGGTTAGGTTGAGGGTGAGGTTTAGGTTTAGAGTTAGGGTTAGTGGGAGGGTTAGGGTGTGGGTTAGGGTTAGGGTTAGGGTTAGTGTTAGGATTAGGGTTAGGGTGAGGGTGAGTGTGAGGGTTAGGGTTAGCGTTAGGCTTAGGCTTAGGGTTAGGCTGAGGTTGAGGGTGAGGGTGAGGGTTAGGGTTAGGGTGAGGGTTAGATTTAGGGTTAGGGTGAGTGTGAGGTTTAGGGTTAGGATTAGGGTTAGAGTTAGGGTTAATGTGAGGGTGAGGTTTAGTGTTAGATTTAGACTTAGGGTGAGGATTAGTGTGAGGGTTAGTTTTAGGGTTAGTGTTAGGTTAGGGTTAGGGTGAGGGTTAGTGTGAGGGTTAGAGTTAGAGTTAGGGTTAGGGTTAGGATTAGGGTTAGGTTGAGGGTGAGTGTGTGGGTTAGGGTTAGGTTTAGGGTTAGGCTTATGTTTAGGCTGAGGGTGAGGTTGAGGGTGAGGGTTAGGTTTAGGTTGAGGGTTAAAATTAAGGTTAGGGTGAGAGTTAGGATGAGGGATAGGGTTAGGATTAGGGTTAGGGCTAGTGTGAGGGTGAGGTTTAGGGTTAGGGTTAGGGTGAGGTTTAGTGTTTGGGTTAGGGTGAGGGTGAGGTTTACTGGTAGATTTAGGGTTAGGGTGAGGGTTAGGGTTAGGGTTTGTGTTAGGCTTAGGGTTATTGTGAGTGTTAGGTTTAGTTTGAGGGTTATGTTTATGGTTAGGATTAGGATTGAGGTTAGGGTGAGGGTGAGTGTGAGGATTAGGGTTAGGGTTAGGCTTAGGATTAGGCTGAGGGTGAGGGTGAGGGTGAGGGTTAGGGTTAGGTTGAGGGTGAGAGTTAGGGTTAGGTTGAGGGTGAGGTTTAGGTTTAGACTTAGTGTTAGTGTGAGCAGTAGTGTGAGGTTTAGTGTTAGGTTTAGTGTGTGGGTGAGGTTTATGGTTAGGGTGATGCTTAGGTTTACGGTCAGGGTGAGGGTTAGGATGAGGGTTAGGGTTAGTGTGAGGTTTAGGGTGAGGGTGACAGTAAGCGTAAAGTTGAGGGTTAGGCTGAGAGTGAGGATTAGGGTAAAAGTGAGGATTGGGTTAGGGTGAAGGTGAGTGTTAGGGTTAGGGTGAGGGTGTGGTTTAGGTGGAAGATTAGTTTTAGGGTTAGTGTGAGGTTTAGCGTGAGGATGAGGGTTAAGGTTAGGGTGAGGGCTAGTGTGAGGGTGAGGGTTAGGGTTAGGGTTAGGGTGAGTGTTAGGGTTAGCGTGATGGTTAGGGTTAGTGTGAGGGTTAGTGTTACGGTTAGGGTTAGTGTTAGGGTGACAGTAAGTGTTAGGGTGAGGGTTAGGGTTAGGGTTTGGGTTATTGTTAGGGTTAGGGTTAGGATGAGGGTTAGGGTTTGGTTTAGGTTTAGGGTGAGGGCTAGGGTGAGGGTGATGGTTAGGGTTAGGGTTAGGCTTAGTGTTATTCTGAGGGTGAGGGTCAAGTTGAGGGTTAGTGTTAGGGTCATAGTTTGGGTTACGGTTAGGATGAGGGTTAGGATGAGGGTTAGGTTTAGGGTGAGGGTTAGAGTTAAGGGTAAAGTTGAGGGTTAGGGATAGGGTGAGGGTTTGTGTGAGGATTAGTGTTAGGGTTAGTGTGAGTTATAGGGTAAGGATGAGGGTTAGGTTTAGGGTGAGGGCTAGGTTGAGGGTGAGGGTTAGAGATAGAGTTAGATTGAGGGTTAGGGTTAAGTTGATGGCTAGGGTTAGTATGAGGGTTAGTGTTAGGATTAGGGTTAGTTTTTACGGTAAGGGTAAGTGTTAGGGTACGGGTTAGTGTTAGGTTGAGGGTTATGGTTAGTGTTAGGGTTAGTGTAATTGTTATGCTTAGGGTTATGGTTACTGTTACCGTGAGGGTGAGGGTGAGGGTTAGGGTTAGGGTGAGGTTGAGTGTGAGGATTAGGGTTAGTGTTAGCCTTAGGATTAGGCTGAGGTTGAGGGTGAGGGTGAGGTTTAGGGTTAGACTCAGTGTTAGTGTGAGCATTAGTGTGAGGTTTAGTGTTAGGTTTAGGGTATGGGTGAGGTTTAGGTTAGGGTGATGCTTAGGTTTATGGTCAGGGTGAGGCTTAGGATGAGGTTTAAGGTTAGTGTGAGGTTTAGGGTGAGGGTGACAGTAAGGGTAAAGTTGAGGGTTAGGCTGAGAGTGAGGATTAGGGTAAATGTGAGGATTGGGTTAAGGTGAAGGTGATTGTTAGGGTTAGGGTGAGGGTGTGGTTTCGGTTGAGGATTAGTTTTAGGGTTAGTGTGAGGTTTAGCGTGAGGATGAGGGTTAGGGTTAGGGTGAGGGCTAGGGTGAAGGTGAGGGTTAGAGTTAGGGTTAGGGTGAGTGTTAGGTTTAGCGTGAGGGTTAGTGTTACGGTTAGGGTAAGTGTTAGGGTGACAGTAAGTGTTAGGGTGAGGGTTAGGGTTAGAGTTAGTCTTAGTGTTAGTCTGAGGGCGAGGGTCAGGTTGAGGGTTAGTGTTAGGGTGATGGTTTGGGTTACGGTTAGGATGAGGGTTAGGATGAGGCTTAGGTTTAGGGTGAGGGTTAGGGTGATGGTGACAGCAAGGGTAAAGTTGAGGGTTAGGGTTAGGGTGAGGGTTATGGTTAATGTTAGGGTTAGGGTTATTGTTATGTTTAGGGTTATGGTTACTGTTAAGGTGAGGGTGAGGTTTAGGGTTAGGGTTAGGGTGAGGTTTAGGTTTAGGGTTAGGGTTACAGTTAGTGTTTGGGTGAGGGTGCGGTTTAAGGTTTAGAGTTAGAGTTAGGGGGAGAGTTAGGGTGAGGGTTAGGGTTAGGGTTAGTGTTAGGATTAGGGTTAGGGTGAGGGTGTGTGTGAGGGTTAGGGTTAGGGTTAAGCTTAGACTTAGGGTTAGGCTGAGGGTGAGGATGAGGGTGAGGTTTAGGGTTAGGGTTACTGTGAAGTTGAGGGTTAGGGTTCGGGTGAGAGTTAAGGTTAGGGTTAGGGTGAGGGTGACGGTTAGGATTAGGGTTAGGATTAGGGTTATTGTTAGTGTTATGGTTAAGGTTAAGTTTACAGTGAGGATGAGGCTGAGGGTAAGGGTTAGGGTTAGGATTACGGTTAGGGTGAGGGCTTGGGTTAGGTTTAGGGTTACGGTGAGGGTGAGGGTTTGGGTTAGGTTTAGGGTTAGTGTTATTTTTAGGGTTAGGGTTAGGGTTAGAGGGTGAGGATGAGGGTGAGGTTTAGGGTTAGGTTTAGATTTAGGGTGAGCGTGAGGTTTAGGGTTAGAGTTAGGTTTATGTGGAGGGTTAGGGTGAGGGCTAGGGTTAGGGTTAGTGTTAGGTTTAGGGTTAGGGTGAGGGTTAGTTTGAGGTTTAGTGTTAGAGTTAGGGTTAGATTTAGGATTAGGGTTATGGTGAGGGTGATTGTGAGGTTTAGGGTTAGGATTAGGCTTAGGCTTAGGGTTAGGCTGAGGGTGAGGGTGGGGATGAGGATTAGGTTTAGTGTGATGGTTAGGGTTAGGGTTAGGTTTAGGGTTAGTGTTAGGGTTAGGGTTAGGATTAGGGTTATGGTGAGGGCTAGGGCTAGTGTGAGGGTTAGGGTTAGGGTGAGGTTTAAGGTTAGGATGATGTTTAGGGTTAGTGTGAGGATTAGTGTTAGGGTTAGGGTTAGTGTTAGGGTGAGGGTACGTGTTAGGATGAGGGTTAGGGTTAGGGTGAGGGTTATGGTTAAAATGAGGGTTAGGGTTTTGTTTAGGGTTATTGTTAGGGTTAGGGTTATGGTTACAGTGAGGGTGAGGTTTAGGGTTAGGTTTAGGGTGAGGTTTATGTTTAGGGTTAGGGTTAGAGTTAGGGTTAGGGTGAGGGTGAGGTTTAGGGTTAGAGTTAGCGTTAGTGTTAGTGTTAGGGTTAGGGTGACAGTTAGTGTGAGGGGTAGGGTTAGGCTTAAGCTTAGGTTTAGGCTTAGGCTTAGGCCGAGCATGAGGGTGAGGATTAGGGTTAGGTTGAGTGTGAGGATTAGTGTTAGTGTTAGGGTTAGGGTTAGGGTTAGTGTTAGTATGAGGTTTAGGGTTAGGATTCAGGTTAGGGTGAAGGCTACGTTGAGGGTGAGTTTTAGGGTTAGGCTTAGGCTTAGGTTTAGGCTGAAGGTGAGGGTGAGGTTGAGGGTTATGGTCAGCGTGATGGTTAAAGTTACAGTTAGGCTGAGGGTTAGGATGAGGGTCAGGGTTAGGATGAGGGTTAGGGTGAGGGTGACAGTAAGGGTAAAGGTGAGGATTAGGGTTAGGGTGAAGGTTAGGGTGAGGATTAGGGTTAGGGTTAGGGTGAGTGTGAGGGTTAGATTGAGTATTAGTGTTAGGGTTAGTGTGAGGTTTAGGGTGAGGATGAAGGGTAGTGTTAGGGTGAGGGCTAGGGTTAGGGTCAGGGTTAGGGATAGGGTTAGGTTGAGGTTTAGGCTTAAGGTGATGGTTAGTGTTAGTGTGAGCGTTAGTGTTAGGATTAGGGTTAGTTTTAGGTTGAAGGAAAGTGTTAGGGTGAGGGTTAGTGTTAGGGTGAGAGTTATGGTTAAGGTTAGGATTAGTGTTATTTTTAGGGTTAGGGTTCATATTATGGGTACAGTGAGGTTGAGGGTGAGCATCAGGGTTAGGCTTAGGCTGAGGTTTAGGTTTGGGGTTATGGTTAGAGTTAGGGTTAGGTTGAGGGTGAGGTTTAGGTTTAGAGTTAGGGTTAGTGGGAGGGTTAGGGTGTGGGTTAGGGTTAGGGTTAGGGTTAGTGTTAGGATTAGGGTTAGGGTGAGGGTGAGTGTGAGGGTTAGGGTTAGCGTTAGGCTTAGGCTTAGGGTTAGGCTGAGGTTGAGGGTGAGGGTGAGGGTTAGGGTTAGGGTGAGGGTTAGATTTAGGGTTAGGGTGAGTGTGAGGTTTAGGGTTAGGATTAGGGTTAGAGTTAGGGTTAATGTGAGGGTGAGGTTTAGTGTTAGATTTAGACTTAGGGTGAGGATTAGTGTGAGGGTTAGTTTTAGGGTTAGTGTTAGGTTAGGGTTAGGGTGAGGGTTAGTGTGAGGGTTAGAGTTAGAGTTAGGGTTAGGGTTAGGATTAGGGTTAGGTTGAGGGTGAGTGTGTGGGTTAGGGTTAGGTTTAGGGTTAGGCTTATGTTTAGGCTGAGGGTGAGGTTGAGGGTGAGGGTTAGGTTTAGGTTGAGGGTTAAAATTAAGGTTAGGGTGAGAGTTAGGATGAGGGATAGGGTTAGGATTAGGGTTAGGGCTAGTGTGAGGGTGAGGTTTAGGGTTAGGGTTAGGGTGAGGTTTAGTGTTTGGGTTAGGGTGAGGGTGAGGTTTACTGGTAGATTTAGGGTTAGGGTGAGGGTTAGGGTTAGGGTTTGTGTTAGGCTTAGGGTTATTGTGAGTGTTAGGTTTAGTTTGAGGGTTATGTTTATGGTTAGGATTAGGATTGAGGTTAGGGTGAGGGTGAGTGTGAGGATTAGGGTTAGGGTTAGGCTTAGGATTAGGCTGAGGGTGAGGGTGAGGGTGAGGGTTAGGGTTAGGTTGAGGGTGAGAGTTAGGGTTAGGTTGAGGGTGAGGTTTAGGTTTAGACTTAGTGTTAGTGTGAGCAGTAGTGTGAGGTTTAGTGTTAGGTTTAGTGTGTGGGTGAGGTTTATGGTTAGGGTGATGCTTAGGTTTACGGTCAGGGTGAGGGTTAGGATGAGGGTTAGGGTTAGTGTGAGGTTTAGGGTGAGGGTGACAGTAAGCGTAAAGTTGAGGGTTAGGCTGAGAGTGAGGATTAGGGTAAAAGTGAGGATTGGGTTAGGGTGAAGGTGAGTGTTAGGGTTAGGGTGAGGGTGTGGTTTAGGTGGAAGATTAGTTTTAGGGTTAGTGTGAGGTTTAGCGTGAGGATGAGGGTTAAGGTTAGGGTGAGGGCTAGTGTGAGGGTGAGGGTTAGGGTTAGGGTTAGGGTGAGTGTTAGGGTTAGCGTGATGGTTAGGGTTAGTGTGAGGGTTAGTGTTACGGTTAGGGTTAGTGTTAGGGTGACAGTAAGTGTTAGGGTGAGGGTTAGGGTTAGGGTTTGGGTTATTGTTAGGGTTAGGGTTAGGATGAGGGTTAGGGTTTGGTTTAGGTTTAGGGTGAGGGCTAGGGTGAGGGTGATGGTTAGGGTTAGGGTTAGGCTTAGTGTTATTCTGAGGGTGAGGGTCAAGTTGAGGGTTAGTGTTAGGGTCATAGTTTGGGTTACGGTTAGGATGAGGGTTAGGATGAGGGTTAGGTTTAGGGTGAGGGTTAGAGTTAAGGGTAAAGTTGAGGGTTAGGGATAGGGTGAGGGTTTGTGTGAGGATTAGTGTTAGGGTTAGTGTGAGTTATAGGGTAAGGATGAGGGTTAGGTTTAGGGTGAGGGCTAGGTTGAGGGTGAGGGTTAGAGATAGAGTTAGATTGAGGGTTAGGGTTAAGTTGATGGCTAGGGTTAGTATGAGGGTTAGTGTTAGGATTAGGGTTAGTTTTTACGGTAAGGGTAAGTGTTAGGGTACGGGTTAGTGTTAGGTTGAGGGTTATGGTTAGTGTTAGGGTTAGTGTAATTGTTATGCTTAGGGTTATGGTTACTGTTACCGTGAGGGTGAGGGTGAGGGTTAGGGTTAGGGTGAGGTTGAGTGTGAGGATTAGGGTTAGTGTTAGCCTTAGGATTAGGCTGAGGTTGAGGGTGAGGGTGAGGTTTAGGGTTAGACTCAGTGTTAGTGTGAGCATTAGTGTGAGGTTTAGTGTTAGGTTTAGGGTATGGGTGAGGTTTAGGTTAGGGTGATGCTTAGGTTTATGGTCAGGGTGAGGCTTAGGATGAGGTTTAAGGTTAGTGTGAGGTTTAGGGTGAGGGTGACAGTAAGGGTAAAGTTGAGGGTTAGGCTGAGAGTGAGGATTAGGGTAAATGTGAGGATTGGGTTAAGGTGAAGGTGATTGTTAGGGTTAGGGTGAGGGTGTGGTTTCGGTTGAGGATTAGTTTTAGGGTTAGTGTGAGGTTTAGCGTGAGGATGAGGGTTAGGGTTAGGGTGAGGGCTAGGGTGAAGGTGAGGGTTAGAGTTAGGGTTAGGGTGAGTGTTAGGTTTAGCGTGAGGGTTAGTGTTACGGTTAGGGTAAGTGTTAGGGTGACAGTAAGTGTTAGGGTGAGGGTTAGGGTTAGAGTTAGTCTTAGTGTTAGTCTGAGGGCGAGGGTCAGGTTGAGGGTTAGTGTTAGGGTGATGGTTTGGGTTACGGTTAGGATGAGGGTTAGGATGAGGCTTAGGTTTAGGGTGAGGGTTAGGGTGATGGTGACAGCAAGGGTAAAGTTGAGGGTTAGGGTTAGGGTGAGGGTTATGGTTAATGTTAGGGTTAGGGTTATTGTTATGTTTAGGGTTATGGTTACTGTTAAGGTGAGGGTGAGGTTTAGGGTTAGGGTTAGGGTGAGGTTTAGGTTTAGGGTTAGGGTTACAGTTAGTGTTTGGGTGAGGGTGCGGTTTAAGGTTTAGAGTTAGAGTTAGGGGGAGAGTTAGGGTGAGGGTTAGGGTTAGGGTTAGTGTTAGGATTAGGGTTAGGGTGAGGGTGTGTGTGAGGGTTAGGGTTAGGGTTAAGCTTAGACTTAGGGTTAGGCTGAGGGTGAGGATGAGGGTGAGGTTTAGGGTTAGGGTTACTGTGAAGTTGAGGGTTAGGGTTCGGGTGAGAGTTAAGGTTAGGGTTAGGGTGAGGGTGACGGTTAGGATTAGGGTTAGGATTAGGGTTATTGTTAGTGTTATGGTTAAGGTTAAGTTTACAGTGAGGATGAGGCTGAGGGTAAGGGTTAGGGTTAGGATTACGGTTAGGGTGAGGGCTTGGGTTAGGTTTAGGGTTACGGTGAGGGTGAGGGTTTGGGTTAGGTTTAGGGTTAGTGTTATTTTTAGGGTTAGGGTTAGGGTTAGAGGGTGAGGATGAGGGTGAGGTTTAGGGTTAGGTTTAGATTTAGGGTGAGCGTGAGGTTTAGGGTTAGAGTTAGGTTTATGTGGAGGGTTAGGGTGAGGGCTAGGGTTAGGGTTAGTGTTAGGTTTAGGGTTAGGGTGAGGGTTAGTTTGAGGTTTAGTGTTAGAGTTAGGGTTAGATTTAGGATTAGGGTTATGGTGAGGGTGATTGTGAGGTTTAGGGTTAGGATTAGGCTTAGGCTTAGGGTTAGGCTGAGGGTGAGGGTGGGGATGAGGATTAGGTTTAGTGTGATGGTTAGGGTTAGGGTTAGGTTTAGGGTTAGTGTTAGGGTTAGGGTTAGGATTAGGGTTATGGTGAGGGCTAGGGCTAGTGTGAGGGTTAGGGTTAGGGTGAGGTTTAAGGTTAGGATGATGTTTAGGGTTAGTGTGAGGATTAGTGTTAGGGTTAGGGTTAGTGTTAGGGTGAGGGTACGTGTTAGGATGAGGGTTAGGGTTAGGGTGAGGGTTATGGTTAAAATGAGGGTTAGGGTTTTGTTTAGGGTTATTGTTAGGGTTAGGGTTATGGTTACAGTGAGGGTGAGGTTTAGGGTTAGGTTTAGGGTGAGGTTTATGTTTAGGGTTAGGGTTAGAGTTAGGGTTAGGGTGAGGGTGAGGTTTAGGGTTAGAGTTAGCGTTAGTGTTAGTGTTAGGGTTAGGGTGACAGTTAGTGTGAGGGGTAGGGTTAGGCTTAAGCTTAGGTTTAGGCTTAGGCTTAGGCCGAGCATGAGGGTGAGGATTAGGGTTAGGTTGAGTGTGAGGATTAGTGTTAGTGTTAGGGTTAGGGTTAGGGTTAGTGTTAGTATGAGGTTTAGGGTTAGGATTCAGGTTAGGGTGAAGGCTACGTTGAGGGTGAGTTTTAGGGTTAGGCTTAGGCTTAGGTTTAGGCTGAAGGTGAGGGTGAGGTTGAGGGTTATGGTCAGCGTGATGGTTAAAGTTACAGTTAGGCTGAGGGTTAGGATGAGGGTCAGGGTTAGGATGAGGGTTAGGGTGAGGGTGACAGTAAGGGTAAAGGTGAGGATTAGGGTTAGGGTGAAGGTTAGGGTGAGGATTAGGGTTAGGGTTAGGGTGAGTGTGAGGGTTAGATTGAGTATTAGTGTTAGGGTTAGTGTGAGGTTTAGGGTGAGGATGAAGGGTAGTGTTAGGGTGAGGGCTAGGGTTAGGGTCAGGGTTAGGGATAGGGTTAGGTTGAGGTTTAGGCTTAAGGTGATGGTTAGTGTTAGTGTGAGCGTTAGTGTTAGGATTAGGGTTAGTTTTAGGTTGAAGGAAAGTGTTAGGGTGAGGGTTAGTGTTAGGGTGAGAGTTATGGTTAAGGTTAGGATTAGTGTTATTTTTAGGGTTAGGGTTCATATTATGGGTACAGTGAGGTTGAGGGTGAGCATCAGGGTTAGGCTTAGGCTGAGGTTTAGGTTTGGGGTTATGGTTAGAGTTAGGGTTAGGTTGAGGGTGAGGTTTAGGTTTAGAGTTAGGGTTAGTGGGAGGGTTAGGGTGTGGGTTAGGGTTAGGGTTAGGGTTAGTGTTAGGATTAGGGTTAGGGTGAGGGTGAGTGTGAGGGTTAGGGTTAGCGTTAGGCTTAGGCTTAGGGTTAGGCTGAGGTTGAGGGTGAGGGTGAGGGTTAGGGTTAGGGTGAGGGTTAGATTTAGGGTTAGGGTGAGTGTGAGGTTTAGGGTTAGGATTAGGGTTAGAGTTAGGGTTAATGTGAGGGTGAGGTTTAGTGTTAGATTTAGACTTAGGGTGAGGATTAGTGTGAGGGTTAGTTTTAGGGTTAGTGTTAGGTTAGGGTTAGGGTGAGGGTTAGTGTGAGGGTTAGAGTTAGAGTTAGGGTTAGGGTTAGGATTAGGGTTAGGTTGAGGGTGAGTGTGTGGGTTAGGGTTAGGTTTAGGGTTAGGCTTATGTTTAGGCTGAGGGTGAGGTTGAGGGTGAGGGTTAGGTTTAGGTTGAGGGTTAAAATTAAGGTTAGGGTGAGAGTTAGGATGAGGGATAGGGTTAGGATTAGGGTTAGGGCTAGTGTGAGGGTGAGGTTTAGGGTTAGGGTTAGGGTGAGGTTTAGTGTTTGGGTTAGGGTGAGGGTGAGGTTTACTGGTAGATTTAGGGTTAGGGTGAGGGTTAGGGTTAGGGTTTGTGTTAGGCTTAGGGTTATTGTGAGTGTTAGGTTTAGTTTGAGGGTTATGTTTATGGTTAGGATTAGGATTGAGGTTAGGGTGAGGGTGAGTGTGAGGATTAGGGTTAGGGTTAGGCTTAGGATTAGGCTGAGGGTGAGGGTGAGGGTGAGGGTTAGGGTTAGGTTGAGGGTGAGAGTTAGGGTTAGGTTGAGGGTGAGGTTTAGGTTTAGACTTAGTGTTAGTGTGAGCAGTAGTGTGAGGTTTAGTGTTAGGTTTAGTGTGTGGGTGAGGTTTATGGTTAGGGTGATGCTTAGGTTTACGGTCAGGGTGAGGGTTAGGATGAGGGTTAGGGTTAGTGTGAGGTTTAGGGTGAGGGTGACAGTAAGCGTAAAGTTGAGGGTTAGGCTGAGAGTGAGGATTAGGGTAAAAGTGAGGATTGGGTTAGGGTGAAGGTGAGTGTTAGGGTTAGGGTGAGGGTGTGGTTTAGGTGGAAGATTAGTTTTAGGGTTAGTGTGAGGTTTAGCGTGAGGATGAGGGTTAAGGTTAGGGTGAGGGCTAGTGTGAGGGTGAGGGTTAGGGTTAGGGTTAGGGTGAGTGTTAGGGTTAGCGTGATGGTTAGGGTTAGTGTGAGGGTTAGTGTTACGGTTAGGGTTAGTGTTAGGGTGACAGTAAGTGTTAGGGTGAGGGTTAGGGTTAGGGTTTGGGTTATTGTTAGGGTTAGGGTTAGGATGAGGGTTAGGGTTTGGTTTAGGTTTAGGGTGAGGGCTAGGGTGAGGGTGATGGTTAGGGTTAGGGTTAGGCTTAGTGTTATTCTGAGGGTGAGGGTCAAGTTGAGGGTTAGTGTTAGGGTCATAGTTTGGGTTACGGTTAGGATGAGGGTTAGGATGAGGGTTAGGTTTAGGGTGAGGGTTAGAGTTAAGGGTAAAGTTGAGGGTTAGGGATAGGGTGAGGGTTTGTGTGAGGATTAGTGTTAGGGTTAGTGTGAGTTATAGGGTAAGGATGAGGGTTAGGTTTAGGGTGAGGGCTAGGTTGAGGGTGAGGGTTAGAGATAGAGTTAGATTGAGGGTTAGGGTTAAGTTGATGGCTAGGGTTAGTATGAGGGTTAGTGTTAGGATTAGGGTTAGTTTTTACGGTAAGGGTAAGTGTTAGGGTACGGGTTAGTGTTAGGTTGAGGGTTATGGTTAGTGTTAGGGTTAGTGTAATTGTTATGCTTAGGGTTATGGTTACTGTTACCGTGAGGGTGAGGGTGAGGGTTAGGGTTAGGGTGAGGTTGAGTGTGAGGATTAGGGTTAGTGTTAGCCTTAGGATTAGGCTGAGGTTGAGGGTGAGGGTGAGGTTTAGGGTTAGACTCAGTGTTAGTGTGAGCATTAGTGTGAGGTTTAGTGTTAGGTTTAGGGTATGGGTGAGGTTTAGGTTAGGGTGATGCTTAGGTTTATGGTCAGGGTGAGGCTTAGGATGAGGTTTAAGGTTAGTGTGAGGTTTAGGGTGAGGGTGACAGTAAGGGTAAAGTTGAGGGTTAGGCTGAGAGTGAGGATTAGGGTAAATGTGAGGATTGGGTTAAGGTGAAGGTGATTGTTAGGGTTAGGGTGAGGGTGTGGTTTCGGTTGAGGATTAGTTTTAGGGTTAGTGTGAGGTTTAGCGTGAGGATGAGGGTTAGGGTTAGGGTGAGGGCTAGGGTGAAGGTGAGGGTTAGAGTTAGGGTTAGGGTGAGTGTTAGGTTTAGCGTGAGGGTTAGTGTTACGGTTAGGGTAAGTGTTAGGGTGACAGTAAGTGTTAGGGTGAGGGTTAAGGTTAGAGTTAGTCTTAGTGTTAGTCTGAGGGCGAGGGTCAGGTTGAGGGTTAGTGTTAGGGTGATGGTTTGGGTTACGGTTAGGATGAGGGTTAGGATGAGGCTTAGGTTTAGGGTGAGGGTTAGGGTGATGGTGACAGCAAGGGTAAAGTTGAGGGTTAGGGTTAGGGTGAGGGTTATGGTTAATGTTAGGGTTAGGGTTATTGTTATGTTTAGGGTTATGGTTACTGTTAAGGTGAGGGTGAGGTTTAGGGTTAGGGTTAGGGTGAGGTTTAGGTTTAGGGTTAGGGTTACAGTTAGTGTTTGGGTGAGGGTGCGGTTTAAGGTTTAGAGTTAGAGTTAGGGGGAGAGTTAGGGTGAGGGTTAGGGTTAGGGTTAGTGTTAGGATTACGGTTAGGGTGAGGGTGTGTGTGAGGGTTAGGGTTAGGGTTAAGCTTAGACTTAGGGTTAGGCTGAGGGTGAGGATGAGGGTGAGGTTTAGGGTTAGGGTTACTGTGAAGTTGAGGGTTAGGGTTCGGGTGAGAGTTAAGGTTAGGGTTAGGGTGAGGGTGACGGTTAGGATTAGGGTTAGGATTAGGGTTATTGTTAGTGTTATGGTTAAGGTTAAGTTTACAGTGAGGATGAGGCTGAGGGTAAGGGTTAGGGTTAGGATTACGGTTAGGGTGAGGGCTTGGGTTAGGTTTAGGGTTACGGTGAGGGTGAGGGTTTGGGTTAGGTTTAGGGTTAGTGTTATTTTTAGGGTTAGGGTTAGGGTTAGAGGGTGAGGATGAGGGTGAGGTTTAGGGTTAGGTTTAGATTTAGGGTGAGCGTGAGGTTTAGGGTTAGAGTTAGGTTTATGTGGAGGGTTAGGGTGAGGGCTAGGGTTAGGGTTAGTGTTAGGTTTAGGGTTAGGGTGAGGGTTAGTTTGAGGTTTAGTGTTAGAGTTAGGGTTAGATTTAGGATTAGGGTTATGGTGAGGGTGATTGTGAGGTTTAGGGTTAGGATTAGGCTTAGGCTTAGGGTTAGGCTGAGGGTGAGGGTGGGGATGAGGATTAGGTTTAGTGTGATGGTTAGGGTTAGGGTTAGGTTTAGGGTTAGTGTTAGGGTTAGGGTTAGGATTAGGGTTATGGTGAGGGCTAGGGCTAGTGTGAGGGTTAGGGTTAGGGGGAGGTTTAAGGTTAGGATGATGTTTAGGGTTAGTGTGAGGATTAGTGTTAGGGTTAGGGTTAGTGTTAGGGTGAGGGTACGTGTTAGGATGAGGGTTAGGGTTAGGGTGAGGGTTATGGTTAGAATGAGGGTTAGGCTTCGGTTTAGGGTTATTGTTAGGGTTAGGGTTAAGGTTACCGTTTCGATGAGGGTGAGGGTTATTGTTAGGGTTAGAGTTAGGGTGAGGTTTAGGGTTCGGATTAGGGTTAGAATTAGAGTTAGGGTGAGGGTGAGGTTTAGGTTTAGAGCTAGGATTAGGGTGAGGGTTAGTGTGAGTGTTAGGGTTAGGGTTAGTTTTAGGTTAGGGTTAGGGTTAGGGTTAGGGTTAGTGTGAGGGTTAGGGTTAGAGTGAGGGTTAGGGTTAGGATTAGGGTTAGGGTGAGTGTGAGTGTGTGGGTTAGGGTTAGGTTTAGGGTTAGGCTTAGGGTTAGGCTGAGGCTGAGGGTGAGGTTTAGTGTTAGGGTTAGGGTGTGGGTTAGGGTTAGGTTTAAGTTGAGGGTTAGGATGAGGGTTAGGGTTAGGATTACTCTTAGGGTGAGCGCTGGGGTGATGGTTAGTTTGAGTGTTAGTGTTAGGGATAGGATTAAGTTTATGATTTGGGTTAGGTTGAGGGTGAGTGTGAGGTTTAGGGTTAGGGTTAGGGTTAGTTTTAGGATTAGGGTTATGGTGAGGGCTAGGGTGAGGGTGAGGTTTAGGGTTAGGGTTAGGCTTAGGATTAGGGCTAGGCTGGGGCTGAGGGTGAGGGTGAGGGTTAGGGTTAGGGTGATGCTTAGGGTTACAGTCAGGGTGAGGGTTAGTATGAGTGTTAGGGTTAGGTTGTGGGATTAGTGTGAGGAAAACGGTAAGGGAAAAGTTGAAGTTTAGGCTGAGAGTGAGGATAAAGGTAAGGGTGAGGGTTAGGGTTAGGTTGAGGGTTAGAGTTAGGGGTAGGGTTAGGGTGAGGTTAAGATTGAGGATTAGTTTTAGGGTTAGTTTTAGGTTTAGGCTAAGGATGAGGGTTAGGGTTAGGGTGAGGGCTGGGTGAGGGTGAGGTTTAGGGTTAGGGTGAGGTTTAGTGTTAGGGTGATGTTTAGGTTTAGTGTGAGGATTAGTGTTAGGGTTAGGGTTAGTGTTAGGGTGAGGTTAAATATTAGGGTGAGGGTTAGGGTTAGGGTGACAGTTATGGTTACAATGAGGGTTAGGGTTAGGTTTAAGGTTGTTGTTTGGTTTAGGGTTAGGTTTACAGTTACTGTGAGTGTGAGGGTTAGGGTTATGTTTATGGTGAGGTTTATGTTAAGGGTTAAGTTTAGAGTTAGGTTTAAGGTGAGGATGGGATTTTGGGTTAGATTTAGCGTTAGTGTTAGTGTTAGGGTTAGGGTGAGGGTTAGTGTAAGTTTTAGGGTTAGGCTTAAGCTTAGGGTTAGGCTTAGGCTTAGGCCGAGAGTGAGGGTGAGGGTTAGGGTTAGGGTTAGGGTGAGGGTTAGGGTTAGGTTTAGGGTGAGTGTTAGGATGAGGTGTAGAGTTAGGTTTAGGGTTAGGGTGAGGGCTAGGGTGAGGTTGAGGTTTAAGGTTAGCGGTAGGGTGAGGTTTAGGCTTAGGGTGAGGGTGAGGGTTGGTGTGAGGGTTAGTGTTAGGGTTAGTGTTAGGGTGAGGGTAAGTTTTAGGGTGAGGGTGAGGGTGAGGGTGAGGGTTATAGGTAGGGTGAGGGTTAGGTTTAGGTTTAGGTTTATTGTTAATTTTAGGTTTCGGCTTATGTTGAGGGTGAGGGTGAGGGTGAGGTTTAGGGTTAGGGTTAGGGTGAGGTTTAGGGTTAGGTTTAGTGTTAGAGTTAGGGTTAGGGTGAGCGTGAGGTTTAGGTTTAGAGCTAGGCTTAGGGTGAGGGTTAGTGTGAGTGTTAGGGTTAGGGTTAGTGTTAGGTTAGTGTTAGGTTGAGGGTTAGTGTGTGGGTTAGGGTTAGAGTTAAGGTTATGGTTAGGATTAGGGTTACGGTGAGGTTGAGTGTCTGGGTTAGGTTTAGGTTTAGGGTTAGGCTTGGGATTAGGCTGAGGGTGAGGTTGAGGGTGAGGGTTAGGGTTAAGGTGAGGGTTAGGATTAGGGTTACTGTGAGGGATAGGACGAAGGTTAGGGTTAGGATTAGGGTTAGAGTGAGGGCTAGGGTGAGGGTGAGGTTTAGTGATTGGGTTAGGGTTAGGTATAGGATTAGGGTTAGGGTGAGGGTGAGGTTTATTGTTAGAGTTAGGCTTACGTTGTAAGTTAGGATTAGGATTAGTGTTAGGGTTAGGGTTAGGGTGAGTGTTAGGGTTAGGGTGAGGGTTATGGTGATGGTTTGGATTAGGATTAGGGAAGGGTTAGGGTGAGTGTGAGGGTTAGGGTAAGGGTTAGGCTTAGGTTAGCCTGAGAGTGAGGGTGAGGGTGAAGGTTAGAGTTAGGGTGAGGGTGAGTGTGAGGGTTAGGGTTTGTGTTAGGGTTAGCCTTAGGTTTAGGCTGAGGGTGAGGGTGAGGGCGAGGGTTAGGGTTAGGTGAGTGTTAGGGTTAGGGTTATTGTGAGGTTTAGTTTTAGAGTTAGGGTTACAGTAAGGGTTAGGGTGAGGGTGAGTGTTAGGTTAGTGTTAAAATTAGGGTGTGGGTAAGGTTTAGGATTAGGGTGATGCTTAGGGTTACGGTCAGGGTGAGGGTTAGGATGTGGGTTAGGTTTAGTGTGAGGGTTAGGGTGAGGGTGACAGTAAGGGTAAAGTTGAGGGTTAGGCTGAGAGTGAAGATTACGTTAAATGTAAGGTTTAGGGATAGGGTGAGGTTTAGGGTTAGGGTTAGGGTTAGGGTGTGGTTGTGGTTTAGATTGAGGATTAATTTTAGGGTTAGTGTGAGGTTTAGGGTGAGGATGAGGGTTAGGGTTAGGGTGAGGGCTAGGGTGAGGGTGAGGTTTAGAATTACGGTTAGGGTGAGTGTGAGGATTAGGGTGAGTGATAGGGTTAGCCCTAGGTTTAGGCTGAGGGTGTGGGTGAGGGTGAGTTTTAGGGTTAGGTTGAGGGTTAGGGTTAGGGGAATGATGAGGTTTAGTGTTAGGGTTAGGGTTAGGGTGAGGGTAAGGTCTAGGGGTAGAGTTGGGCTTATGGTGAGGGTTAGGGTTAGGGTGAGGGTTAGGGTGGGGGTGACGGTAAGGGTAAACTTTACGGTTAGGCTGAGGGTGAGAGTTCCTGTAAGGATTAGGGTTAGGGTTAGGGTGAGGTTTAGGGTTAGGGGTAGGGTGAGGGTGAGGGTAAGTTTGAGGATTAGTGTAAGGGTGAGGTTTAGGGTGAGGATGAGGGTTGGGTTAGGGTTAGGGTTATTGTTAGTGTTATGATTACAGTTAAGTTTGCGGTGAGGGTGAGGCTGAGGGTGAGTTTTTGGTGAGGGTTAGGTTTAGGGTTAGGGTTAGGGTTAGTATTATTTTTAGGGTTAGGGTTAAATTTACAGTGAGGCTGTGGGTGAGGGTTAGGGTTAGGGTGAGTTTTACGGTGAGGTTTAGGGTTAGGGTTAGGTTGAGGGTGAGGTTTAGAGTTAGAATTAGGTTTATGGGGAGGGTTATGGTAAGAGGAAGGGTTAGGGTTAGTGTTAGTCTTAGGGTTAGGGTGAGTGTGTTTGTGAGGGTTAGGTTTAGGCTTAGGCTTAGGGTTAGGTTGAGGGTGAAGGTAGGTGAGGGTTGAGGGTTATAGTTACGGTGAGCGTGAGGATTAAGATTACAGTGAGGGTTAGGTTGGGTTAGGATAAAGGTGAGGGTGAGGGTGAGGGTTAGGGTTAGGATTAGGATTAGGGTGAGGGTAAGTGTGAGGTTAGGGTTAGGGTTAGTGTTAGATTAGGGTTAAGGTGAGGCTTAGGATGAGGGTTAGGTTTAGGATTAGGGTTAGGGTGATGGCTAGGGTGAGGGTGAGGTTTAGGATTAGGGTTAGGGTGAAGTTTAGTGTTAGGGTTAGGGTGAGGGTGAGGTTGAGTGTTAGAGTTAGGGTTACGTTTAGGGTTAGGGTTAGGGTTAGTGTTAGGGTTAGGGTTAGGGTGAGTGATAGGTTTAGGGTGAGGGTTATGGTTATGGTCAGGATTAGGATTAGCGTTATGGTGAGGGTCAGTGTGTGGGTTAATGTTAGGTTTAGTGTTAGGCTTAGGGTTAGGTTTAGGTTGAGGTTGAGGCTGAGGGTTAGGTTTAGCGTGAGTGTTTGGGTTTCAGTGAGGGCTATGTTTAGGGTGACAGTTACGGTTAGGTTTAGGGTTAGGTTCAGGGCTACATTGAGGGTGAGGTTTAGCGTTAGATTTAGGGTGAGGTTTAGGGTGAGGGTGAGGTTTAGGGTTAGGGTTAGGCTGAGGTTTAGGATTATAGTTAGGGTTAGGGTTAGGGCGAGTGTGAGGTTTAGGGTTAGAGTTAGAGTTAGGATGAGGGTTAGGGTGAGGTTTAGGGTTAGAGTTATTGTTAGGGAGAGGGTTAGTGTGAGTGTTAGGTTTACGGTGAGGGCTAGGTTGAGGGTGAGGGTTAGGGTTTGGCTTAGGCTTAGGCTTATGGTTAGGCTGAGGGTGAGGTTGAGGTTGAGGGTTAGGTTTAAGGTGATGGTTAAGGTTACGGTTAGGTTGAAGTTTACCATGAGGTTTAGGGATAGGGTGAGGGTTAGGGTGAGGGTGATGGTAAGGGTAAAGTTGAGGGTTAGGCTGAGGGTCAGGTTACAGATAAGGGTGAGGGTTAGGGTTAGGGTGAGGGTTAGGGTAAGTGTGAGGGTTAGGGGTAAGGGTGAGGGTGAGGGTTAGATTGAGGATTAGGGTTAGGGTTAGTGTGAGGTTTAGGGTGAGGATGAGGGTTAGCGTTAGGGTGAGGGTTAGGGTTAGAATTAGGATTAAGATGAGGGCTACGGTGAGGGTGAAGGTCAGGGTTAGGTTAGGGTTAGGGTGAGTTTTAGGGTTAGGGTGAGGGTTAAGGTTAGTGTGAGGGTTAGTGTTAGGGTTAGGTTTAGTGTTAGGGTGAGGGTAAGTGTTAGGGTGAGGGTTAGTGTTAGGGTTATTGTAATTGTTATGATTAGGATTACATTGCGGGTGAGTGTGAGGGTTAAGGTTAGAGTTAGCGTGAAGTTTAGGTTTAGGATTAGGGGTAGAGTTAGGGTTAGGGTGAGGGTGAGGTTTAGGGTTAGAGTTAGGCTTAGGGTGAGGGTTAGTGTTAGGATTAGGGTTAGGGTTAGTGTTAAGTTAGAGTTACGGTGTGGGTTAGTATAAGGGTTAGGGTTAGAGGGAGGGTTAGGGTTAGGCTGAGGCTGAGGTGGAAGGTGAGGGTTAGGGTTAGGTGAGGGTTAGGTTTAGGGTTAGGATGAGGGTTAGGTTGAGGGTTAGGTTTAGGATTAGGGTTAGGATGAGGGTGAGTGTGTGGGTTAGGGATAGGTTTAGAGTTAGGCTTAGGGTTAGGCTGAGGCTGAGGTTGAGGGTGAGGGTTAGGGTTAGGGTGAGGTTTAGAGTAAGGGTTGGAGATAGGGTTAGGGTGAGGGTGATGTTTATAATTAGAGTTAGGTTTAGTGTGGGCTTTGGGTTAGGCTGAGTGTGAGAGTGGGGGTGAGGATTAGGGTTAGGGTTAAGGGTAGAGTTAGGGTTTGGGTTAGGGTTAGGGTTATTGTTAGTGTTATGTTTAGGGTTAAGTTTGCAGTGAGAGTGAGGCTGAGGGTGAGGTATATGGTTAGGGTTAGGGTTAGTGTTAGGGTTAGTGTTAGTGTTATTGTTAGGGTTAGAGTTACGGTGAGGTGAGCGTGAGTGTGAGGGTTAGGGTTAGGGTGAGGTTTGGGGTGACGTTTAGGGTTAGGGTTAGGTTGATGGTGAGGTTTAGGTTTAGAGTGAGTGTTAGTGGGAGGGTTAGGGTGATGGTTAGGTTTAGGTTTAATGTTAGTCTTAGGGTGAGGGTGAGGGTTAGGTTGAGGTTTAGGGATAGGGTTAGGGTTAGGATTAGGCTTACAATGTTGGTGAATGTGAGGGTTATGGTTAGGTTTAGGCTTAAGCTTAGGCTTAGGGTTAGGATTAGGATGAGGGTGAGATTTAGGGTTAGGGTTAGATTGAGGTGTATGGTTAGGGTGAGTATTAGGGTTAGTGTGAATGTTAGTGTTAGGGTTAGGTTTAGTGTTAGGGTTAGGTGGAGGGTTAGGGTCAGGTTTAGAGTAAGGGTTAGTGTTAGGGTTACGGGGAGGGTTAGGGTTAGTTTGAGGTTTCGGGTTAGGGTTATGTTAAGGATTAGGGTTATGGTGAGGGTGAGGGTGAATGTTAGGGTTAGGGTTAGGCTTAGGCTGAGGGTGAGGATGAGGGTGACCATTAGTTTTCGGGTGATGGTTAGGGTTAGGATTAGGGTGATTGTTAGGATGAGGGTTAGGGTTAGGATTAGCGTTAGGGTGAAGGCTAGGGTGAGGGTGAGGGTTTTGGTTAGGGTTAGGGTGAGATTTAGGGTTAAGGTGAGGGTTAGTGTTAGTGTGAGTGTTAGTGTTAGGTTTTGGTTTAGTGTTAGGTTTAGGGGAAAGATTAGGGTCAGGGTTAGAGTTAGGGTTAGTGATAGGGTTAGGGTTAGGGTGATGGTTAGGGTTACTGTTAGCTTGAAAATTAGGATGAAGTTTCAGGATAGGGTGAGGGTTAGGGTAAGGGTGATGGTAGGGATAAATTTGAGGGTTCGGCTGAGGGTGAGGGTTAAGGTTAGAGTGAGGGTTACAGTTGGGATGAGGGTTAGGGTAAGGGTGAGGTTTAGGGATTAGGGTGAGGGTGATGGTTAGATTGAGGATTAGGGTTAGGGTTAGTGTGTAGTTTAGGGTGAGGATGAGGGTTAGGGTTAGGTGAGGGTAAGTGTTAGAATTAGGGTAAGGGTGATGGTGAGGGTTAGGGTTAGGTTTAGGGTGAGGTTTAGGCTTAGGGTGAGGGTTAGGGTTAGTGTAAGGGTTAGTGTTAGGGTTCGGGTTACTGTTAGGGTGAGGGTAATTATTAGGGTGAGGGTTACGGTTAGGGTGAGGGTTATAGTTAGGGTGAGGGTAAGGGTTAGGGTTAGGAGTATTAGTTTTAGGTTTAGTGTTACCTTGACGGTGAGGGTGAGGATGAGGGTTAGGTTTAGGGTTAGGGTGAGGTTTAGGATTAGGATTAGGGTGAGAGTTAGGGTTAGGGTGAGTGTGAGGTTTAGGTTTAGATTTAGGCTTAGGGTGTGGGTTAGTGTTAGGGTTAGTGTTAGGTGTGGGTTAGGGTGAGGGTTAGTGTGAGGGCTATGGTTAGGGTTAGGGTTAGGCTTAGCGTTAGGCTGAGGGTGAGGTTGAGTGTTAAGGTTGGGGTTAGGGTGAGGGTTAGGATTAGGGTTAGGGTGAGGGTTAGGATGAGGTTTAGGGTTATGATTAGGATTGGAGTGAGGGCTAGGGTGAGGGTGACGTTTACTGTTAGGGTTAGGGTAAGGTTTAGTGTTAGGGTGAGGATGAGGGTAAGGTTTAGTGTTAGAGTTAGGGTTAGGGTGAGGGTTAGGGTTAGGGATAGTCTTAAGGTTAGGGATAGGGTGAGTGTTAGTTTTAGGGTGAGGGTTATGGTTTTGGTTAGGATTAGGATTAGGTTTAGGGTGAGGGTAAGTGTGAGGGTTAAGTTAAGGGTTAGGCTTAGGTTTAGGTTGAGGGTGAGGGTTAGGTTTAGGGTGAGGGTGAGTGTGAGGGTTAGGGTTAGTGTTAGGGTTAGGGTGAGGGTAAGTGTGAGGGTTAGTCTTAAAATTATGGTGTGGGTGAGGGTTAGGTTTAGGGTGAGGCTTAGTGTTACTCTCAGGGAGAGGGTTAGCATGACGTTGAGAGTTAGTGTGAGGGTTAGGATGAGGGTGACAGTAATGGTACTGTTGAGGGTTAGGCTGAGAGTGAGGATTATGGTAAATGTGAGGGTTAGGGTTAGGGTTAGGGAGAGGGTTAGGGTTAGGGGTAGGGTGAGGGTGAGGGTAAGATTGAGGATTTGTGTTAGGGTGAGGATGAGTGTTAGGATTAGGGTTATTGTTAGTGTTATGTTTACAGTTATGCTTGCAGTGAGGGTGAGGCTGAGGGTGAGGTTTATTTTTAGGTTTAGATTCAGCGTTAGGGATAAGGTTAGTATTATTTAGAGGGATAGGTTTAGATTTACAATGAGGGTGAGGGTGAGGGTGAGGTTTACGGTGAGGTTTATGGTTAGGTTTACGTTGAGGGTGAGGTTTAGAGTTAGAATTAGATTGATGAGGAGGGTTAGGGTGACAGGTAGGGTTAGGGGTAGTGTTAGTCTTAGGGTGAGGGTGAGGGTTAGGTTGAGGTTTAGGGATAGTCTTAGGTTTAGGATTAGGGTTAGGGTGAGGTTGATTGTGAGGGTTCAGTTTAGGCTTAGGCTTGCGGTTAGGTTGAGGGTGAAGGTAGGTGTGAGGGTTATGGTTAGGTGAGGGTGAGGATTAGGGTTAGAGTGAGGGTTAGAATTTGGGTTACGATTAAGGTGAGGGTGAGGATGAGGGTTAGGGTGAGGGTTAGGGTTAGGATTAGGATTAAGGTGAGGGTGAGGGTTAGGATTAGGGTTAGGGTTATTGTTAGTGTTATGGTTAAGGTTACCTTTGCAGTGATGGTGAGGCTGAGGGTGAGGTTTAGGGTTAGGATTAGGGTTAGGGTTAGGTTTAGGGTTAGGATTAGTGATTTGTTAAGGTTAGGGTTAGAGTTATGGTGAGGGTGAGGGTGAGGGTGAGGGTTAGGGTTAGGGTTAGGGTGAGGTTTAGGGTTAAGGTGAGGATTAGGGTTAGGGTGAGGGTGAGGTTTAGGGTTAGAGTTAGGGTTAGGGCGAGGGGTAGGGTGATGGTTAGGGTTAGGGTTAGGGTTTTCTTTAGCTTTAGGATTAGGATTAGGGTGAGGGTGAGTGTGAGGGTTAGGTTTAGGCTAAGGCTTAGGGTTAGGCTGAGGATGACGGTGGGGTTGAGGATGAGGGTTCAGGTGATGGTTAGGGTTAGGATTAGGGTGACTGTTAGGATGAGGGTTAGGGTTAGGATTAGGGTTGGGGTGAAGGCTAGGTTGAGGGTAAAGGTTAGGGTTAGGCTTAGGCTTAGGCTTAGAGTTAGGCTGAGGGTGAGGTTGAGGGTGAGTTTTAAGGTTAGGGTGATGGTTAGGGTTATCCTTATGTTGAAGGTTAGCATGAGGTTTAGGGATAGGGTGAGGGTTAGAGTGAGGGTGATGGTAAGGGTAAAGCTATGGGTTAGGCTGAGGGTGAGAATTAAGATACGGGTGAGTGTTAGGGTTAGGGTGAGTGTTAGGGTAAGGGTGATGGTTAGGGTTTATGGTGATTGTGAGGGTTAGATTGAGGATTAGGGTTAGGTTTCGTGTGAGGTTTAGGGTGAGGATGAGGGTTAGTGTTAGGGTGAGGGTTAGGGTTAGAATTAGGTTTCGGGTGATGGCTAGGGTGAGGGTGAGGTTTACTGTTAGTGTTAGGGTTAGGGTGAGTTTTAGGGTTAGGATGAGGGTTAGGATTAGTGTGAGAGTTAGTGTTAGGTTTAGGGTTAGGGTTAGGGTGAGGGTAAGTGTTAGGGTGAGGGTTAGGGTTAGGGTGAGGGTTATAGTTAGGGTGAGGGTTAGGGTTAGGGTTATTGTCATTGTTAGGTTTAGGGTTATGTTGACGGTGAGGGTGAGGGTAAGGGTTAGGTTTAGGGTTAGGGTTAGGGTGAGATTTAGGGTTAGGATTCGGGTTATAGTTAGGGTTAGGGTGAGTGTTAGTGTGAGGGTTAGGTTTAGGGTTAGTGTTACGTTAGGATTAGGGTGAGGGTGAGTGTGAGGGTTAGGGTTAGGTTTAGTGTTAGGCTTAGGGTTAGGGTGAGGGTGAGTTTGAGGGTGAGGGTTAGGGTTATGGTGAGGGTTAGAGTTAGGGTTAGATTGAATGTTAGGCAGAGGGTTAGGGTTAGGAATAGGGTTAGTTTGAGCGCTGGTGTGACGGATAGTGTGAGTGTTAGGGTTACGATAGGGTTAGGTTGAGGGTGAGTGTGAGGGTTAGGGGTAGGGTTAGGGTTAGGCTTAGTGTTAGGGTTAGGGTTAGGGTTTGGTTTAGGGTGAGGGTGAGGGTGATTATTAGGGTTAGTGTTAGGGTTAGGGTTAGGTTTAGGCTAAGGGTGAGGTTGGGGGTGAGGATTAGGTTTAGGTTGATGGTTAGGTTTAGGGTTAGTGTTATTGTTAGGGTTAGGGTTAGAGTTAAGGTGAAGGTGAGGGTGAGGGTGCGGGTGAGGTTTAAGGTTAGGGTTAGGTGAGGTTTATGGTTAGGGTTAGGGATAGGGTTAGGGTGAGGGTGAGGTTTACGGTTAGATTTAGGCTTAGGGTGAGGGTTACTGTTAGGGTTAGGGTTAGGATTAGTGTTAGGTTTGGGTTAGGGTGAGGGTTAGGGTGTGGGTTATGGTTAGATTTAGGGTTAGGGTTAGGATTTGGGTTAGGGTGAGGTTTAGTGTGTGGGTTAGGGTTAGGTTTAGGGTTAGGCTTAGCGTTAGGCTGAGCGTGAGGTTGAGTGTGAGGGTTTGGGTTAGGCTGAGGGTTAGGATTAGGGTTAGTGTTAGGGTTAGGATGAGGGTTAGGGTTTGTATTAGGATTAGAGTGAGGGCTAGGGTGAGGGTGCCCTTTACTGTTAGGGTTAGGGTGAGGTGTAGGGTTAGGGTTAGGGTGAGCATGAGGTTTAGTGTTAGAGTTAGGGTTAGGGTGAGGTTTAGGGTTAGGGTTAGTGTTAGGGTTAGGGTTAGGTTGAAGGTTATGGTTATGGTTAGGATTAGGATTGAGGTTAGGGTGAGGGTAAGTGTGAGGGTTAGGGTAAGCTTTAGGCTTAGGGTTAGGTTGAGGGTGAGGGTTAGGTTTAGAGTGTGGGTGAGTGTGAAGGTTAGGGTTAGTGTTAGGTTTAGGGTGAGGGTTAGTGTGAGGGTTAGGTTTAGGCTTAGGCTTAGGATTAGGTTGAGGGTGAAGGTAGGTGGGAGGGTTATGGTTACGGAGAGGGTGAGAATTAGGGTTAGTGTGAGGGTTAGGATTTGGGTTAGGATTAAGGTGAGGGTGAGGGTTAGGATTAGGGTGAGGGTTAGGGTTAGGATTAGGATTAGGGTGAGGGTGAGGATGAGGGTTAGGATTAGGGTTAGGGTTATTGTTAGTGTTATGGTTAAGGTTACCTTTGCAGTGATGGTGAGGCTGAGGATGAGGGTTAGGTTTAGGATTAGAGTGAGGGTTAGGTTTTGGCTTGGTATTAGTGTTTATGTTAAAGTTAGGGTTAGAGTTATGGTGAGGGTGAGAGTGAGGGTGAGGTTTAGGGTTAGGGTGAGTTTAGGGTTAGGGTGAGGATTAGGGTTAGGGTGAGGGTGAGGTTTAGGTTAGAGTGAGGGTTAGGGGTAGGGTTAGGGTGAGGGTTAGGGTTAGGGTTAGGGTTAGGTTTAGGATTAGGGTTAGGTTGAGGGTGAGTGTGAGGGTTTGGGTTAGGCTTAAGCTTAGCCTTAGGGATATGCTGAGGATGAGGGTGGGGTTGAGGATTATGGTTTGGGTGTTGGTTAGGGTTAGGGTTAGGGTTAGGGTTAGGGTTAGGGTTAGGTGAGGGTAAGGGTTAGAATTAGGGTTACGGTGAGGGCTAGGATCAGGGTGAGGGTTAGGGTTAGTGTTAGTGTTAGGGTGAGGGTGAGGCTTAGGGTGAGTGTGAGGGTTAGTATTAGGGCTAGTGTTAGTGTTAGTGTTAGGGTGAGGGTAAGTGTTAGGTTGAGGGTTAGGGTTAGGGTGAGGGTTATAGTTAGGGTGAGGGTTAGGGTTAGGGTTAGGGTTTGTGTTAATTTTAGGTTTACGGTTATGTTGAGGGTGAGGGTGAAGGTGAGGGTTAGGGTTAATAATAGGTTAGGGTTAGGGTGAGTGTGTGGGTTAGGATTAGGTTTAGGGTTAGGCTTAGTTTTTGGCTGAGAGTGAGGTTGAGGGTGAGGGTTAGGGTTAGGGTGAGGGTAAGGATTTCGGTTAGGGTGAGGATTAGGATGAGGGTTAGGTGATGGCTAGGGTGAGGGTGAGGTTTAGGGTTAGGGTTAGGGTGAGGTTTAGTGTTAGGGTTAGGGTGAGGGTGAGGTTGAGTGTTAGAGTTAGGGTTAGGGTGAGGGTTAGGGATCTGGTTAGTGTTAGTGTTAGGGTTAGGGTTAGGGTGAGTGATAGGGTTAGGGTGAGGGTTATGGTTATGGTTAGGATTAGGATTAGGGTTACGGTTAGGGTTAGTGTGTGGGTTAATGTTAGGTTTAGTGTTAGGCTTAGGGTTAGGCTGAGGGTAAGGTTGAGGCTGAGGGTTAGGTTTAGTGTGAGTGTTTGGGTTACAGTGAGGGTTATGTTTAGGGTGACGGTTACGGTTAGGTTTAGGGTTAAGTTGAGGGCTACGTTGAGGGTGAGGTTTAGGGTTAGCTTTAGGGTAAAGTTTATGGTGAGGGTGAGGTTTAGGGATAGGGTTAGGCTGAGGTTTAGGGTTATATTTAGGGTTAGGGGTAGGGCGAGTGTGAGGTTTAGGGTTAGAGTTAGGGTTACGGTGAGGGTTAGGGTGAGGTTTACGGTTAGAGTTAGGGTTAGGGGGAGGGTTAGGGTGAGGGTTAGGTTTAGGGTGAGGGCTAGGTTGAGGGTGAGGGTTACGGTTAGTGTTAGGCTTAGGCTTATGGTTAGGCTGAGGGTGAGGTTGAGGGTGAGGTTAGGGTTAGGGTGAGGTTAGGGGTACGGGTAGGTTGAAGGTTAGCATGATTTTTAGGGATAGGGTGAGGGTTAAGGTGAGGGTGATGGTAAGGGTAATGTTGAGGATTACGCTGAGGGTCAGGGTAAAGATAAGGGTGAGGGTTAGTTTAGGGTGAGGGTTGAGGTAAGGTTGAGGGTTAGGGGTTGGGGTGAGGGTGAGGGTTAGATTGAGGATTAGGGTTAGGGTTAGTGTGAAGTTTAGGGTGGTGATGAGGGTTAAGGATAAGGTGAGGGTTACGGTTAGAATTAGGGTTAGGATGAGGGCTAGGGTGAGGGTGAGGGTTAGGGTTAGGTCGGGGTTAGAGTGAGTTTTAGGGTTAGGGTGAGGGTTAGGGTGAGGGTTAGGGTTAGTGTGAGGGTTAGTGTTATGGTTAGGGTTAGTGTTAGGGTGAGGGTAAGTGTTAGGGTGAGGGTTAGGGTTAGGGTGAGCATTACAGTTAGGGTGACGGTTAGGGTTAGGTTTAGGGATATTGTTATTGTTAGGTTTAGGGTTACATTGAGGGTGAGGGTGAGGGTGAGTGTTAGGGTTAGAGTTAGGGTGAGGTTTAGGTTTAGTATTAGGGGTAGAGTTAGGGTGAGGGTGAGGTTTTGGGTTAGAGTTAGGATTAGGGTGAGGGTTAGTGTGAGGATTAGGGTTAGGGTTAGTGTTAAGTTAGGGTTAGGGTGAGGGTTAGTGTGAGCGTTAGGGTTATAGGGAGGGTTAGGGTTAGGATTAGGGTTAGGGTGAGGTTGAGTGTGTGGGTTAGGGTTAGGTTTAGAGTTTGGCTTAGGGTTAGGCTGAGGCTGAGGTTGAATGTGAGGGTGAGGGTTAGGTTTAGGGTAAGTTTGAGGGTTAGGATGAGGGTTAGGGTTAGGATTAGGGTTAGTGTGAGGGTCAGTGTGTGGGTTAGGGTTAGGTTTAGATTTATGCGTCGGGTTAGGCTGAGGCTGAGGTTGAGGGTGAGGGTTAGGGTTAGTGTGAGGCTTAGGGTTAGGCATAGGGTTAGGTTTAGGATTAGGGTTAGGTTGAGGGTCAGTGTGAGTTTTAGGGTTAGAGTTAGGGTTAGGCTTAGTGTTAGGGTTAGGTTTAGGGTTAGGGTTTGGTTTAGGGTGAGGTGTAGGGTGAGGATTAGGGTTAGTGTTAGTGTTAGGGTTAGGGTTAGGCTGAGGGTGAGGGTGGGGGTGAGGATTAGGCTTAGGGTGATGGTTAGGTTTAGGGTTAGTGTTATGTTAGGGTTAGGGTTAGAGTTACGGTGAGGGTGAGGTTGTGGGTGAGGGTTAGGGTTAGGGTTTGGGTGAGGTTTAGAGTTAGGGTTGGAGATAAGGTTAGGGTGAGGGTGATGTTTAGGGTTAGAGTTAGGGTTAGTGTTAGGATTGGGCTTAGGGTTAGGCTTAGGGTGAGAGTGGAGGTGAGGATTAGGGATAGGGTTAGGGTTAGATTAAGGGTTAGGGTTAGGGTTAGGGTTATTGTTAGTGTTATGTCTAAGGTTAAGTTTGCAGTGAGGGTGAGGCTGAGGGTGAGGTTTATGGTTAGGTTTAGGTCTAGGGTTAGGGTTAATGTTAGTTTTAGTGTTAGTGTTAGGGTTACAGTTACGGTGACAGTGAGCGTGAGGGTGAGGGTTAGGGTTAGGGTGAGATTTAGGGTTAGATTTAGGTTGAGGGTGAGTTTTAGGCTTAGAGTGAGGGTTAGTGGGAGGATTAGGGTGAGGGTTAGGTTTAGAATTAGTGTTAGTCTTAGGGTGAGGGTGAGGGTTAGGTTGAGGTTTAGGGATAGGGTTAGGTTTACGATTAGGGTTAGGGTGAGGGTGAATGTGAGGGTTAGGATTATGTTTAGGCTTAGGCTTATGGTTAGAATTAGGATGAGGGTGAGGGTTAGTGTTAGGGTTAGATTGAGGTTTAGGGTTAAGGTGTGGGTTAGGGTTAGTGTGTTAGTGTTAGGGTTTGGTTTAGTGTTAGGGTTAGGGGGAGGGTTAGGGTCAGGTTTAGGGTTAGGGTTAATATTAGGGTTAGAGTTAGTTTAAGGGTTAGGGTTAAGGTGAGGGTGAGGGTGAGTGTTAGGGTTAGGCTTAGGCTTAGGCTGAGGGTGAGGGTGTGGGTCAGGATTAGTTTTCGTGTGATGGTTAGGGTTTGGTTTAGTGTTAGGGTTAGGGGGAGGGTTAGGGTCAGGCTTAGGGTTAGGGTTAGTGTTAGGGTTAGGGTTAGGGTGATGGTTAGGGTTACGTTTAGCTTGAAGTTTAAGATGAGGTTTAGGGATAGGGTGAGGGTTAGGGTAAGGGTGATGGTAAGGGTAAATTTGAGGGTTACGCTGAGGGTGAGGATTAGGATAAGTGTGAGGGTTACGGTTAGGGTGAGGGTTAGGTTAAGGTTGAGGGTTAGGTATTAGGGTGAGGGTTAGATTGAGGAGTAGGGTTATGGTTAGTGTTGTTGTTTAGGGTGAGGATGAGGGTTAGGGTTAGGTGAGGGTAAGGGTTAGAATTAGGGTTAGGGTGAGGGCTAGGTTGAGGGTGAGGGTTAGGGTTAGGGTTAGGGTGAAGTGTAGGCTTAGGGTGAGGTTTTGGGTTAGTGTAAGGGTTAGTGTTAGGGTTAGGGTTAGTGTTATGGTGAAGGTAAGTGTTAGGGTGAGGGTTATAGTTAGGGTGAGGGTTAGGGTTAGGGTTAGGGTTATTGTTAGATTTAGGTTTAGATTTACGTTAAGGATGAGGGTGAGGGTGAGGGTTAGGGTTAGGGTTAGGGTTAGGGTGAGGTATAGGTTTAGGATTAGGGTTAGAGTTAGGGTTAGGGTTTGGGTGAGGTTTAGGGTTAGATTTAGGCTTAGGGTGAGCGTTAGTGTTAGGTTTGGGTTAGGGTAAGTGTCAGTGTGAGGGTTATGGTTAGAGTTCGGGTTAGTGTTAGGATTAGGGTTAGGGTGATGTTCAGTGTGTGGGTTAGGGTTAGGTTTAGGGTTAGGCTTAGCGTTAGGCTGAGGGTGAGGTTGAGGGTGAGGGTTGGGGTTAGGGTGAGGGTTAGGATTAGGGTTAGTGTGAGGGTTAGGATGAGGGTTAGGGTTATGATTACGGTTAGAGTGAGGGCAAGGGTGAGGGTGACGTTTACGTTTAGGGTTAGGTTGCGGTTGTGGGTTAGGGTTAGGGTGAGGGTTAGGTTTAGTGTTAGAGTTAAGGTTAGGGTGAGGGTTAGGGTTAGGGTTAGTGTTAGGTTTAGGGATAGGGTGAGTGTTAGGTTTAGGGTGAGGGTTATGGTTATGGTTAGGATTAGAATTATGGTTAGGTTGAGGGTGAGTGTGTGGTTAGGGTAAGGGTTAGGCTTAGGGTTAGGTTGAGCGTGAGGGTTAGGTTTAGGGTGAGGGTGAGTGTGAGGGTTAGGTTTAGTGTTAGTGTTAGGTTGAGGTTTAGTGTGAGGGTTATTGTTAAAGTTAGGGTGTGGGTGAGGGTTAGGGTTAGGGTGATGCTTAGGTTTACGGTCAGGGAGAGGGTTAGCATGAGGGTGAGGTTTAGTGTGAGGGTTAGAGTGAGGGAGACAGTAAGGGTAAAGTTGAGGGTTAGACTGAAAGTGAGGATTACTGTAAATGTGAGGGTTAGGGTTAGGGTGAGGGTTAGGGTTAGGGTTAGGGTGAGGGTGTGGTTTAGTTTGAGGATTAGTTTTAGGGTTAGTGTGAGGTTTAATGTGAGGATGAGAGTTAGGGTTAGGGTGAGGGCTAGGGTGAGGGTGAGGGTTAGGATTTGGGTTAGGGTGAGTGTGAGAGTTAGGGTGAGTGTTAGGGTTAGGGTGAGGGTTAGTGTGAGGGTTAGTGTTAAAGTTAGGGTGTGGGTGAGGGTTAGGGTTAGGGTGATGCTTAGGGTTATGGTCAGGGAGAGGGTTAGCATTAGGGTGAGAGTTAGTGTGAGGGTTAGGGTGAGGGTGACAGTAAGGGTAAAGTTGAGGGTTAGGCTGAGAGTGAGGATTACGTTAAATGTGAGGATTAGGATTACGGTTATGGTGCGGGTTAGGGTTAGGGGTAGTGTGAGGGTGAGGGTAAGATTGAGGATTAGTGTTAAGGTGAGGTTTAGGGTGAGGATGAGTGTAAGGGTTAGGGTTAGGGTTATTGTTAGTGTTATGGTTACAGTTAAGTTTGCAGTGAGGGTGAGGCTGAGGGTGAGGTTTATGGGTAGGTTTAGGGTTAGGGTTAGGGTTAGTATTATTTTTAGGGTTAGGGTTAGATTTACAGTGAGGGTGAGGGTGAGGGTTAGGTTTAGGGTGAAGTTTACAGTGAGGTTTAGGGTTAGGGTTAGGTTGAGGGTGAGTTTTAGAGTTTGAATTTGGTTTATTGTGAGGGATAGCGTGAGAGGTAGGGTCAGGGTTAGAGTTAGTGTTAGGGTGAGTGTGAGGGTTAGGTTGAGGTTTAGGGATAGGCTTAGGGTTAGAATTAGGGTTTGGGTGAGCATGAGTGTGAGGGTTAGGTTTAGGTTTATGCTTAGGTTTAGGTTGAAGGTGAAGGTAGGTGTGAGGGTTATGGTTACAGTGAGGATGAGGATTACAGTTAGGGTGAGGGTTAAGATTTGGGTTCGGATTAAGGTGAGGGTGAGGGTTAGGGTTAGGGTGATGGTTAGGGTTTGGATTAGGATTAGGGTGAGGGTGAGTGTTTGGATTAGGGTTAGGCTTATTTTTAGTGTTATGGTTAAGGTTACCTTTGCAGTGATGGTGAGGCTGAGGTTGAGGTTTAGGATTAGGATTAGGGTTAGGGTTAGGTTTAGTGTTAGCATTAGTGTTTTTGTTAAGTTTAGGGTTAGAGTTATGGTGAGGGTTAGGGTGAGGGTGAGGGTGAGGCTTAGGTTTAGGGTTAGGGGGAGGTTTAGGGTTAGGGTGAGGATTAGGGTTAGGGTGAGGGTGAGGTTTAGGGTTAGAGTTAGGGTTAGGGGGAAGGTTAAGGTGAGGGTTAGGGTTAGGGTTAGGGTTAGGTTCAGGATTAGGGTTAGGGTGAGGGTGAGTGTGAGTGTTAGGGTAGGCTTAGGCTTAGGCTTAGGGTTAGGCTGAGGATGAGGGGGGGTGGGGTTTAGGGTTCGGGTGATGGTTAGGGTTAAGATTAGGGTGAGGGTTAGGATGAAGATTAGGGTTAGGATTAGGGTTAGGGTAAGGGCTAGGGTGAGGGTGAGGATTAGGGTTAGGATTAGGCTTAGGCTTAGGGTTATGCTGAGGTAGAGGTTGAGGATGAGGGTTATGGTTCGGGTGATGGTTAGTGTTACCGTTAGGTTGAAGGTTAGCATGAGGTTTAGTGATAGGGTGAGGGTTGGAGTGAGGGTGATGATAAGGGTATAGTTGAGGGTTAGGCTGAGAGTGAGAATTAAAATAAGGGTGATGGTTAGGGTTAGGGTGAGGCTTAGGGTAAGGGTGAGGGTTAGGGGTTATGCTGAGGGTGAGGGTTAGATTGAGGATTAGGGTTAGGTTTATGGTGAGGATGAGGTTTAGGGTTATGGTGAGGGTTAAGATTAGAATTAGGTTTAGGTTGAGAGCTAGGGAGAGGGTTAGGGTTAGGGTTAGTGTTAGGGTTAGGATGAGTTTTAGGATTAGGGTGAGGTTTAAGGTTAGTGTGAGGTTTAGTGTTAGGGTTAGGGTTAGTGTTAGGGTGAGGGTAAGTGTTAGGGTGAGGGTTAGGGTTCAGTTGAGGTTGATAGTTAGGGTGAGGGTTACGGTTAGGGTTATTGTTATTGTTAGGTTTAGGGTTACATTGAGGGTGAGGGTGAGGGTGAGGGTTAGGTTTAGGATTAGGGTTAGGGTCAGATTTAGGGTTAGGATTAGGGTTAGAGTTAAGGTTAGGGTGAGGGTGAGGTTTCAGGTTAGAGTTAGGCTTAGGGTGAGTGTTAGTGTGAGGGTTAGGGTTAGGGTAAGTGTTAGGTTAGGGTTAGGGTGAGGGTTAGTTTGAGGGTTAGGGTTAGAGTGATAGTTAGCATTAGTATTAGGGTTATGGTGAGGGTGAGTGTTTGGGTTAGGGTTAGGTTTAGTGTTAGGCTTAGGGTTAGGCTGAGGGTGAGGTTGAGGGTGACGATTAGGGTTAGGGTGAGGGTTAGAGTTAGGGTTAGATTGAGGGTTAGGATGAGGGTTAGGGTTAGGATGAGGGTTAGGTTGACCGCTGGTGTGACGGTTAGTGTGAGGGATAGGTTTAGGTTTAGGATTAGGGTTAGGTTGAGGGTGAGTGTGAAGGTTAGGCTTAGGGTTAGGGTTAGGCATAGGGTTAGGGTTTGGGTTAGGGTTTGGTTTAGAGTGAGGGTGATGGTGAGGATTAGGATTAGTGTTAGGGTTAGGGTTATGGTTAGGGTTAGGCTAAGGGTGAGAGGGTGGGGTTGAGGATTAGGGTTAGGGTTAGGTGAGGTATAGGGTTAGTGTTAGAGATAGGGTTAGGGTGAGGGTAAGGTTTAGGGTTAGAGTTAGGGTTATTTTTAGCGTTAGGCTTAGGTTTAGGCTGAGGGTGATCGTGGGGGTGAGGATTAGGTTTAGAGTTAGGGTTAGGGTTAGAGTTCGGGTTAGGGTTAGGGTTAGGGTTTTTCTTAGTGTTATGGTTAGAATTAAGTTTGCAGTGAAGGTGAGGCTGAGGGTGAGGTTTATGGTTAGGGTTAGGTTTAGAGTTAGGGTTAGTGTTAGTGTTGTTGTTAGGGTTAAGGTTAGAGTTATGGTTAGGGTGAAGGTGAGGGTGAAGGTTAGGGTTAGGGTGAGTTTTAGGGTGAGGTTTAGGGTTAGGATTAGGTTGTGGGTTAGTATTATTCTTAGGGTGAGGGTGAGTGTGAATGTGAGTGTTAGGGTTAGAATTAGGCTTAGGCTTAGGTTTGGGATTATGGTGAGGGTGACTGTTAAGTTTAGGTTTAGGGTGAGGTTTAGGGTTAGGGTGAGGGTTAGGTTTAGTGTTAGGGTTAGGGGGACGGTTACGGTCAGCGTTAGGGTTAGGGTTACTGTGAGGGTTAGGGTTAGTTTGAGGGATAGGTTGAGGTTTAGGGTTAGGGTTAGGGTTAGGTTTAGGATTAGGGTTAGAGTGAGGGTGAGTGTGAGTGTTAGGGTTAGGTTTAGGCTTAGGCTGAATGTGAGGTGAGGGTGAGGCTTAGTGTTTGGGTGATGGTTAGGGTTAGGATGAAGGTGAGGGATAGGATCAGGTTTAGGGTTAGGATTAGGTTTAGGGTGAAGGCTAGGGTGAGGTTGAGGGTTAGGTTTAGGGTTAGGGTGAGGTTTAGGCTTACGGTGAGGTTTAGAGTTAGTGTGAGTGTTAGTGTTAGGGTTCAGTTTACTGTTAGGGTTAGGGGGAGGGTTAGAGTCAGGTTTAGGGTTAGGGTTAGGGTTAGAATTAGGGCTAGGGTGATGGTTAGGGTTATGGTTAGTTGAAAGTTAGGATGCTGTTTAGGGATAGGGTGAGGGTTAGGGTGTGGGTGATGGTCAGTTTAAAGTTGAGGGTTAGGCTGAGGGTGAGGGTTAAGATAAGGGTGAGGGTTACGGTTAGGGTGAGGGTTAGGATAAGGGTGAGGGTTAGGGATTAGTGTGAGGGTGTGGTTAGACTGAGGATTAGGGTTTGGGTTAGTGTGTGGTTTAGGGTGAACATGAGGGTTAGGGTTAGTTGAGGGTAAGGGATCGAATTCGGAATAGGGTGAGGGCTAGGGTTAGGGTGAGGGTTATAGTTAGGGTGAGGGTTAGTGTTAGGGTTAGGGTTTTTGTTACTTTTAGGTTTAGGGTTATGTTTATGGTGAGGGTGAGGGTGAGGGTGAGGGTGAGGGTTAGGGTTAGGGTGAGGGTTAAGGTTAGGGTTAGTGTTAGGTTAGGGTTAGGGTGAGTGTGTGGGTTAAGGTTAGGTTTAGGTTTAGACTTAGTGTTAGGCTGAGAGTGAGGTTGAGGGTGAAGTTTAGGGTTAGGGTGAGCGTTAGAATTATGGTTAGGGTGAGATTTATGATGACGGTTAGGGTTAGGATTAGGGTTAGAGTGATGGCTAGGGTAAGGGTGAGGTTTAGGTTTAGGGTTAGGGTGAGGTTTAGTGTTAGGTTTAGGGTGAGGTTGAGTGTTAGAATTAGGGTTAGGGTGAGGGTTAGGGATCGGGTTAGTGTTAGGGTTAGGGTGAGTGATAGTGTTAGGGTGATGGTTATGGTTATGTTTAGGATTAGGATTAGGGTTAGGGTAAATGTGTGGGTTAAGGTTAGTTTTAGTGTTAGGCTTAGGGTTAGGCAGAGGGTGAGTTTGAGGCTGAGGGTTAGGTTTAGTGTGAGTCTTTGGGTTACAGTGAGGGTTATGTTTAGGGTGACGGTTACGATTAGGTTTAGGGTTAGGTTGAGGGCTACGTTGAGTGTGAGATTTAGGGTTAGGGTTAGGGTGAAGTTTATGGTGAGGGTGCTGTTTAGGGTTAGGGTTAGGCTGAGGTTTAGGGTTATAGTTAGGTTTAGGTTTAGGGCGAGTGTGAGGTTTAGGGTTCGTGTTAGTGTTAGGGTGAGTGTTAGGGTGAGGTTTAAGGTTAGAGTTAGGGTTATGGGGGAGGGTTAGGTTGAGGGTTAGGTTTAGGGTGAGGGCTAGTTTGAGGGTGAGGGTTAGGGTTAGTGTTAGGCTTAGGCTTATGTTTAGGCTGAGTGTGAGTTTGAGGGTGAGGGTCAGGGTTAGGGTGAGGTTAGGGTTACGTTTAGGTTGAAGGTTAGCCTGAGGTTTAGGGATAGGGTGAGGGATAGGTTGTTGGTGATGGTAAGGGTAAAGTTGAAGGTTAGGCTGAGGGTCAGGGTAAAGATAAGGGTGAGGGTTAGGGTTAGGATGAGGGTTAGGGTAATGGTGAGGGTTAGGGGTTAGGGTGAGTGTGAGTGTTAGATTGAGGATTAGGGTTAGGTTTAGTGTGAGGTTTAGGGTGAGGATGATGTTAGGGTTAGGGTGAGGGTTAGGCTTAGAATTAGGGTTAGGATGAGGGCTAGGCTGAGCGTGAGGGTGAGGGTAAGTTTAGGGTTATGGTGAGTTTTAGGGTTAGGGTGAGGATTAGGTTTAGTGTGCGGGTTAGTGTTATGGTTAGGGTTAGTGTTAGGGTGAGGGTAAGTGTTAGAGTGAGGGTTAGGGTTAGGGTGAGGGTTATAGTTAGTGTGAGGGTTAGGGTTAGGGTTAGGGTTAGGGTTATTGTGATTTTTAGGTTTAGGGTTACATTCAGGGTGAGGGTGAGTGTGAGGGTTAGGGTTAGAGTTAGGGTGAGGTTTAGGTTTAGGATTAGGGATAGAGTTAGGGTTAGGGTGAGGGTGAGGTTTAGCGTTAGAGTTAGGCTTAATGTGAGGGTTAGTGTGAGGATTAGTGTTAAGGTTAGTCTTAGGTTAGGGATAGGGTGAGGTTTATTGTGAGAGTAAGGTTTAGAGGGACTGTTAGAGTTAGGATTAGGGTTAGGATGTGGTTGAGTGTGTGGGTTAGGGTTAGGTTTAAAGTTAGGCTTAGGGTTAGGCTGAGGCTGAGGCTAAAGGTGAGGGATAGGGTTAGGTTTAGGGTAAGGTTGAGGGTTAGGATGAGGGTTAGGGTTAGGATTAGGGTTAGGGTGAGGGTGAGTCTGTGGGTTATGGTGCAGTTTAGTGTTAGGGTTAGGGTTAGAGTTAGGGTTATGGTGAGGGTGAGGTTTAGGGATACAGTTGGGGTTAGGGTGAGGGTTAGGGTTAGCGTGAGTGTTAGGGTGGTGGTGAAGGTAAGAGTAAATGTTATTGTTGGGCTGAGTGTGAGAGTTACTGTAAGGCTGAGGGTTAGTGTTAGGGTGAGGGTTAGGTTTAGGGGTAGTTTGAGGGTGAGGTTTAGATTGAGGATTAGTGTTAGGATTAGGGTGAGGTTTAGGGTGAGGATTAGGGTTAGGGTTAGGGTTATTGTTAGTGTTATGGTTAGGGTTAAGTTTGCGATGAGGGTGAGGCTGAGGGTGAGATTTATGGTTAGGGTTAGGTTTAGGGTTAGGGTTTGGGTTAGTGTTATTGTTAAAGTTAGGGTTGGTGTTACAGTGAGGGTGAGGTGAGTGTGAGGGTTAGGTTGAGGGTTAGGTTTAGGATTAGGTTGAGGGTGAAGATAGGTGTGAGTGTTAGGGTTATGGTGAGGGTGAGGATTAGGTTTAGGTTGAGGTTTAGGATTTGGGTTAGGATTAAGTTGAGGGTGAGGGTTAGGGTTAGGGTGAGGGTTAGCATTAGGATTAGGGTTAGGGTGAGGGTGAGGGTTAGGATTAGAGTTAGGGTTAGGGTTATTGTTAATGTTATGGTTAAGGTTACCTTTGCAGTGATGGTGAGGCTGAGGGTGATGTTTAGGGTTAGGATTACGGTTAGGGTTAGGTTTAGGGTCAGGATTAGTGTTATTGTTAAGCTTATGGTTAGAGTTATGGTGAGGGTGAGGGTGAGGGTGAGGGTGAGGGTTCGGGTTCGGCTTAGGGTGACGTATAGGGTTAGGGTTAGTGTGAGGTTTAGGGTGAGGATGAGAGTTAGCGTTAGGTTGAGGGCTAGGTTGAGGGTGAGGGTAAGGGTTAAGGTGAGGTTTAGGGTTAGGGTTATGGTTAGTGTTAGTGTGAGGGTTAGTGTTGGGGGAGGTGAGGGTTAGGGTTAGGGTTAGAGTTAGGATTAGGGAAAGGGTTACGGTGAGGGTTAAGGTGAGGGATAGGTGGAGGTTTAGGGTTAGGGTTGGGGTTAGCTTTAGGATTAGGGTTAGGGTGAGGGTGACTGTGAGGGTTAGGGTTAGGCTTCGGCTTAGGCTTAGGGTTAGGCTGGGGGTGTGGGTGGGGGTGAGGATTAGTTTTTGGGTGTTGGTTAGGGTTACGATTAGGGAGAGGGTTAGGATGAGGGTTAGGGTTAGGATTAGTGTTAGGGTGAGGGCTAGAGTGAGGGTGAGGGTGAGGGTTAGGGTTAGGGTTAGGCTTAGGGTTCGGCTGAGGGTGATGTTGAGGGTGAGGGTTAATTTTATGGTGATGGTTAGGGTTACAGTTAGGTTGAAGGATAGTATGAGGTTTAGGGGTAGGTTGAGGGTTAGAGTGAGGATGATGGTAAGGGTAAAGTTGAGGGTTAAGCTGAGAGGGAGGGTCAAGTTAAGGGTGAGGGTTAGGGTTAGGGTAAGCATGAGGGTTAGGGTTTATTGTGAGGGTGAGGGTTACATTGAGGATTAGGGTTAGGTTTAGTTTCAGGTTTAGGGTGAGGATGAGGGTTAGGGTTTGGGTGAGTGTTATGGTTAGGGTTAGTGTTATTGTTAGGGTTAGGGTTAGAGTTATGGTGAGGGTGAGGTTGCGGGTCCGGGTTAGGGTTAGGGTGAGGGTGAGGTTTAGGGTTAGAGTTAGGCTTAATGTGAGGGTTAGTGTGAGGATTAGTGTTAAGGTTAGTCTTAGGTTAGGGTTAGAGTGAGGTTTATTGTGAGGGTAACGGTTAGAGGGACTGTTAGGGTTAGGATTAGGGTAGGGTGAGGTTGAGTGTGTGGGTTAGGGTTAGGTTTAAAGTTAGGCTTAGGGTTAGGCTGAGGCTGAGGCTGAAGGTGAGGGATAGGTTTAGGTTAGGTTTAGGTTTAGGGTAAGTTTGAGGGTTAGGATGAGGGTTAGGGTTAGGATTAGGGTTAGGGTGAGGGTGAGTCTGTGGGTTATGGTGCGGTTTAGTGTTAGGGTTAGTGTTAGAGTTAGGGTGATGGTGAGGGTGAGGTTTAGGGGTGCAGTTGGGGTTAGGGTGAGGGTTAGGGTGAGGGTTAGTTTTAGTGTGAGTGTTAGCGTGGTGGTGAAGGTAAGAGTAAATGTTAGGGTTCGGCTGAGGGTGAGAGTTACTATAAGGCTGAGGGTTAGTGTTAGGGTGAGGGTTAGGTTTAGGGGTAGAGTGAGGGTGAGGTTTAGATTGAGGATTAGTGTTAGGATTAGGGTGAGGTTTAGGGTGAGGATTAGGGTTAGGGTTAGGGTTATTGTTAGTGTTATGGTTAAGGTTAAGTTTGCGATGAGGGTGAGGCTGAGGGTGAGGTTTATGGTTAGGGTTAGGTTTAGGGTTAGTGTTTGGGTTAGTGTTATTGTTAAGGTTAGGGTTAGAGTTACAGTGAGGGTGAGGTGAGGGTTAAGGTTAGGTTGAGGTTTACGGTGAGGTTTAGGTTTAGGGTTAGGTTGAGTGTGAGGTTTAGGTTTCGGGGGAGGGTTAGGGTGAGGGGTAGGGTTAGGGTTAGTTGTAGTCTTAGTGTGAGGGTGAGGGTTAGGTTGAGGATTTGGAATAGGCTTAGGGTTAGAATTGGATTAAGTTGAGGGTGAGGGTTAGGGTTAGGGTCAGGGTTAGCATTAGGATTAGGGTTAGGGTGAGGGTGAGGGTTAGGATTAGAGTTAGGGTTAGGGTTATTGTTAATGTTATGGTTAAGGTTACCTTTGCAGTGATGGTGAAGCTGAGGGTGATGTTTAGGGTTAGGATTACGGTTAGGGTTAGGTTTAGGGTTAGGATTAGTGTTATTGTTAAGCTTATGGTTAGAGTTATGGTGAGGGTGAGGGTGAGGGTTCGGCTTAGGGTGAGGTTTAGGATTAGGGTTAGTGTGAGGTTTAGGGTGAGGATGAGGGTTAGGGTTAGGTTGAGGGCTAGGTTGAGGGTGAGGGTAAGGGTTAGGTTGAGGTTTAGGGTTAGGGTTATGGTTAGTGTTAGTGTGAGGGTTAGTGTTAGGGTGAGAGAGTGTTAGGATGAGGGTTAGGGTTAGGGTTAGAGTTAGGATTAGGGAAAGGGTTACGGTGAGGGTTAAGGTTAGGGATAGGTGGAGGTTTAGGGTTAGGGTTGGGGTTAGGTTTAGGATTAGGGTTAGGGTGAGGGTGACTGTGAGGGTTAGGGTTAGGCTTCGGCTTAGGCTTAGGGTTAGGCTGAGGGTGAGGGTGGGGGTGAGGATTAGTTTTTGGGTGATGGTTAGGGTTACGATTAGGGTGAGGGTTAGGATGAGGGTTAGGGTTAGGATTAGTGTTAGGGTGAGGGCTAGAGTGAGGGTGAGGGTGAGCGTTATGGTTAGGCTTAGGCTTAGGTTTAGGCTGAGTGTGAGGTTGAGGGTGAGGGTTAGGGTTATGGTGATGGTTAGGGTTACAGTGAGGTTGAAGGTTAGCATGAGTTTTAGGGATTGGGTGAGGGTTAGAGTGAGGGTGATGGTAAGTGTAAAGTTGAGGGTTAGGCTGAGGGGGAGGGTTAAGATAAGGGTGATTGTTAGGGTTAGGGTGAGGGTTATTGTAAGGTTGAGGGTTAGGGTTTATTGTGACGGTGAGGGTTAGATTGAGGATTAGGGTTAGGTTTAATGTGAGGTTTAGGGTGAGGATGAGGGTTAGGGTTAGGGTGAGGTTTAGGGTTAGGGTTAGTGTTATTGTTAGGGTTAGGGTTAGAGTTACGGTGAGGGTGAGGTTGCGGGTCCGGGTTAGGTTTGGGTTTAGGGTAAGGTTTAGAGTTAGGGTTGGAGATATGGTTAGGTTCAGGGTGATGTTTAGGTTTAGAGTTCGGGTTAGTTTTAGGGTTGGGCTTAGGTTTAGGCTGAGGGTGAGAGTGGGGGTGAGGATTAGGGTTGGGTTTAGGGTTAGGGTTAGAGTTAGCGTTAGGGTTAGGGTCGGGATTAGGGTTAGGGTGAAGGTGAGGGTGAGTGTTAGGGTTAGGTTTAGGCTTCGGCTGAGGGTGAGGGTGGGGGTGAGGATTAGTTTTCTTTGAGGATTAGTGTGAGGTTTAGGGTTAGAATTAGGGTTAGGGTGAGGTCTAGGGTTAGTGTTAGTGTTAGGGCTACGGTTAGGCTGAGGGTGAGTGTGATTGTGAGGGGTAGGGTTAGGGTTGGCGTAGGATTAGACTGAGGGTGAGGGTGAGGGTGAGGTTTAGGGTTAGGGTGAGGGGAGGTTTAGCCTTATAGTTTGTGTTAGTGTGAGGGTTAGTGTG
>NW_027206546.1:5050000-5228364 GCF_024711535.1 Dipodomys merriami | reverse complement strand
TTTTCATAGCAAATATCGACATGCCGAAACTAAAACAAGATGAGTTAAAACATTTTAACAGGAGCATATCTACAAATTCAATGCAATACCTAACAATATCCCTATTTCATTCTTCAAGGAATAGAAGAGACAATCCAAAAATTCATAGGGAACAAGAAAAGACCCTGAATAGCATAAAAGATCACTAACAGAAAGAACAGTGGAGGAATAGCAATACAAAATTTCAAACTGTGCTAGTAATCAAAACAACTCGGTAATGGCACAAGAACAGACCTCAGGTCCAATGGAATAGAATTGAATCTACAGATATATAGCCATCTAATCTTCGATGAGGAACCTAAATAATTAGAATGGAAGAAAAACAGCCTCTTCAGTAAATGGTGCTGGCAAAATTGGTTAATCAATTGTAGAAAACTAAAGCTGGATCCTTATATATCACCCTGCACCAGAAACCACTCCAAATGGATCAAAGACCTCGGAGTCAAAGCAGACACTCTGAAAACATTATAGGATGGAATAGGAGAAAACTTAGAACTCCTTGGCACAGGCCGAAATTTTCTTAATAGAGACCCAGAAACACAGCAAATCAAAGAAAGCTTGGACAAATGGGATTGCATGAAATTCCAGAGCTTCTGCAAGGCAAAGAACATAGCTAGCAAGATCGATAGAAAGCCCACGGTTTGGGAGAACTTCTTCACTAGCCATACAACAGACAAGTGTCTCATATCTAAAATATACCTGGAACTCAAAAAATTAAATACCCCAACAACAAATCCTCAGAGAAACAACTGACCAATAAATAAGTGGGCTAAAACTTAAAGGGAAACTTCTCTGAAGAGGAAAGAAGGATGGCGAATAGACATATGAAGAAAAGTTCAACCTCTCTAGCTATAAAAGAAGTTCAAATCAACCCAACATTGAGGTACAACCTCAGCCCTGTTAGAATGGCTATAATCAAGAACTCTAATAACAACAGATACTGGAAGAGATGGGGACAGAAAGGAATCTTAGTGCATTGTTGGTGGGTGTGTAAACTTGTTCAACCACTTTGGAATGTAGTATGGAGTTTCCTCCAAAGACCACATAGAGCTCCCCTATTTCCCCGCAATCCCACTTTTGGGCATTTACCCAAACGATCACAAACAAGACCATACTAAAACTACCAGCACAACTATGTTTATTGCAACATTATTTACCATAGGTAAGATATGGAACCAACCCAGATGCCCCTCATTAGATGCATGGATCTAAAAAATGTGGTAGATACACACAATGGAATTCTATGCCTCTATCAGAAAGAATGGCATTGCCCCATTTGATAGGAAGTAGAAAGACTTGGAAAAAATTAAATGAATCAAGCCAGGTCCAAAAATATAGTTCCCATGGTTTCCTTTATTTGCAATAACTAGTATATTTTTGAGACAAGCAGAAAAGGTAAGTTAAGTTCATGTTCGGTGTAATGAACCCCAAGATAAGTATTGAAATGTTTTTTTTTTCTTTCTTGCAATTGTTTCTAACATATTTATAAGATTATTTCTTTGTTGCTTTATATGTCCCTCCCCCATGGTATAACCCCTGCTTCCATTTTATTTGATGTTGGTATAATTTGTTCAGGCAATGGGCAAAACCAACATTTAAATAGGGATACATTGGACCCATTGCAACAATGAGCTATACAAATCATTATGTCAAGTAGAGAGCTGCGAGAGGCCGCACCTGGAAGATGGCACCGGCTTCCACCCTCCGCCTTCCCGATGGCGAGTGCTCTCATGGTAAACAACTCCTTATATGGCTAAGGCAAAGAATCTGGCTTGATTCCTTGCACCTGAACCTATTGGTGGTTCTCACGTGGCTTATCAGGGTTGGCTACCCAGTGGGTACTTAAGGCTGTGGGGAATTCTCCCCAGGGTTGGGGTCAGAAGATTACTCAAAGGTCCTGAATAAACTGCAGAGAGAAGAGTCCGGTGTCGTGTCTTCCTTGCTGGTCGAGGCGGGTAGCGACACGTGGTGGCCCATACGGGGAACTCAGCCATAACTCCTACGAGGACACAGAACTCTCTGCGGTCAGGGTGGTGCACCGGTAAGTTGCCAGGTAAAAGGGGAATCCGCGACAAAAGCGGGGGTAAGTCCCCAGGTAAAAGGGGAATCCACGACAAGAGTGGGGGGGGATTTTTGCTCTTCTCGGTAGATAAAGAGAGAGTGAGAACCTGGGGCTAGTCAATAGAGTAGCCAAAAGTGAAAGTAAAAGTCTGTTTACCAGCTTTAAATGTTTAAAACATGGGCGCTTCTTCTTCGCACCCAATTTTTTTGGCTCTCAATGAGCTACTGCACTCAAAAAAGTTAAAAATAAAAAAGAGTACTTTAGAGAGATTTTTGAATGAATGTGACATCATTGCCCCGTGGTTCGCTGTCTCTGGAAGCCTCACGGTGGCCTCTTGGGAGAAACTAGGGAGGGATCTAGATTTTGCCTCTGAACAAGGAACGCTTAAGAGCGGAATGAGACCAATATGGAAACTGATAAGAGGCTGTCTCGATGGACCAGCGTTGCAGTGAGGCGGTAGAGAATGGTAAGGCCGCCTTAGAAATGCTGCAGGAAGAAAGATCAGAAAGGGCAGACAGCGAAAAGGAGGAGAGCAGGGGGGGTTATACCCCGATTTTGCCGAACTAGAGACCTCTGAGTCTACAGACTCAGAGGAACTACAATCACTCATAGAACAAATAGAAAAAACAAAGATAAGAAAGAGGAGGAAAGGGAAGGAGAGAGAGGACCCAGATAAAGACGAATGCACACCCTCCGTGCACCACCCCACACCTTCGGCTCCTCCGCTCTATGCGGAGGACCCCGGAAGTGGCAATCCCGGCTGTTCTTTCAGCCCAGGCGTGTGGAAAGCCGTCAGAACCGAGTTACATCTAGCCTCTCCAATATTTCAGGATCCACACGGACAGGGGTATCATGAACCCTTAGATTTTAAGGTTATAAAATCTTTAGCTGAGTCTGTGCGGACATACGGAATCACAGCCTCCTTTACTGTAGCCCAGGTGGAGGCCCTAAACAGACATTGCATGACACCCGGTGATTGGAGTGGGCTCGCACGAGCTTGTTTGAGCCCAGGTCAGTATTTAGATTGGAAGGCCTTTTTGATTGAATTTGTTAGTGAAGAGGCTGCGGCCAATCAGGCTGGGGGAAACCCAGCTTGGGACAGAGATATGCTGCTTGGACAGGGGAGATTCGCCAATCAGCAGATAGGCTACCCGGTTCAAGTTTATGAACAAATCAATAAAATTGGCATAAAGGCATGGAAGGCCTTACCAAATAAAGGCGAGGTGAGTGGCAATCTCACCAAAATCCTGCAGGGCTCTATGGAGCCGTTTTCGGACTTTGTTGCCCGTATGGTCGAGGCCGCTGGCAGAATTTTTGGTGACCCAGACACAGCCATGCCATTAATTAAACAGCTTGTTTACGAGCAGTGCACTAAGGAATGCAGAGCCGCCATAACCCCATATAAGAATAGGGGACTAGAAGCATGGATGAGAGTTTGCAGAGAGCTGGGCGGACCACTAACTAATGCTGGATTAGCTGCTGCTGTGGTGCAATTAACCCAGAAGAAGAGGGGCTGGGAAGGTGGCTCAGTGGTAGAGTGCTTGCTTTGCATGCCTGAGGCCCTGGGTTCAATTCCTCAACACCACATAAGCAAAAAGAAAAAAGCCGGAAGTGGCACTGTGGCTCAAGTGGTAGAGCGCTAGCCTTGAGCTGAAGAGCTGAGGGACAGCGCCCAGGCCCAGACTTCAGGCCCAGAAAAAAAAAAAAAAAACCTATTTAAAAAACGCTGCAAATTTGTCTAAACAGTTGTCTAGTTATCTTTTAGGTAATTGAACTGGGGAGTTCGACAGCCTGATGGAACAGCTCAGGGTTGCCATCGTCATGGTGAATTCGACCTGAGTGGATGCAGGATTGGCGGAGGGGTTATCTTCATGGATCTCCGCTGCTATGAATCATCTCAAGGAGGGGGTGGGTTTGGGAGCCCTGAAAGGCCTCCTGGTGTTAGCCTCCTTGGTATGTCTGTGGTGCATTTGCCAAATTAGAGGTTCTCAGCGTTGCAGTGCAGCCATGATTATCCAAGCCTTTACAGTCATTGGAGCAGGTCAGTCCCCCCAAGCGTGGCTTGCCACCCTAAAACAATGAACACAGATTGCAAAACCAAATTACTGCAGTCGAGAGGCATGAGTTTTGCCCTCGAGGAGAGCATGTTTGATTGCACACGGGTTCGATTCTCCTTTTCCTGTCCTTGTGAAAAACGAATCAATGGACAGGCTGAGTCATCCCTAGAGAAGGTACCCTCTGGGAGAAGGCTTGTATATAGTCCTTGCATTGCAAAACAGGGATCAGACCTCTGTTCTCATCTGTGTTCTTTAAACAAAATAGGGGGAACTGTAGAGAGCTGCGAGAGGCCGCACCTCGAAGATGGCGCCGGCTTCCGCCCTCCTCCTTCCCGATGGCGAGTGCTCTCGTGGTAAACAACTCCTTATATGGCTAAGGCAAAGAATCTGGCTTGCTTCCGCGCACCTGAACCTATTGGTGGTTCCCACGTGGCGTATCAGGGTTGGCTACTACCCAGCGGGTACTTAAGGTTGTGGGGAATTCTCCCCGGGGTTGGGGTCAGAAGATTACTCAGAGGTCCTGAATAAACTGCAGAGAGAAGAGTCCAGTGTCGCGTCTTCCTTGCTGGTCGAGGAGGTGGCAACAATGTCCAATAAGGAACTTAACTTTTGCCAGGGGCAGGGTGTTACAGGGGTGGAGAGGGGAGATGGGAAAGGATGAGAAGGGGAAATAGGAGGAGGCAACAATGCTTGATAAGAAATGTACTCATTACCTTGCCCATGTAATTGTAACCCCTCTGTATGGTATTTTGCAAAAAAAAAAAAAAATTTAAAGTTTGTCAGAATAATGTCAAAAAGTTTTTGACAGAATCATCATTAGTGTATCACCTAGAATCTGGATATGGCTAGTAACTCTAGAGGATTTTCTCATACTCTCAGAATTTTCGTAAACATATATAATAAGTCAAATGAGGTGGTTTATACCTATAATCCTAGCTACTCTGAAAATGGAAATGTCCATAGTTGCAGTTCAAGGTCAACCTGGAAAACATACAAGAGACCTCCATCTCAATCAATAAAAGCTGGGTGTGCCAAGGTGTGGCTGTCATCCTACCTATTTTGAACATAAAACTAGGATGTTCACTATCCATGTAGCCTAGGAATAAACAAATACAAGATTCTTTCTCAAAAACATTCAAAGAAAAAAATTGCTGGATATGGCATGGTTCAAGTGGTCAGATGCCTCCCTGGCAAATGCAAGGCTCTGAATTTGAATCCAAGTACTTACCTCAAAAATTAAAAGTAAACCATATGAATTAATTCTCTAAATCACTTCTCAGTGCAATTATCTTATGTATTCTTCAAATAATCTGGTAGTGAAGGCAGAGAATTGATTAAACCAGATCAATATAATAGGTGAAATTAACCCCAAGATAAGTATTTAAATGGTTTTTTTCTTTCTTGCAATTGTTTCTAACATATTTATAAGATTATTTCTTTGTACTGGGAATGCCTAGCTTCTTCATGGCTCACAGGCTGGTGAGCTCATGTGGACCCATTCACCTATTAGGCCTGCTAGGCCCGAGTTCAGATCCCAGACCCGCCAAAAGATTCATCTTGATGTCACAAGCAAATAGTTGCCACTGTTTTCCTTTCCTGTGCAAATCCTGGGTCTCAGCTAGGATGGAGAATGCATGGGCCACCCTGTGGTCAGGGAAATAAGTTGTTATACATGTCAGCTGAGTTATACCTGTCATCATATACTCAAGAAAATACACAATATATCCATGAATAGCATACAAAATAAAGACAATAACTACAATTAATATATGATGCAGTACACTCACGGATGTGAATTTACATCCCGTATTTCAATGATGCATTGAGGACTATTTTGGTCTCCCTGGGGCTCGATCTCAGTTCCTGGGAACAGCCCAGCTGCTTCCTGGCTCACAGCCTGGTGTGATCAACTGGACCCATTGGGCAGTTGGGCCTCCTAGGCCTTGAGTTCACATCCCAGCACTGCCAAAAATTCACCCTGATGTGAGAAGCAAGTTGTTGCACCTGTTTTCATGTGCTGTGCAAATTCTGGGTCTCAGCTAGGATAGAGAAGGTATAGGCAACTCTATACTTATGGGAATAGTTTGTCATCCAGTTCACCACAGTTATATCTGTCAACCTAAACTCAAGAAAATACACAATACATCAATGAATAAGACACAAAATAAAGAGAGAATGACTACACCAAACGCAAGATTTGGCCACCCATGTTTGGAAATATAGATCCTTTGTTTAATTATGAATTTATGACAATATTGACCCCCACCAGGACTCCATCTCAGGTCCCCGGAATGGCCTACCTCCTTAGTGGCTTACAGGGTCATGTACTCACCATGACCTATTCACCAATTGGGCCTGCTAGGCCTTGAGTTCAAATTACAGCACTGCCAAAGATTCATTCTGATGTGAAAAGCTTAGGGTTGCACATGTTTTCCTGTTCCGTGAATGTCCTGGGTCTCATTGAGAATGGAAAATGCTATATAAGCAACTTTATAGTCATGGAAACACGTTGTCATCCATGTCAGCACAGTTATATCTGTCACCATACTCAATAAAATACACAATACATCCATGAATAAGTCAAATAATAAAAAGAATAACTACACTGAATGCAAGATGCACACCACACCTGTAGGTAAAGAGAGATCCTATGTTTAAAAAAGGTGGGCTTGCTATTTTGTCGAGTGCTGGGGTTTCAAATCAGGCCCTGGACCAGGCCTGACATTCTAGTCTTCAAGGATGGTGAGCTTCCCCTTCTCCCTCAGTGCAACAGAGCTATACAAACCTGAGTTCAAATCCCAGCACTAACAAAAGATTCATCCTGATGTCAGAAGCCAGTTGTTGCACACGTTTTCCTCTCCCGTGAAAGTTATGAATATCAACTAGGAAGGGGAATTCATAGGCAACCCTATAACCATGGGAACAGGTTGTCATAAATGTCATCCTGTCACAATACTTAGCTGTAGGGAGCCAGGGTAAACGCCATTACAAGATGGCGCCCACTCCCTTGCAGCTTTGAGGTAACCACTCCCTTTCAGGCGGTGCTTGGCGGACGGTGGGTCCTGGGCTTTGCGCATGCGCGAGCCACGTAGAGTCCCCAGCCAATCCCGTGGCACCTGGTGACGGTGAAAGGCAGACGACCAATGATAGAAAGACCCGTGTTCCTATTCCCTATATAAGCGCCCATGTTTCGGGTGCACGCTCTCTCGCGCTCAAGCTCTCCCATCAACTAAAAGGCTCTCCAATAAAGCGTGATCTGAGAAGACTCCTGGTGTGGTGTTCGTTCTTCCTCGCTGGTCAAGAAGGCGCGCGCCGCACTTAGTAAAATACACAATACCTCCATAAAGTAGATACAAAATAAGGAGAAGAAGTTCACTGAACACAAGATGCTGTACACACAAGTATGTCAATATAGATCGTATGTTTAAATTATGAACTTATGAATATAGTGGACCACCCTATTGATCAAGGTCAGATCCTGGGAATGGCGTAGGTCATTAGTTGCACACAGGATAGTGTGATCACCTTGACTTATTGGTCAATTGGTCCTACTAAACCCTGAGTTAAGATCCCAGCACTACCAACAAGTGGATTGTGGAGTAAGAAGCCAAGTGTGAAACTTGTTTTCCTTTTCTCTGAATATCCTGGGTGACTCTGAGAATCCTGGTATGATGGAGAATGTTTCTATAAATCTAGATGCTCTGTGATAAGATGTCATCAATGTAATAAATGAAAGGGGTTTTATCACAGTACAATCAATGATAAATAAATGAATAAAACAAAAAATACAAGAACAACCACACCAAACATGTATGGACTGAGCATCTATAGGTACGTATAAGTCGTTTAAGGATTCAGGTGGACCTGTTGCAACAATGAGAAGTACAAAATGTCATGTCAAAACCAGCTTTACAATGTTGGTGTGGGGGGGGAGGGGGGTATAATTGGGTGGGGGGAGGGGGGAGGCGGGGAAGGGAAGTTAAGGGTAAACAAAGGAGGAGGCTGCAATGCTTGGTAAGAAATGTATTCATTATCCTGCCCATGTAATTGTAGCCCCTCTGTACAGTATGTTCTCAAATAAAATAAAATACAATTAAAAAAAATCCTATCTTTACAATGTATCTAAATAGTATGTTTCCAGGACTGGGGCTTGAATTCAGGACTAGTGAACAGGCATGAGTTTCTTATCTTCAAGTATGGTGATCTTCCACTTCATCCACATTGCTCCAGATTTACCCAGATCCTGAGTTCAAATCCAAAGCCTGGAAGAATAAGCAGCGTGAATTGCAAGTCAGGGAGCTAAATGTTTATATTTTATTTTTCTCAATACGGCGCTTGAACTCAGGTCGTTGCAACTCTGCCTCAGCTTTGATCACCCTATCCTGGGGTGCAACCACTAGATCTACAGCTCCTCCTGTGATCCTAGACCACCAGGCCTTGCAGGGAAAGCAATGCACAGAAAAAATAGGGCCTTTTTCTGTTTTCTTCCTTTGCATGGTGACCCTCATGGGTCTGAATGACACTGATGCAAAGGGTACTTCACCTTGCATTGCTAAGTGGCAACATAGGCCCTGATTTGGAATCCCCATCCTGACACCAACCAATGGCATGAGATACTAAGAAAATGGTTGCCATTCATAAGATTAACAATGGAATGTTGTCAATGTCACGGTTGAATGAATTGATCATAAATGATGCTCCTATAATATTAGACAGCTTCATTTCAGGAGGCTGATTGGTTTCATTTAATATTTATTAAGCTTTGAAAGAATATTATTACTTAAAGGAACACAATAATATCAGAACACTGATTTCATTAATAATTTAAGGATGAATACAATTAATTAATTAAATTACATTAATTACATGGACGGAGTATTAATACCCAGGAATTGGTAAGAATGGAGTCTATATAATTAATAATGTAAAGGCATCTCTGACACTCTATAAAGATATATATTTATTAGCGTACTTCCATTTGCATGTCAATCTTTTCTTATTTTGGTAACCCTTGGTGCTTGATCTGAGGTCCTGGGAACAGCCTGTCAGCTCAATTTGCCCCAGGATGGCATGCTAACACCCATTCATGAATTGGGCCTTGTAGGTTGTATGCCTTGAGTTCAGATGCCAGCACTCCCAAAAATGAATCGTGGAGTAAGAAGATGATGGTGACACATTTTTTCCTTTTCTGTGAAAGTCCTGGGTGTCAGGTATGAAGTGGAATACATATGCAGACATATATCCTGTGTAATCAATGTAATCAATGTTTTATGTTCAATAATAGTCAATAAAATAACAGGTAAGTACATGAATGAAACAAAAAAATAAAGTAACTACACTGAATGCAATATGGAGTCAACATATAAATATATATATATATATATGTAAATCATATATGTAAATTGTACATAAATAGGATGTTTTCTAGTGGTGGGGATCTATTTCAGGCCCAAGGAGCAGACCTGAATTTCTTGACTTCAAGGAGGCCAGCTTCCCATTCCCACACAGTGCAACAGAGTTACCAAGACCATGAGTTCCAATCCCAGTCCTGGCAGAAAAATGGCACCTTTGCAGTATGTGAGACCCAATTCTTCAATATGTCATTATGCCTCCATTTTATGAATGTGATTTTTAAATGCTTAATAAAGAATTAACTAAAATCAATCAGTGTCCTATAATATAATTGTGTATAATTTTATCCTAGAATCATTCAAGAACTGTCCATTCAATCATGACATACATCACATTCCATTGGTATTCATATGGATAGGAATGAGTTCCTTAGGATCTCCTGCCATTTGGAGGTGGCAGGACCAGGATTCCAACTGTGGGCTCCAGCTCCCACCACTTCAACCTAGGGATAGGGTACTCACCAGTCTGTCCAAGAATATCAGCAAGACCATTAGGCAGGCAACCGTGGCTCTCAGCAGTCCTTCTTGATACTTACAACCTGTGATGGGAGGATCATGTTCAAACTCATCTTAGGCAGGAATGTCCTTGAGTCGCCTGTCCAACTTCAGTGTCAACAAAGCCAGAAGCCCTGGGTTCCAGTGTGGAGGGCGAGCCTTGAGAAAAAGCAGCTCACAGACTGTGCCCAGATCCTGAGTTCAAGGTCCAGGTCTGGCAACACACAGACAGACACAACAATCTGTGCAGACATCCAGCTAAAACAGATCACCCTCTCGTCTCCAACTAAATTGGACATTGGTCCCTGGGAAAGTCTTTGTGTCTCCGTCCATGCTGCTTTCATCACAGGATTCTGGCCACACTCCCATTCTTTCATGGTTCTTTCGGACCAATGGGATACAAGAATGGTAGCTACGCCCACATTCCATCCTGCCCAGTAGCACCCGGGATTCCCTCTGTTAGTTTACAACACTCAACAGCAGTTGAGGAAGGGAGAGGTGGCTGAGTGGTGAAGAAGAGACCCAAGCGACTTTGGAGTAGGAAATTGAGATGCCTGCCCTCACCCCGGCTTCCTTCCCCCCTTCTCAAGGTGTGGGATTTCAAACCTCAGCCAATGGTGCACTGCAAGCCCGCCGAAAGCCCTGACCTGGTCCCTGGCCCTGGTTCTCTGCTCTTACTATGTGTTTGCAATGCCGATGCCATTGCTGCTTGACCCACCTGGAGCAGCCTCCATCACCTTCTCCCAGCAGCACAGGTGAATGGCTGCCCCCAAATCACCACTACCCGGGGTCAGACACCCCTCTGGGGGCACCATGACCACCTGCTTGTTTCCTCTCCCTGGCTCTGAGGAGCCACCTTTCTGTCTTGGGCATTTCTGAAGCAGATACTCAATATATGCTCTGGCTGGACTGGATCGAGGTCCTCCTATCTGGGACAGGTATGCTCCACCACGCCTGGTCCTGTGTAGTTGGGATGGTAGACAAGTAGCGCCATGCTCAGTTATCAATTTAGATGGATTATCCCAAAATTTTAGTCCACAGCAGCCGATTCTTGATCAGAGGTGAAGCTCTGGGTAGGGCCGCAACCATCAGACCTCATTCTCCTCACAGAATAGTTTTGAGGAAACAACGGATTTAAACAGAAGGATCCCTGGAGCAGGGCTTGGCACAGAGGGAGTGGCCTTCAGAGAAGTTTCTCAGCAATTCTGTGAGCAAATGATAGGAAGATACCCGGAAAGTGTTCAGGTGGGGCCAGTTATTAATTGTGCAACAGGTGGGGATTATGAAACAAAACATTTCTCTCATCATCACCCTATCCCCATGAGGAAGGGGATGCTTCACTGTGCTGAGATTTGCAGCTGGGGAAGCCGAGGCACAGAGAAGCCAGGGGAAGTACTTATGACTTCAACTTCACAGGAAGTTCGGCATGACTTCACTACCATCCTCCCTAGGAAAATGGAGGCTATTCAATCCACTTCTAGTGACAGGTAGTCCACTTCTTGTCAGTTGTGTGGCTTGAAGCCTAGGCATGGGCGCTGTTCTTGAGCTCCTGAGAAAAAAGCTAGTGCTCTACCACTTGAGCCCACAACACCACTTCTTGTTTTCTGGTGGTTCTTTGGAAATAATAGTCTCATAGACGTTCCTGCCGGGGCTGGCTATGAACCATGATCCTCATATCTCAGCCTCCTGTGTAGTTAGGATTAGAATTCTGAGCCATCGGCACCCGACTTAATTGTAATTCTGACTTTTCTCTCTCTCTTTCACAAGAACTGGTTGAATGGGTATTGGAGAAGGGGGCCTAGCATTACCATGTGGCTGGAATCCAAGGTGACCCTCTCATTCTGGAGGTGGGCTGGGGGTCAGGAGCTATTTCGCTCAGACTTTTGAAACAGCTCCCTGAGGTAAGCCCCACTGTGCCCTGGCTAGACCATTAAATATATTTTCCATCCAGCTTACTGGACTTATTGTATTGTATTGCTTTCTACATCATTTTCTAGCACCTGGCTAAACTTATGATACGTAGTTATGGAATGTAAATGTAATGCCTTCTTAAGAAAGTCATTTAGGGCTCTGGGAATGTGGCTTCATGGTACAGTGATTGACTAGCATGCATGAAACCCTGGGTTCAATTCCTCAGTAATACATAAAAAAGAAAAACACTGGAAGGAATGCAAGTGGTAGAGTGCTAGCCTTGAGAAAAAAATAGCTCAGGAATAATTACTTACCCTTGAGTTTAAGCCCCTGGACTGGCCAAAAAAAATTATTAAATGGAAAATAAAGAATGCATACTTGAAATATATAATTGCTCCTTCCATACTGACAACTGAAAATAGACCCTAATTCATGTACTATACCTATGTTAGGATACTGTGTTGAAAAAATTTTGTTCTTTAAGTCACAGCAATTAATGGCAGGAGTGTGCTTAGATGTCAGCTGAAGATTAATTCTGGAAATTCAAGGATTCCAAGATTTTCTGCCATCACTGCTAATCACGAAGTGAAAAATTGTCTAAGTGTGATTTTGAAATCTTTTTGGTCAGTTTTGGCACCAAAAAGGCAGAGGCTAATTAATAGTTGTGAAAGAAAATAAGGAATAACTCCAGATGGAAGGAATAAACGATAGTAACTAATGTATACCAGAAACTGGTCTAGAGAACCATTTTTGGTTATTGAAGAACTAGTTGTCAACTAGGCTTTTCTAAATCTCTTAGGCTAGTTTTTAATCTCTGCGTGATAAATGTATCTCCTTCTATGCTGTTCTTTCACACCTTATCTCCTTTGTTTTCTAAAAGTCTTAGTCTTTCTATATTTCTCTATGAACATTTTCTGATTATAAATACACCTATACAGATGTCACAGGATGCTAATGTAAGAGTCCCATAGCTCATGACTCATTAATGTAACAAAATGGAAAAGGAGGACATATTTACTGCTACCTCAATTTTTCTGAAAAGCTGCAATGTCATCATTTGGTTAAAATTTCCATTCTTTGCCTATACAGTGTCATTCAGTGCACATAAATGCAAATATGAAATGGGTGCTGGTGGTTGCTCAGGAGGTTGAGACCAGAGGATTGTGGTTCAAACCCAGCCTTGTCAGGAAAGTCCATGAGACCCTAATCTTCAATTAACCACCAGAAAATCGGAAGTGGTGCTGTAGCTAAAGTGGTAGTGCGCTCAACTTGAACTGAAGACCTGAGGGACAGTGCCCAGGATCAGAGTTCAAGCCCCACAACCAATAAAAAAGTGAAATATGACTTTAAGTTTCCCCAAAAGGAACGACAAGATAAACTTCCCAAGAAAACAAAATTAATTCCAAAATGATTCAGTGCACCTACTTTTGTAGAGTTAAGTTATGGATTCTTTGCTGGACATATTCTCTAAAAACAAATCGTTTAACTAGGGTTACAGGTGGACCCATTGCAACAATGAGATGTACAAGTCGTTTCCATAATTAGAACTCAGTTAATAGATAATTCCAACAGCTCATGTATAAAATGATAATGTGAATAATGTAGACAGAGTTGCCAACAAATGGATGAAATTAATTTATACATTTAGAAAAAGGGTAATTTTTTGAGGCTTTGGTATAACATGGTATGAAGAGAATAATTGTGTGACATCTTCTTTATTCAACCTGTATGTAACATAGGAAGCAATTTCCTTAATTATGTGCCTATGTACACAATGAGAAAAATGCTAGATTTGGGATTTGTTTTATTTTTGTTTTTATTTTATTGGTTTTTCCTGGGGTTTGAACTCTGGGACTGGACACTGTCTCTGAGCCTGTTTATTCTCAAGGCTCGTGCCCTACCACTTCAACCTCACCTCACTTTTGTCTGGCTTTTGCTGAGAAGTTTATTGGAGAAAAGAATCTAGGGAACCTTCCTGCCTGAGTGGTGTAGTAGGAAGACCCCTACACAGGCAGGCAAGCCCACCTAGTCGTCCGGAGTGACTGAGCCCACCGCAACAAAGTTGTTATTAAAGAAGCAATTTTATTGAGAAGGTTCCTACACTGACCAGCCAGGGCCCCAGGACAGGCTCAGGACCTGATACTGCGACCCCTAGTGGCCCACGTGCTTAGGTTTTTAAAGGCAAAAATCACAAGGTGAAGCCTGGTCAAGTAGGCGACCAATGAGATTTTCATGCACCCAAACGATTGCAGTAATACCAGACCACACGCAGGTGGCCAATGAAGTTACACTTTGTCACATAATGGCTGTTTAAACCAGCCTATCACTTTTGGTTTAAATGACTCACGAATTCAATGATAAAGCAGAGCTTGAGGTAAACATACACAAAGGAGTTTAGTGGAGTTTAACATAAGCATGTGAAAAAGGCAGACTGTATAGTAAACTCGGGATGTAGCCAGCATGCCAGCATGAGCTGGATTACTGGCTATCTGTTTAACTGGTCAGTCCTTAACAGAACAAACATGGGTTAAGTTCTTAAGGGGAGGGTGACCTTGATGCATTCTTTTGAATCCAAGAACTGGGCTGGTTGAAGCCAAGGATTTTGTTCTTTTTCTAGAATCCCTAAAACAAAAACAAAAACTGTAAAGAAGCTGTCCCAGCTCGAGTCTCCTCTCAGGGCCTAGTTCAGTGGGCTTTGAACTGTAATCTTCCAACCTTAGCATCCTGATTATGTTTGATAGTTAAAAAAGTATGAATATAAATAATATTTGCAAGAATATCAATGGAGGAAAAATGATGCAACACAGTTTATTGTGGTGTTCTTTCCAGAACACGGAGGGCATCACATTAGCAGAGGTGCAGTGTATTTTCACAATGGAGATTAGCTATTCTTGATGTGAATTAAGGGAATTTTGAGGTGCACCCTACAAGTTGGAAACTGTTGCTCTAGGATGACTTTATGGCATAAATCTTGTGATTGATGGTCATAGAAATAATAGCTTAATCTGAGAACCAACTGCTACGCTTGAAGAATTAATTATAACATGCTTCATAGTTTTATCCTATACCAGAATGTGGCTCTTTTTCTGTTTACTTCTCAGTCTGTAACACCCCATTGGAAAATGCATCTATTGCAGAATTACAAAACATGCAAACAGGTAAATTTTGAATCTCTCAGGTACGGAATGTTCAGAATTTGAAAATGAGTAGTTATTAATCTTAGGAATTTTGAAGAACACATACATTCTGTCCTCTTAACAACTTATTTACTTTTAAAAGTTATGGGTTTCCATAGAATTAAACTGTTTTCTGTTTTACTATAAGAAAGTACTAAATTTATTCTATTTTCAAAATATTGACAAGTATATTGTGAAAAAATTATCTAGTTGGATATCATTCAAGTTGATTACCCTCTGATAAAGAAGAGGTAAATAATTCAAATTAGATTCCAAATAATACTTATTTTTTAAAAAAATACTACATAAAGAATAATATTTACAATACCAAAACAGTGAAATTTTATTTCATCATCTTATTTTATAATTTAATTTTAATGTGAAAATGATGTGTTGTGGGGTTACAGCCATTGTAAGGTAGTGAATACATAACTTTTCAAACTTGTTATGCCCTCTCTAATTTTTCTCACAATTTTTCCTTCACCCCAATATCCCTCACAAGTTGTAATGTACATTTCCAACTTATTGTCTTGTGAGTATTGCTATTGCATTGGTTTGCCCTTTGTCCTTTATTTCACCATTTGGTTGTTCCTGTCCCCTTCCCAAATTAAGGTAAATGTATACACAATATACAGGGTACCAAAATCAAACACAGCAGGGGATAAACCATAGGAGAAAATCTCAAAGAAAATAGAAATCACGTAGTACATCAAAAACTACAACCACAAATAAATATCTCTCCATATCTTGGAGTTCATTTTGCTCAGCATCAACTTATATGGTCATATATACGCATAACAAAGCCACTGGAAAATAATAGTTTCATGGACACTATATCATGAAAACACATGCGAACTGTTTTTGATGGTAAAGGTGGAATTAGGATTGGTGAATTCGCGATTCTGATAAAAGAATTTCAAAAGAGTTTTAAATTTTATGCCAGGTAAATTTTAATTGTTCAAACTTTTTAACAACTTAGCCTATCAAGAAAATTTAAAGTTACCTGGGAAAATAGGCTTTCATGCAAAGAAATCCATGGAGACTTAGCTGAGAGGGAGCAATGTGGGTGAATATGGCATATTTTCACACTAAACAAACAAATCTCACAAACCTTGCAGTAAATCCTTTAGGTTCCCTTGAGAATTGTCCTTACCCAGGAAATGGACTCTCACTGTGTGAAACAAGGTTGCAGTGGAATTTAAATTCAAAGTTCTTTAAAAACAAAAAAGACATCAAAATTTGTGAATTGTCATTTAATTACCAAACAGTAATTCTCTGAAAAAGAAGGAAAGATATAATTCAAAATCACTTGACTTTATTAAAAGTATGAGAAAAGAGTAGTGAAGAGAAATGAGAGAAACCATAGAGGACTGTTTTCTCTCCAGTGGTGTAATGGGTTCTTGATCTTGTTTCTTCCATTCTATATTCACAAGCTATCAAGTGTGGCTGAGGACTGGAGTAACCACTTCAGACAAAGAATACTCACAGAAGAAAATATTTGCAGCACCTGTAAATGATTTATAACCTTTGACAATCTATTTATATCTGTTCAAAATTCTTCCCTACCCCGAACTGCATTCTTTGAACAGCTTTGTTTGCTTTTCCAAAGACTGCCCTTCATTAACTGCTTAAAATTTTGTGAGGTCATATACATACACTATAGAGATTGTTGTTTGGTTGTGATTATTGTGTGTTTTTATTTGTAGTTGTGTTTTTAACTGAATTTCAAAAGGTTGTGCAAGTGTGTTACAATTAAATATGTCCATCTAATTATCAAATGCTCCTGGTTCAGAGTCATTCCTTCTATCAATGTGAACCAACCCTTTCTCCAAGATTTATTTCAGATTTACAACTTCCTTTATTACTTGTGTACATTAGTATTCTAGCTGTACTTGCCCATTTTCCATTTTTCATTCATTTTATGTCTTTACTATTATTCCTTTCTGGTTTCAACTTCCTGATAGTCATTCTGTTAAACTGTCTGTTTAGAATTTGAAAGGTTTATATACATTCCTACATTCCATGGAGTTTCAATCCTGCATATACTTGAACTGCAATAACAATTTGCAAGACTGGAGACGTGAAGCACCTAGATATGATTTTATTCTCATCTTTTTGGAAGATTAATCTTTAGTCAACAAGAAAGTTTAAAAATCGTTCAGAATTTATACCTAACTACCAGCTTTTATAAATGGCTTTGTACAATGGTGTGTGATTATTTTATTTTACATGGGATGATATTTTCTACTACCTCTAAGTTTTGGAAAAAGAAAAAAAAACTAATTTTTACTACAGTAGAGGAATATGATAGAAATAGAAGACAGATTTTATGTTTGTCACATCTCTGATGATTAACCATATGCAAAACTTAAAGTCATATTCCTTACTATGTTAGACAGATAGGGAAACCATATGATAAGGCAACACATGATAAGGCAACTATTAGTGACTTTAAAATGTACCTTCTTATGTGAAGAAATTCACGTTATTAGCTAATATTTGGGTTTGAATCATGGAAGGCTGATCTATTTAACACATTTCTGGAAGGCACCTACTGAGCAATGCAAATGGTGGGAGATACTATTTCTACACTTTAATGAATGGTTGAACTTACTTGGCATTTATGCTGGGTAAATAAATCATCTCTATTGTAACTTGATTCCTACACTTGAAAAACTTTTAATGTCACTATTATCTACTTGTCAAGTGTTATTTTGGTGAATAAGATTTTTAAAAGTTTATTGGAAAAGGAATATACTTTCAGAAGATTAAATGTAGGTTATCATTGGTTTGAGAATGACAACATTTTTATAATACAGAACTAAGTTTTCCTGAAGTACCAGTGTTTTGAAGCACTAAGGATCTTCTCAATTAATGATTTTCTAAATTATATTTGACTTCTAAGTCAAGATTTCCTAGCCTTGGTAGAACAATTATGGATCTATCATTCTAGTAATTATTTTTGGCCTACTTACGCTGGACTGAAATCTTTCATTTATCATTAGGAGAGGGGTATAAAAATAATTTGTGACATTTGTGAATTTGTTTACTCATATGGGCTGGTCATCTGTAAATTGAAAGTTTGAACTACAGTACTTTCTCTCATATTTTGTGATCTCATCTTTCATTTTAAGTTGCCTTACAGTTCACAATTGCTTACTACTAATTCCTAAAAGGAATTGGGGCCCTGAAATATTATAGGAAATTAGAAATTGAGATGGGTCTTCAATTACTTTCCGTTAGCATGTTGCATGGGCCAAGGTCAGAAGTCTTGCCCTTGTTATATGATGATGCAGATAACTGGGACTTGGTATCCTCAAACCTGTGGGTGCTACAGAAGAATAATAGTTTTTACACATCATATCAGCAAAATTTGGGTATAATCAGTAAGAATGCTTCAGAAATATGGAGAAAAACACTTTGGGTCCAGCGAGTTAAGACAATAAACACAGCAGCAGTGTAAAATATCTTATAGATTGGAGGAAAACAATACTGTTTTTTTTTACTATGTGAATTCAGAAGACCTAGAACACTTAGAAGGTATCACAAGTTTATAACGAAGACATTGCTTTGATACTTTTTATATTCTAATATATATTCTAAACCTAAGTATTTATATTCCAATTTGTTTATGGGAATAAATTTCAATTTATTTGTCAAATTATCAATTAATTCTAGCAATTCTAGAAATTTAAGATCAGCACATAGAAATATAAAATATATAAGTACTTATAATATAGGAAATTGTTATGCATTGTTCTGTTGTGGTTAGGGTATCAATGGCAACTCTGTTTTAAAGTATTATTCCATTATCTCTACCTCAGTTTTTGGTGGAGTTAGACCTAAAACTTTACCATTTGTAAGCCTGGAGGCAAGAGGAAACACTGTGATTAAAATATTAATAATTTAAGCCTAATATCGAGGAGAAACCTATGGACTTCTCCAAGTTTTATGGAAATATTTGGTGATAGAAAGTCAGTAGTGTAAGTTCCTGCCTGGTTGGATGGTAGACAGACCAGGATATTAGGTAATCATGCATATGAACACTTTTTTCACCTTCTTGGCTTTAGCTACTTTTGAAATGATAGGTATAATAAACAATTATATTTTGATAAAATACCTTCTATTCTGAACAATTCGGTCTGAACTGTTAATCGCTCTATGGACCCTTGTAACTAAGATTAGTTTTGTTCCAGTAAGACAATCTATGCTGTCAGGGTAAGATATTCTGGTTGGTTTGTTTCTACATGGGAGAAGGGTAAAGCGTCAGGAAGACATTTGTGCCAGTGAGACTCCTTTGCGAACTTTTAAGATGCAGAAGTTTAGAAGTAGCTCTTAAGCAAGACTTCCTTTGAATCCATTAGCTCCACAAAGCTAACTCAGTTGATTAGTGAGTACTTGAAAAGGCATCACCTTTGGACTTAGCTATAAAGACTTCAAAATATGATCAAATTTAAAATGAAAACAACAAAATAGTCATTGACAAAAATTGCAAATGTGAGCAATCGACCAAACAATGTAAGTTTTTCCCACTATACACAGAAATTTAGAGAAATAAGATCAATAGCATTTTAGGAACAATAAGGGCTCCTTGTTACAAATAGGCAACCAAGGATATATGCCTGTATAAAGATTGCATCATTAACTACTTAAATTTAGAGGATACTACATGCTTCAGCAGCAGGCCTAACCAAATGACAACATTACAGAGATTAACATGGCACTTGCAGAAGGATGATACAAAAATTCGTGAACTATTCCATATTTTTCATTCTTCAAATGCAAGAAATGAAAAGCAGTTATTAAAAAGTTGATTACAAAAATACAAGTGTAACAATACATGTAATTCATAGAATTAAAGGTTAGTTTGACATCAGTGTATTAAATCTTCACTTTACAAAGGCTCTTACATAGCATAACCTTTACAAAACTTGAAATTAGATAATATTGTCATCTTATCCCAAAGAAATAAAATACTATAAGGACCTAGGAAAAAAGGAATCTTATCTTTTTCTATATGGAATGTAATCTGAAAGGAGACATTTATTAATGAACCTATATATTATAAAAATGTAGACTTCAAAGTATTATATCTAGAAGATAATGAAATAGATTATGGACTTTATACAAACTTTGATATACTTTTTTTCAGACAAGCACCAGGAATAACTTTAGTTTCTATACTATTCATTTCAACAGATAAGGTAAAATTAAAAAAAAAAAACCCAAACTCTGCAGAAATCATTATAGATGCATACAAACAACTCTTGAATACATTTTGACATCAAAGTGAGGCAATTCACATGGAAGAATACCATGGAATCCATGAATTTTTAAATTAAGATATTGCTGTTGCTTTTTATTATGAAAATATTTTGTAGGGACACAAAAGATGGAATGGCACTTTTGAAATTTAAGAAATTAACCAAACCATTACTATGTAGGAGAATAATTTGTACAGCCTTCCATAACTTCAAAGAGGTAGTGATACATACTTATCCTTTTGGCAAAATCAAATGCAGTTTCTTCCAAGTTGTTCTTCAGACCCGGTTTGAAATTATGGTTCAACAGAAGGAGATACAGCATATCTTTGCTATTTCTTTTCCCAGCAGCAAGATGCAAGGGGGTCAAGAGGCCTTTAGTTTGGAGATTGGTATCTGCATCATGATGAATTAAGAAAGAATCCATTCAGGTATTAATCCATATATAAGTACTATGCAGGGGTGCCAAACCATTCACAGTTATTGCATGAATATCTGCCTTCAGTTACCAACTCATGGACAATGTCTACATGTCCACTCTAGGCTCCCCAATGATGAAGGGTATACTTATCCTCATCCCTGGTATTCATATGAGTGGCCTTTTTGAAAAGTAGTCTCTGCACTGCAGTAAGCCCAAAGAAGAAATTTGTTTGCATTCTTCTCCATTATTTTCTTGCAATTGATACCATTCCTCACGTTTTCATCTAGTTGATGGTCGTCATCAGAATTGCCTAACAAGAGACTTTGAGTACCAGTGGGAATGAGGTGTCCATGTATTTCCCGAATAGTTCACGTTGGTTGAACTGGTCAGAAAAATCTGGTGAATTTCCTGCATGTTTTTTCACCATGATTTATTTTCTGTTTTTTCATTTTTACTATTTTAAATTATTCTAACTGGAGAGGAGGAAATTGATAGAGAGCAGAGGAAAGACGTTCCTCTGTATTCAAATGCACAGACTGAAAATGAGGACCAGTGGTGTCTTCATGTGCAGCTTATTCTAGGAATGAGAAAATAGGAAACAATGCCTTCTATGTAAATGATTTGGGAAATACAATGATATAGTGTAAGAGAACTTACTATTCAATATATGAGCTTTAAGAGCTTTCTAATACATCCATTATTTATTGGTTCTCAACATTAGAAAAAAATGTATAATGCAGTAGTAAAATAGAAGTCTTTTGCATGACTACTTAAATACCTTGTTTTTCGTTTTTTTTTTTTATTGTGAAAATACTGTACAGAGGGTTTACAATTACATGGGAAGATAGTGATTACATTTCTTATCAAGCATTGTAGCCTCATCCTTTGTTTACATTTCCCATCCCTTCGCAGCCTCCCCTAGTCTCCCTACCCAATCCTTCCCCCCCCCACTAAAGTTGTAAAGTTCATTTTCAACGTGACAACATGTACTTCTCATTGTGGCAACGGGTCCACTTGTATCCTTATTTAAATGACTTGTTTTTCCCCTCTCCCTCCACAAATGATGCTGACATCAAATACAGTGAAAGCAGGGGTTATACTATGGGGAGGGACATACAAAGCAACAAAGAAATAATCTTATAAATATGTTAAAAACAAATGCATGAAAGAAAAATAAACATTTAAATACATAGCTTAGGGTTCATTTTCCTAACTTCACCTAATCTGAGCTTTTCTGCTTGAATCATACATATACTAGATATTGCAAATAAGGGAAACCATGGGACCTATGTTTCTTTGGGCTTGGATTACTTCACTTAACATAATTATTTCCAAGTCTTTCCATTTCCTAAAAAATGGGGCAATGTCATTCTTCTGATGGAGGCATAGAATTCCATCGTGTATATATATCACATTTTCTTGATCCAATCATATAGTAAGGGGCATCTGGGTTGGTTCAATAACTTAGCTATGGTAAATAATGCTGCAATAAACATAGTTGTGCTGGTAGCTTTAGTGTGGTCTTGTTTGTAAACATTTGGGTAAATGCCCAAAAGTGGGATTGCTGGGTGTCATAGGGGAGATCTATGTGGAGTCTTTTGAGGAACCGCCATACTATTTCCAAAGTGGTTGAACAAGTTTACACTCCCACAATCAATGAAATAAGGTTCCCTCCTGTCCACACCCCCTCCAGCATCTGTTGTTGTTAGAGTTCTTGATTTTTGCCATTCTAACTGGGGTGAGGTGGTATCTCAATGTTGTTTTGATTTGCATTTCTTTTATGGCTAGGGAGGTTGAGCATTTCTTCATGTGTCTATTGGCTATCCATCTTTCTTCTTCAGAGAAGTTTCTCTTTAAGTCTTTAGCCCACTTATTTATTGGACATTTGTTTCTTTGAGGATTTGCTCTTGGGGGATTTAATTTTTTGGGTTCCAAGTATATTTTAGATATGAGATCCTTGTCCGTTGTATAGCTTGTGAAGATCTTCTCCCAGTCCGTTGGCTTGCTATAGATCTTGCTGGCTATGTCCTTTGCCATGCAGAAGCTCTGCAACTTCATGCAATCCCATTTGTTCAATCTTTCTTTGATTTCTTGTGTTTCTGGGTCTCTATTAAGAAAATGTAGGCCTGCGCCAAAGAGATCTAGGGTTTCCCCTATTCCATCCTGTAATGTTTTCAGAGTGTCTGCTTTGACTCCAAGGCCTTTGATCCATTTGGAGTTGATTCTGGTGCAGGGTGGTAGATAAGGCTCTAGCTTTAGTTTTCTACAAGTAGTTAACCAATTTTTCCAGCACCATTTATTGAAGAGGCTGTCTTTCTTCCATTCTAATTTTTTAGTTGTCTTTTGAAATATTAGTTCGCTATAGGACTGTAGGTTCATTTCTGGGTTTTCAATTCTATTCCATTGGTCCTGAGGTCTGTTCTTGTTCAAGTACCAAGCTGTTTTGATTACTATGGCTTTATAGTAGAGTTTGAAATTTGGTATTGATATTCCTTCAGCAGTGTTCTTTCCTTTGAAGAGCGTTTTTGCTATTCGGGGTCTTTTACTGTTCCATATGAATTTTTGGACTGCCACTCCTATTTCCTTCAAGAACGAGGTTGGAATTTTGATAGGTATCACATTGAATTTGTAGATAGCCTTGGAAAGTATTGCCATTTTCACGATGCTAATGTTTCCAATCCCGGAGCATGGGAGTTTTTGCCATTTTCTAAGTTCTGTTTTGATTAACTTTTTAAAGTTTTTAAAGTTTTCATCATAGAGATCCTTCACTTCTTTGGTTAGTTTATTAAGTCAATTTGAACAGGCAGAAAAATGCACTGCCTTACCCAGGGTTTTGTGATCCTCTTCCCAGGTTAGTTCAATGTTAGGCAGATCTCCTTTGAGTATCACAAAAGAGGGATATGACTTTTTCCTCATGTTTGGAGATGTTGTGATGAGGCTAGGTTCTGGGTAGAGTTGAGGCCTTTTAGCAAACAGTAGCTTTTCCCGGGGGCTGGTTTGTGAGAAACTCACAGCACTCAGCCTGGAGCCATTCTCAGAGTTTCTGTTTACTGAATTTCAATTGATTATCAAGGCTGCTAAAGGGAGGAGCAGCCTATGGCTCTGATTACCCAGTGAAGAAAGCCACTCCTGGGGCTGGTGCCCTAGCTGGGTGGAGCTGAGTCTGCCAGGTCAGTTAGTTTCTTGTGACATGCTAAATGACTCTAGATTTCTTCCAAGGCCTGAGTTGGAGAGTGAGGATGTCAGGCTTCTACTCACGCTGAGTCTTGGTTCCTGCGTTGTCTCTGGTCTGCAAACTGCAGGATGAAGATGACTGTTCCTTGTCGGTTCTTGCTGGTGTTGTGTAGAATCCGCTCACCTGCCCTGTCTGGCTCCTTCTTCCCGGACTCTCTGTGATTTAGGTATGGCGACTGAGGCCACCGCTGCCACTTTTGCTTCTGAGTCAGCGGCTGCTGGCAAGTGCTCAGAGCTTTCTCCTTGCCTGGATTTTCCCTCTCTGGCCTAACTCTCTGTCCTATGAAGGCATTCTTGATGTGATTCTCTGGCTTAGGACTATTCACTGCAACTCTAAAACTGCTTTCTATTTTAGAGCTTGTTTAGCTTCTATCTTCTCCTCCGCCATCTTCCAATTCCGTGTTTTTTTTAAAGACATTTGTTTTCATCTAAAAAAGTAAGCCTGTCTATTGTCTTCTGTTGATTTTGATGATTGAAGATGCTTAATGACAAGTCAAAATGTGTTAGTAGTCCTTTGATATCAATTGTTTCATTTTTTCCTCTTGGAGAATATAATGATCAAAGCAATAGTTCAGAATCACCAATCAACAGTTCAGCATCATGCTTCCAGTGCAAGTGGAATACCAGTAAGTAATCCTCGATACCATTTTCCACAAAGTTTTGTCATAGATACAATCAGCCTGCCTTCTCTAGCTGCTTTCCTAGCCTGCACCTATTCCTTCATTGTGCAGGAAAAGTGTGATTCAACTGATTTCAGTCAGATCTGTTCCTAGATTTATCAAGGAATTAAATTTTTTTTTTAAAAATTAGTTATGGGGCCTGAACTCTGGGCGCGGGCACCGTCCTTGAGCTCTTCAAATCAAGGCAAGCACTCTACCACTTGAGCCACAGAACCACTTCTGGATGGTTCTGTTTATGTGGTTCTGGTTTGGGAAATGGCAGAGAAGAAAGTGAAATGATGAAACCAAAAAAAATGAAAGCAAAATAGATTAGGATAATTATGGAGCAACCATATTGTCTATGAGAATCATGAAAGAGAGAGAGGAAGAGAGATACCGATGTGCAATGACTTAGCTAGCCAGAAAATCCATGTTTCTGATGAATTTACAAAGCAAACAATTTTATTTTTTTATTTGATAAAAGAGATGAAATAGAGTTTATGTATTTACTTGAAATTAGTAAATATATTTTTAGTAGCCTACATAAAGAAACATACCTTTGACCAAATTACAGACAAGTATCTTAATCCTTGGCCTGGGAAGGCGACTCAGTGGTAGAGTGCATGCCTTGCAGCTTACTATAGTGCAGAGGCCACTTTCCAATAAGGCCACTCATATGAATACTAGGGATGAGGATGAGTATACCCCTCTTCATTGGGAAGCCGAGAGTGGACACTTAGACATTGTCCATGAATTTGTAGCTCAAGGCAGATATGCACTCAATTACTGTGAATGGCTGGACACCCCTGCACAGTGCTTATATGTGGAACATATTGCAACAACACACACACACACACACACACACACACACACACACACACACACACACACATACACACATAAACACACACTTCATCAGATTTCTTCTTAAGTATTTTTGTGTATGGTCTTAAGAAGAAATTTACATTACTAACGAGTTTCTGGCAGGACAATATAATCACTGCACATCTTGCTTCTATACTCTCAGTTTTAAATTACTATCTGGGTATGTGCATTAGATAAGTATAGGAAAAAGTAGGAGCCACACGGGTGGCTCAGGTCTTTAATCCTAGCTAATCAGAAAGATTAAATCTGATAATTATGGTTTGAAACTAGACCAAGAAAAAAAAGTCCATTAGATTCTGGTTTGAAAGTAACCAGCAAAAGCTAGAAAAGGAGCTCTGGTACAAGCAGTAAGATGCTAGCCTTGAGAAAACTAAAACAAAACAAAGAACAAATTCTGGTACAGAGTCAGGTCCTGAGTTCAAGCTCTAATATTAGTACTAAACTAATGAAGAAATGAATTAGCTAATTAATTACCTAAAATAAATTAAGTGGTCACGAGTGGAATGGCAGGTAAAATGTAACAATCATGGTGACTGGATTATGTATTATTTTGTAATAAGGCAAATTATCATTTGTCCTAATCACTAATATTGTATTTGAACTTTTTTTTACAATAAACCCTGAATTTGTCATGTGTGTATATGTGTATGTACATGTGCACACATGTGTGTTTATATGTGTGTGTGTGTGTTGTTGCATTGTTGGTTGCCAATAAGAACAGAGAGAGGCTGAAAAGAGCTATGTTGCAATTTTTTTTTTATTTATCAGTGTTCTGTCCTGTCATTTCAGTGGACCCACCCTTCTGTACATTTTACTTGTTAAATAATAACATTATCATAATTAAAACATTTACAAAATTAAGTTAGATATAAGAGATCATTTTCAGGTCTTAGTATATGTTAGGTAAAAAGAAACACATATAATTAGGTAATGAGTTGTTGCTATAAGATGACTGTCAATACAAAATATGTATTTGACCTCTTAAATTGGTCATACTTTTAAGATATACTCATGGAGTGATTTTGACTGACTTGAACAAACAGTTATTACTCTCTGGTTATTCCTGTGAAACTCAAGGTGGATATACTCTTTCCGGATTTCTGTTGAAAGTAACTTTCTTTGTAAGATCGTATCTATTCACACTAAGATAATCAACCCCATATTTTTTAGGTTTGAATATCCCATCATATTAACTGAAAATCAGTATTGTGGCTTTGCTTGTTAGATATATATTTCAAAAAAAAAACAACAAAAAAACATGTGTCACCTCCAGATTGTGGATGCATTTGTAGTTGTGTTTTACATACAAAAGTTTCTTCATTAATAGTTTTTTGTGGGAGTAACTATCACAACTTTAACAAATAATGTTTTTTGAATATCTTTTCCAATATAATATCCCAGAGCGAGTCTTGCAATTTCTGAAAACCCTTTAAATATTAGTATTATTTTGTTCATTGACTATACAGCTAAAGATATTTCTGAAACAAATATTGTTAAGAGCTGAAAATGTAAGTGGGCATATAGGCTTTTTTTTTTTGCATCATTTTATGAAAAGTCAGTTTTTTCGAAACTAAAAGAAATAGAATAAAATAATGTAAGTGAATTGGGTAACATCCTTATAATTTTGTTTTCTATTAGCACTGTCTTTGAATGTATATGATGCAGTTAAATTATTTTTTGTGTCACTGTGCTTCAGTTATTTTTATAATAATAGATTATAATTGAATCTTCAGTATCATAACAAATTTTGAAAAATGTGGTAGTATTGATGTCTTTTGTTTGGGGGGAGGGAGTCTGGTAGTGGGGCCTGAACTCTGGGGATTGTCCCTCAGCTCTTCAGCTCAAGGCTAGTGCTCAACGACTTGAGCCACACCGTCACTTCTGGCTTGTTTCTTTTTGCTTGTGTGGTGCTGAGGAATCGAACCCAGGGCCTCATGCATGCAAATCAAGCGCTCTACCGCTGAGCCACCTTCCCAGCCCTTCACGTCTTTTTAAACCAATTGTATTCAGAAGTTGGAAAGTCTTTAATTCATGCTTAGGTCTTGGTGTCTATGATTTTTAACCTCTCGTTCCTAACATTAATGATAGGCCAGAGTGCATTGTTGGGTATAGGAAAGGTAAAATATTTATCTAGGGTCAAAGGTGATTTTTATATCAGTCTTGCTCTAACAGCATTGTAAAGTAGTACCTTTCTCTCAAAATATTGGATATAAAAAGCAATCAAAATATTTAAAATGATAAACAATTTAGCTGAGCTACAATGTGGAGATGATTGGTCCATAAGACATGCAGTCTGTTTCCATCAGGAATTGGGGAGTTCATTCTTTCAGTAAGACTGTGTTAAACAGAGATAGGATTCAGGCAGTGCAGTGTTGAGTGAAGGGATAAAATATGATTTCAATTATTTTGAGCTAGAAATCATGAATCTTATACTTTAGCAGTTCATTTCACCAGGGAGGTATGCATTGATTATGAACTTTGAGTTTTCATATTACAGTCCCCTATTTTCTAACAATGTTAAAGAGAAATATTATGAGTGTACACAATAATTCTGGGGAATTTTCCTATTATTTGTAGACTAAGTGCTGGTATTTTAGTCATAAAATAGAATGTGGTTTATTGACAGTGGGAGATGAACCTCAGGCTAACACTTACAATGTGTGCAACGTTGTAGTAGTAATTACAACTCTGAAGACTTCAATATCATCATCTGAGAATTAAAAATGTAAGTACTTCCACTTTATGCAATTATTGTGAGGATTAAATTAGATACAATAGGTAAAGTACTTGGAAAAACAATCAATTAGCATTTGGTACATTCTACCTGTTATTTTACGATGTGATGAATTCTAACATTTTTATGTTGATTTTATATGTGCAATTTCATGTATTAATATTCATTGCACTGATCACTTTCCTGTCACTATGAGGAAAAAAAGTTCAAAGAAAATTTCTGAGGAGGAAACTATTATATTGATTCATGGTTTAAGAGAACACAGTTTAAGATCAAATGCATCCATTGTTTTTAATCATATTTTTCTTATCTTAACTAGTTGTACATGGGAATTTCCATTCAATAAATGACTTTTTAAAGTATAATGGATCTTTATATAACATTTCTCTGCCCTTCCAAACCTCACCACACTTCAATTTTTTCTAGTTTCATATTATTTGCATTAAATATAATGTCTTCACTCTTACTCCATAACTCTCTTTATTCCTTCCCTTTGACTTCCCCTCACATCTTCAAAGTGATAGTTTCCCGGTATTCATTTTGTTGGATTAAAAGATCAATTTTATAAGAAAATACACCATTTAAATGCTCCTGTGCAAATAGCATGATTTGGTTACTATTGTTTTGTAAACTTGTATAAAGTTCTAGGTTCCAAATATGAGATTGAACATGGGTCCTTTGTGTGTCTGTCTCTGACTTCGTTTACTTAACATATTTTTAGATCTATCCATTTCTTTGCAAATAATGTAACAGTCCTCATAATGGATAGGTGCAATCCAATTCTGTATATATGACACACTTTTGCCAACCATCCCTCTGCCAAAGGACATCTTGTCTGTTTCCATAACTTGGTTATGGTGAATAGTACCGTAATGAACATGATTGTGAAAGTGATTTTACTGTAACCTTTTGGAAGAATTCATCACTATCTTTCTGTGAGCAATCCTCTAGCCAGTTTTAAAGAATAAGTACATCCCTCCCTTCATCTTCATTACAACGTAATGAAGATGAAAAAACACACTACCACATACAGGTATCAATAAGCTAAAAACACACTGTGCACATATTCTTTCAATACATTTTTAATAATTGTACATATAATTTAGTGAGAACCTTCTATGTACTTTCCTAATGTGGAAATTAGAGACATAACAGCAGAGTAAAATAAGAAATATGCATTTTAATTAGCTATTATCATTTTTAAAATCTTTTTCAACTCTAACTAAAAACCTCGCTTATTATTATTTTAATCTTTATTTGATTACTTCATCTATCGCCTAAATTATAACAGGTGAGTTAAATACAAAGGCAAAAAGTGTGTTTTGTTTTTGACACTCATGTGTGAGGATGCACAATATGGGCAAATAGATGGATTGGAATTAATAGCAATTATAAATTTTGTTAAAGTAGAGATGGTTTGCCCAAACTGATTCATAATTTATTCAACAAAAAGAAACGTGTCACAATTCCCTTTGTTTTGCTCCTATTAAGTTTTGTTGCCATTTTATTTTATAATGAAGGATGATTTCATATATCTACTGTAGATACAATAATATGTTAAAATATTTCTATCCGTATGTATTGATATATAAATACACATATATAACACAGGTTACAATGATAATTTATAACTTCTGTAAATATACAATTACTGAATTATTAAATACATCAACGGCTCATGCCTGGAATCCTGGTTACTTAGGAGGCTGAGATCTGAAGAACATGGCTTAAAGCCATCCTGGGCAGGAAAGTCCATGAGCCTCTTATCTCCAAAGAACCAACAGAAAATCAGAATTGGAACTGTGTCTCAAAGTAATAGAGTGGTAGCCTTGAGAAAAAAAGCTCATGGACATCACCCAGGCTCTTAGTTCAAGAACTACAATCTACCCAAAACAATCTATTTAATGTACACCTGTGAAAGGAGAATATTTCCATCACCCAAATGCACATCCATGCTCATTTGCAAGGTAACTGTGTTTTGTCTGAAGTACCAATAAACATTATCATTAAAGTAGAAAGCATTGGAACATGGGTTAATTCTGTCACTCTCATGGATTTTTCTCCACTCAAATACTCAAGTGTTACAATTATTCCAATTATTTATAATCATAGCTTTTATCTTTAATACACCTAATATTACAGTTTGAATTCAGTGTCTTGTGCCCACTAACTGGGTGTTCTTACCACTTTGTCCTATGCCCAGCCCTAAATTATCCTGATTATATTTTCAAATAGAAACTGGCTTCCTACTTGTGTATGATCTTGGCCTCATTCCACTTTATGTTATTCTTCCTGGAATTTAGAATAACAAGTGCATGGTATTATGTACAGATCTTTCATTCTGGTATGGGCTTTAGCCACTGTTCTCACAACAGTGCACTCCCATGTAGTCAGGATTTTCATAAGCTTGTCATAGCTGACTATTTTTAAATCTTTCATTTCCTGCAGGTTCTTGAGTACTGAGTTAATTTGTGTTTTTTTGGGTTGTTTTGTTTCATTTGAATCTATGTGTTGAGTTGTTCCTCACTTTTCCTTTTGTTTCTTTCCTTCTAATTCTTACCTATAGTGCTGAGAAACCATTTCTTTTTTCTCAAGATAATCAGGGTGAATATTATTTATTCCAAAGCAATTTCAGTAACATTTAAACACCATCATATCTATGAATGGTACACAAATGCTAAGAGCTGAGAAGGGTGTTTTTACTTTCACGGCAGTCTTTGGCATCACAGACAGATCATTAAATGTATGAAGATAATATAAATACAGATGAATGCCAGGAGGAGAAAAACCTATTATAAATTGTTTGACAGAGGCTTCCCTTTTAGTGAAAGAAATATATTGCTTGATGCAGGATTTCACAAAATCATATTGCTAGGAGGAACCTAAACAATCATCTAATACTATAAATTCAGAGTGATGAATTGAATTCGTGAATAAGTTACTTTTGGGTCAAATAAAATCAGGCTTCCAAAAAGAGAGTAGATTTTAAAGAAAAATAATGAATTTTATGTAAATAGTTCCTTAGCAGATTTTGTAATTTTGTAAACTAATACAGGAAAATAAAGTACAGCAAAGTAAAAGAATAAAGAACTTCACATTGAAATACTCATTTGTGTGTGTGTGTGTGTGTGTGTGTGTGTGTGTGAGTGTGTGTGTGTGTTCATGCACATGCGAGTATGCAAACGCAAATGTGCATGTTCTCATGCATGCATTCATCATTCTTGAAGCTTGATAGTGGCTAAGAACTATTACTAAGCATCTGTACCCAAGGATAGTGGTCTTCCACTTCAGCCACTTCTTTTTTTGTTTTAGATAATTTCTTGTATTTTCATGATTGGACTAGCTTTGAACAGTGGTCATCAGATCTCATACTCCCGAGAAGCTAGCTAAGCTTATTCAGCCTCTGAGTACCTAGTTAAAATTCTGAATGTCCTCTATGCTTCACTGCTCTTTTATTCTTTTCCTGAGGTAATCATAAGCCTAAGTCACATATATGTCTAATTGCTTTAAAAATACTGTTACTGCTTGGCACCAGGGGCTCCCATTGATACTCTTAACTACTTAGGAGGCTTGAGAACTGAACCCAGGCCAAAAGGTTAGTGGAATTCCTTCTCACTCTATAGCTGGGTGCATTGCATCATTTCCAACATCATTCACTATCTAGTTACTAAGATTGGAAAGACTGCGGACCCAGGCCAGTCAAGGTAGCAGGTTAGACAAGATGGTGTTCATCTCTGATGCCACTGATGATGGGAAGGCTAAAAGGACAGATTAGGTGCATGTTCTTGTGGAAAGGTAACACCTATCCTAAAATTAACCACTGATATGACACCAGCTTAGCAAAAAAAAATATACACTAAATTGAAATACCCACAATTTCCCACTACCAAAATAAGTATATACATGAACATTCAAGAATTTAGTACAATCTGTTCTTTGCTCTAATATCAGCTTCATCTGATTATCATATGATGTGACAGAATAGTGTTTCAATTAAACTTATGATAATTTAAAAAGACCTAGAAAATTCTTTGTCATTTACTAAGTTCAAATGTATGGCATATTGCCTCATTTCTTACATTTTTGACTACCACAATAAATTAATCTTATGATTATTAATAATAGTAATTTATTCTGATTTATTGCTTTACTTTGTAACAGTTTTTAAAATTTTTGCTTCTCTGCTGAGGTTGAAGTATTTAAATCGTATCATCAAAATATATTCCTTGGGTACTTAAGGCAGTTTTTTACAAAGTTTTTAACCAATGGCTTCTAATAATTCTTAATTGGTATATTATTTGGTTTATTTTTAATTTCAATTTAATTTTATTTTAATGGTAATGTACACAGGGGTTACAGTTACATAAATAAGGTAAGGTAATGAGTACATTTCTTAGGGAAGGAACATTGTTATCTCTTCCATCGATTTTTTTGTACACTCAAAACAAGAACTACTGATGATTTTGCTGTTGCTATTGATCCATGGGTTCTTTTGCTTTCTTTGTTAATGCATTTTTATTATAAAATTGATATACAGAGGGTTTACACTTAATTAAGTGTAGACTTCATTTTATTTTCTAAATTTCAAATTTTGTGCTTAAATGTTTTCTTTTGTTTCTTTAAGATAATTCTTTTTTTCAGAGGATTAGTTAATTTATTTTTGCATGATATTTACACATGTAAATTATTCAGACATATATTTTGCTTTTATAATATTTAATATGTGACTATTAAAAATTTTCTTAAATTTTATATGATTAATAATTGTAAATAATTTTTTTCTTACACTTACAAATATATTTGTCCAGGTAACAAATACTGTATTTTCAAGAAGCACATACTTTATTAAGAAAGGCTTCATTACTTGGTCACTTTGTGGAAATATTTTTACTTCTATTAAAAAAAAGTTTGAGCTCCGCATGGTGATTTTTGGCATCCATTTTCTAGCTATGGTGGGAAGTGTAAATAGGATTTGTAATTCGGGAGATACTGAGAAACGCTGTGACCTTATTATAAAACTATTCAGAGTGAAATGATTAGAGGTATAGCCATCGCTAGTGTTATATAAAGCACCTAGCTATCATATTCTAAATCTAGAGTTAAAATATCAGTAACATCAATTTTTTGTCAAAATAAAAGGATACATGTTTCCAAATGTTTATTATTTCAACTTATTTTTATAGGTTCTCATGTCACCTATTAATTTTCAGTTTTCTTAATCTATTAAAATTCCAAGTATATTGTGACTGTTTTATTTCTACTAAACTTGTAAATAGTAGTGAAATATCATGATTCCATATATTAACACACTTTTACTATCTGTGATAATTTCCTCCGTTTAATATAATTATATCAATATTCCAAATGTGTGTATGTGGCGTATATGTGTGTGTTTATGTGGTTTTTGTATGTGTGTGCTTTGTGTGTACTTTGTAATGTTTGGGAGATCACACCATTGTTTCACACATGCTAGGCCAATGTTTTACCACTGAGCTATGCTTCCTAATTATAATCCAAATAGTGTTTTACATCATGACTTTGAAACTTTCATTCCTAGTATGTTTTTACAAAATTATACAATAAAATGTGCTCCATATTCTATCCACGCTAGCAATTTTTATTGTTACTTAGAATATTCCCACTGCCTTTCCACTTCCAAACTCTTGTGTTTGTTATTGATAAAGGTTTTACTTTGCTTGTTTTCTCTCTTCATTCCTTTTCCCTTTAGAGTTTAACTCTTCTTTCTCTTATTTCTTTGGGAATTATCATATTCTTATTACAAATTCTTACATTTGTAACAGGTATATACAGTGCTTCATTTTCTATTTTATTTTTTCCCATTTTCGCTGACTTTTGGTCCAAACTATTAGATGGATTAAAAGGAAACTTGACTCACGACACTTTAGTTTTCTCCTTCTCTTCTCTGAAGTCTTTCTGTTTTTTGAAACACAATAGCAATGACATATAGCTCCTACATGGTCCATCATTCCTTCCCCTCTCACTCTCCTCTGTTGTACAGCTCAAGTTGTTATCATTCAGATTTATTATGCTACAGCATTATCTAAATCTTAACTCATTCCTAAATTGATTTTAGTTGGTTGCTTCATGTATTCTCTAAAGAAATTTTTCTATATATAATATCTGGGGTCTTGTTTTGTACAAGGTACAAATATGAGTGACTATCAAACATCTAGATATCTCTGTAGAATATTGGTCCACCTGCTCAATAAACTAGTATGTAAATTCAAGGAATACAGGTCAATCAGAACAACCTTGTAAAATGGTGTAGCTTGAACCTTCATACTAGCTTTGAATCTTATTACCATGTTAGTAGTGAAGACAAAATAGTTCTAGTACAAAAGCAGACACATAGAAGAATGTAACAGATTTGTCAAAAAATTCTTATTTTTATGGTCAATAGATTTTGAAATCTATCCTATGACTTTATGAATTAAAAATAGAATCTAAAATCGGTGTATTTGCACTATTGTCTCTCAAGATTTAAAGAATGATCTTAGACTACTACCTCAATCCTTTTTTGTTTTGTTTTGTTTTTTGTCATTCATGGGGCTTGAACTCTGGGCTTAGGCGCTGTCCGTCTGCTCTTCAGCTCAACGTGAGTGCCCTACCGCTTGAGCCACAGCACCAGATCTGGTTTTCTAGTGGTTTATTGGATATAAGATTCTCATGGACGTTCCTGCTCGGGATGGCTTTAAACTGTGATCTTCAGATCTCAGACTTCTCAGTAGCTAGGATTACAGTTATGAGCCTCAGGCACCTGTCTTACCTCCATCCTAACACTAAAATTTAAAATAAAAAATGATTATCAAACTAAATGTGAGATGTGAAAACCTATAAAACATAAATGTAAATGACATTGCATCAGTAAAGGTTTCAAAAAATTTGACATGGAAAGCATTAGTGGCTAAAGAAAGCAAGAATAAACTGGATTATATCAAGTGATAGCCTTTCATAATTCAAAGGACACTATAACCAAAGTTAAAACATATCCAATTAAAACATATCGAACAGATACAGGGAACATATTTGTTAATCCTACAGTGTTAATGCTACAATGAGTCTGAATCTTAAGTATTTTTATATCTTCTAATTCTATGTAAATTTTTCCTGAATAGGATAATTCTTTAAAGAACATATGTAAATTAAGTCAATAGGAGGAGCATATGAAATAAGCTCCTCTTTAGTATCTAAGAAAAAAGAAAAAGAAAACTCACTACTATGACCCTAATATAAAAATATGACACAAAATATAGTACTGCATTTGTGAAGAAATTGATAGCCTCTATATAGGAGAATGATTTGTGTAATACTGCGATCATTTTAGCAAGTGAGATTCAAGTCTTCAAAAGGTCAAAGACAATTGTAGATGATCCAGCCATTACACTTCTATGTATGTATTAAAGAGAAGTAAAAAACTTGTTTGGACAGGGAATGTAGTTCATTGACAGTGCACTTGAATAGTATGTGTGAGACACTGGAAATAATCCCCAAAAACCAATTTTGAAAAGACACACTATAGAGGATGTATGCTGGAAATATTCCTGTAACAGAATTTTATATCTACTTTAATGTCTGTTCTAAATTTACAACATTTCTATTTGAAGAAATGCAAGTGTGTTAAAATTATGCTTGGAAAACCTATTATTATCCAATTTACTTCCGAAGCACTAAAATATATACAATAAAAGGAGATTATATTTTGCATGTGAATTTCATGTCAGCAAATAAAGAAAACTATTGTTAAAAATACTTCACACAAATTGCAGAATACCTAAAAAGATGTTTTCAGTGTTGGCTAAAAATTCATTGTAAACTACAGCGTTTAAAACAAAGATGTGTTTTCTGTGTAATTTGAGTTTTTTTGGTCTTTTTTTTTGAGTTTATACAGAGATGACTCAATCAAAAATTGGATGTAATAACTGCAATATCTAGGAATTATGCATCACTAATAAGTAATTGATAACCTTTTCTGGAAGAAACTTTTAGCAAATGACAGGAGACCCAAATCTATGCATCTGCATTTTATGAAAGTCATATGTTACTTAGTCAATCCAATTGCTTTTCTCTACTTCGCTAGGAAAAAAATTATTCTCAATGTAAGAGCCAATAGCAGTGAAAAGAAACAAAATACATAATCATCTTGATTTATTTGTGAAACTATGAAATGAAATAAAACAATTCCACTTATGCGACTCCAATATTAGTACCTATGAATCTGTTCCTGAATGCCAATATCCATTGAATTTTTTAAATTTTAATTTCTACCAACATATAAAAACTAGAACAAGAAAACAAATATAGTCTGAGAGCAAACCAGCCTTGGACTAATTTTCTTAATTGTTTGAAATTACAAAAGAATTTATACCATGAAGAAAATGATTTTTTTCCTATGGAAATCAATTAAGAATGTTTATTATTTAATATAACAAAAATACCAAACAAGAGTATTTTTATATAACATTACAAATATAATTTTATTACTATAGTAAAATAGAATAAAAAACCAGTCCCAATGTATTATCATTATTCTTAATTCCTAATCATAGCCTAAATATCTTAAACAAACTAAATAGTCATGTCTTTAACATAAACCTAAATATTCTATACTTTTTAACTCAACATTTTTCAGGGACATATATTCATGTTTCTAAGAAATGTTCACAGCGTTTAAAAAGTGCTTTTGTGAAATTAATGTGATATATTTTTGTTGTTGTCGTTGTTGTTTGCAAGGCCTGTGCATTATCGCTAAGCCGTTTTAGGCTCAATGCCAGCATTCTACAACTTGAGGCACAGAGCTAATTCCCGTTTTTAGTGGTTAATTAGAGATAAGAATCTAACAAGTACTTTTTTTTGGGGGGGGGTTCCAGTCGTGGGGCCTGAACTCTGGCCTGGGCGCTATCCCTCAGCTCTTCAGCTCAAGGCTACTTGAGCCACAGCCCCACTTGAGCCACAGCCCCACTTTCAGCTTTTTTCTTTTTGCTTATGTGGTGCTGAGGAATCGAACCCAGGGCCTCATGCATGCAAGGCAAGTGCTCTACCACTGAGCATTCTTCCCAGCCCTAGACTACGTTTTCTAATTATATGAGCTTTTTAAATTGGCACATCTCTAGTGGTAGATTATGAAGTAATGGTTGGTCAAGTAGAGGGTATTTTAAAATGATGACAGGAAGTGACTACTACTAAATATTGGAGTATTTTGAGAAGGCAGTGATGATAAAATGTTCTAGAACTGAAGGTGATGTTCATAGTCCAACTTTAGACATTCTATGAATCATTGTATTTTATCAAAGAATTTCAGATTGCATTTACATTAACTTTAAGAAAAATTTTAGGATAGTAGTGGGTGAACCTGAGTGATAATTTAGAATTTAAAATCAGAGAATTCTGTAATAAATGAGTTTAGTATGTTGATGAATAAGACTATCAATAAATTATTATCTGTAACATATCCTCTGAGTGACTATGTGTGATATTGCTAGCCAGTGAATATTCTGCAAAATTATGTAAACTGAGGGATGAAATAGGATTGGGAGGAATGAGGGATAATGAACCTCAAGGTGCATTGTATTATCCATGAAATGTGTCTTAGTGGTAGACTGTTTGCTTTGAATGTATGAAGCCCTGGGTCTGATTCCTCAGTAATACATAAACAAAAAAAGCTGGAATTGGCACTATGACACAAGTCGTAGAGTGCTAGCATGAGGAAAAGAATTGCAAGGACATTGCCAAGGCCCTGAGTTCAAGCCCCAGGATTAGCCAAAAATAAAAAAGATGCATCGTATTAAGCCAGGCACTAGAGGCTCATGCTTGTTTTCCTAGATACTCAGGAGGCTCAGGATGGAGGTTTGAAGCCAACGCTGGCAGGAAAGTCTGTGAGATTCTTATATCCAATTAAATATCAGAAAAATCTGAAATTGCTTCTGTGCCTCAAGTGATAGAGTTCTGGTGTTCATCCAAAGGAGCTCAGGGACAATGCCTAGACCCAGAGTTCAAACCTCAGGAGTGAAAAAAGGCAAAAAAACTCACTTTACACTATTCATAAACTGCTTTGTCAAACAGCAATTCCCATTCAACTACTTAATGTTAATTAAAAAATACGATAAGAATAAAATACGAATCATTTTGGGAACAAGACATAGAATTGAAAGGTTGTTTACAGGGGACAAAGTAAATTTTATATCAGGCAGTTTGAGTTGAAATTTGTTCTTTTCTTCTTACATCATTTATGAAAGTGATATTACTGCCAGTTATGGGTCAATTTCCTTGAGGAACAAGACTGTATTCTGCTTTCTTTTCATAGGAAACCATACAGGTGATTTTTTTGTCTCTCTTTTTTTTAAATTGTGAAAGTACCTTACATAGGGGTTACAATTACACGGGCAAGGTAATGAGTACATTTCTTATTAAGCATTGTTGCCTCCTCCTTTGTTTCCCCTTTCCAACCCTTCCCATCTCCCCCTCATCCCTCCCAGCAAAGTTGTACATTTCAGTTTTTAAAATAAAATCTTGTACATCTCATTGTTCCAATGGGTCCATCTGTATCCCTATTTAAACAATCTCTATTTTCACACACCTCCACAAATTATACCAACATCAAATACAGTGAAAGCAGGGGATATACCGAGGGGGATGGATATACAAAGCAACAAAAAAATCATCTTATAGTATGTTAGGAACAATCACAAGAAAGAAAAAAATTGAATCCTTATCTTGGGGTTCATTTCGCCTAACATCAACTTAACTGACCATTTCTGCTGGTCTCAGACATAAATTATTTACTGCAAATAAGGGAAACCATGGGACTTACATTTCTTTGGGCCCGGCTTAATTCACTTAATTCAATTTTTTCCAAGTCTTTCCACTTCCTAACAAGTGGGGCAATGTCATTCTTTCTGATGGGGGCATAGAATTCCATTTTTATACCACGTTTTCTTGATCCATTCATCTTCTGAGGGGCATCTGGGTTGGTTCCATATATTACCTTTGGTAAATAAATCTGCGATAAACATGGTAGTGCTTATAGCTTTGTTTGTGAACATTTGGGTAAATGCCCAAAAGTGGGATTGCTGGGTCATAGGTGAGCTCTATGTGGAGTCTTTTGAGGAACCTCCATACTACTTTCCAAAGTGGTTGAACAAGTTTACACTCCCACCAAGAATGCTGCAAGGTTCCCTTCTCTCCACATCCCCTGCAGCATCTGTTCTTATTAGAGTTCTTGATATAGCCATTCTAACTGGGTGAGGTGGTATCTCAATATTGTTTTGGTTTGCATTACTTTTATGGATAGGGAGGTTGAATATTTCTTCATGTGTCAATTGGGCATCCTTCTTTTCTCTTTACAGAAGTTTCTCTTTAAGACTTTAGCTTGATAGTTTTTGTCCTTCCCCTCTACAAATTATACCAACATCAAATACAGTGAAAGCATGGGTTATAGCATGGGGGAGAGACATTAGTGGTTATGTCAAAAAACAAACTTTACAACTTTGGCGGGGGGTAGTTGGGGTGGGGTAAAGATCGGGTTGGGGGAGGTAGGGGGACTATGGGAATGGATGGGAAGCGGAAACAAACAGGAGGCAACAATGCTTGATAAGAAAGGAACCGTTATCTTGCCCATGTAATTATAAATCCTCTGTACGGTATTCTCACAACAAAAAGAAAGAAAGAAGAAAGAAAGAAAGAAGAAAGAAAGAAAGAAAGAAAATAATAACCAAAAAAGAAAAAGAAATGTACTCATTACCTTGTTCATGTAACTGTAACCCCTCTTTACAGTATTTTCACAATAATAACCAATTTTAAAAAAAGAAAAAAAAGACTTTAGCTCACTTATTTATTGGGCAGTTGTTTCTTTGAAGATGTGTTGTTGGGGAATTCAATTTTTTGAGTTCCAAATATATTTTAGATATGAGACCCTTGTCCGTTGTATGGCTAGTGAAGATCTTCCAATCCGTGGGCTTTCTCTTGATCTTTCTAGCTAGGTTCTTTGCCATGCAGAAGCTCTGCAATTTCATGTAATCCCATTTGTACAACATTTACTTTAATTGTTGTGTTTCTGGGTATCTATTAAGAAAATTTCGGCCTGTGCCAAGGAGACCTAGGGTAGCTCCTAATCTGTCCTGTAATGTTTTCAGAGTTTCTGCTTTGACCCTGAGGTCTTTGAACCATTTGTAGTTGATTCTGCTGCAGGGTGATATATAAGGATCTAGCTTTAGCTTTTTACAAGTAGTTAACCAATTTTGCCTCCACCATTTACTGAAGAGGCTGTCTTACTTCCATTCTAGTTTTTTAGCTCCCTTACCGAGGATTAAGTTGCTATAGGTCTGTGAGTTCATTTCTGAGTTTTCAAATCTATTCCATTGGTCCTGAGGTCTGTTCTTGTGTCAGTACCAAGCTGTTTTGATTACTATGGCTTTGTAGTAGTGTTTGAAATTTGGTATTGATATTCCTCTTGCAATGATCTTTCTGTTGAGGATCATTTTAGTTATTCGGGGTCGTTTATTGTTCCATATGAATTTTTGGATTTCCTTTTCTATTTCGTGGAAGAATAAGGTTGGAATTTTGATAGTTATCGCATTGAATTTGTATATAGCTTTGGGAGGTATTGCCATTTTCAAGATGTTGATCCTTCGAATCCAGGAGCATGGGAGGTTTTTGCACTTCCTAAGTTCTGCTTTGATTTCCTTTTTCAGGTTTGTAAAGTTTTCGTCATAAAGATTCTTCACTTCTTGGATTAAGTAAATTTCTACGTATTTTATATTTTGTGTGGCTATTTTGAATGGAGTTGCCTTCCTGATTTCACCCAGGCTTTACTCAGTGTTGTCATAAAGATAAGCCATTGTTTATTGAGGGTTAATTTTATACCCTGCTTCTTTGCCAAAGTTTTGAATCAGCTTCAGTAATTTGGAAGTGGAGGCAGTTGGATTCTTTAAATAGAAAATCATGTCATCTGTAAATAGTTTTACTTCATCTTTCCCCATTTGGAACCCCTTTGGGTTTCCATCTTGTCTTATTGCGGTAGCTAGGCATTCTTATACTAAGTTGAAGAGAAGTGGAGAGAATGGATATCCTTATCTCATTCCTGAGTTAAGAGGAAATGGCTTTATTTTTCCAACATTAAGTATAATGCTGGCTGTAGGTTTGTCATGTACAGCTTTCTTTGTATTGAATAATGATTCCTGGATTTCTAATTTTTTCAGACCCATCATCATAAAGGGTTTGATGGATCTTGTCAAATGCTTTTTCGGCATCTGTTGAGATAACCATGTGGTTTTTATCCTTGCTCTTTGTTGATGTGATGAGTTATATTAATTGATTGTGTATATTGGACCAGCTTTGCATCCCTGAAATGAAACCTGTTAGATTGTGATGTATGATTTTTTGGATGAATTTTTGAAGTTTATTGACCAAAATTTTGTGGAGAAGTTTTGTGTCAATATTCATCAGAGAAATGGGCCTATAGTTCTCTTTATTTAATGACTCCCTGCCTGTTTTTGGAATAAGGATTATTATGGATTCATAGAATGAGTTCTGTAGTGAATTTTCCCTTTAAATTTCATTGAAAAGTTGGAGGAGTATTGGTATGAGCTCTGTTTTGAGGGACTTGTAGAATTCTGCTGTAAATCCATCTGGTCCTGGGCTTTTCTTCGATGGGAGGACTTTTACTGCTGTTTCTGTTTCAATCCTTGATATGGGCCTGTTAAGATGGCTTATCTCATTTTAGTTTATTTTTGGCATTTCCATATTTGCTAGGAAAAGGTCCATTTATGCCAAGTTCTCAAACTTATTAATATAAAGGTTTGAGAAGCATTCCCTTATAATGCTCTGAATCTTGTTGTTTCTGTGGTGATGTTTCCATTCTCATCTCTGAATTTATTTATTTGGGTGTGTTCTCTTCTTGTTCTGATAAGATTTGCTAATGGTGTTTCAGTTTACTTAATTTTTTCGAAGAACCAACTATTTGTTTTGTGGATTCTTTCTATGGATTTTTTTTAAAATGCTAATTCGTTTAATTCCTATTTAATTTTAATTATTTGTTTCCATGTACTTGATTGGGGCCTATCTTGTTGCTCTTTTTCAAGGAGGTTCAAATATCTCATAAAATTGTTGGTTTCAGATCTCTCCAATTTGTTGATGTAAGAACTCAGAGCTATAAACTTGTCTCTGAGTACAGTCTTTGCTCTGTCTTAGAAGTGCTGGTAATTTGTGTTTTCATTTTTGTTGATTATCATGAATATTTGAATTTACTTTCTAATCTCTTCCATGACACACTGGTGATTCAACAGTATGTTGTTCAGCCTCCATATGTTAGAGGACTTTTTTTGGTGGCCTTTGGTGTTGAGTTCTAATTTTATTCCCTTGTGGTCTGAGAGAATGCATGGTAAAATTCAATGTTTCGGAATTTGGACATGTTTGCTTCATGACCTAAAATGGGGTCTATTTTGTAAACTGTTCCGTGTGAGGCTGAGAGAAACGTGTATTCTGATGCTGCTTGGGGAAATATTCGGTAGATGTCTGTTAAATCTAGTTGATCCATGCAGTTGTTTAGATCTGCAGTTGCTTTGTTAAGTTTTGCCGACTTCATCTGTCTTGTGGGTATAGTGGTGACTTAACTTCTTCAATTTATGTCTTTGGGTATATGTGAGCTTTAAGGGAAAATAGTGTTTCTTGAATAAATCTGGGTGATCTGTTGTTTGGCAAATAGAGATTTAGAATTGTAATATCCTCCTGAAGGGGAGATCCCTTAATTAGTATGTAGCAACCTTCTTTATGTCTTCTCACTAATTGTAATTTGAAGTCTAGTTTATCTGATATTAGGATTGCCACTCAAGCCTCTTTATGGGGCGATTTGCTTGGTAGAATTTATTCCAGCTTTTCACTTTCAAAATGTGTTTGTTTGTATGAGCAAGTTGTGACTCCTGAAGGCAGCAGAGAGAAGGATCTTGCTTTTTAATCCAACTAGACAGTCTATCACTTAATTGGAGAGTTAAGTCCGTTAATGTTGAGTGTTAGGACTGAGAGGTGTTTGGGAGTTCCTGCAATGTTATCCACCTTGGGTGCTGGAGCAACTAGATTCTTCCTATGGTTCTTGAATTCTCAGTTTGGGTGCAGTTTCTTGTTCTTTATTGTGGTCTTGTTGTTTTTCTATGTGTAGGACATCGTTTAGTGTCTTTCATTGGGCTTGTTTGTTGGAGGTATATTGTTTCAGTTTTTCTTTGCTCTGGAAGGTTTTTATTTGACCTTCGGTTATGAAGGAGAGCTTATCTGGGTACAGTATGCTTGATTGATAGTTGTTCGTCTTTAGGACATGGCCTACATCATTCTAGGCTCTTCTTGCTTTAATTGTCTGCACTGAGAAATCTGAGGTGATGCTAATTGGTTTCCCTTTGTAAGTAGTTGATCTATTCTACTTGACAGCTTTAAGGATTTTTTTCCTTGGAATTGATCCTGTGTGGATTATAATGTACTGGTGAGATATTCTGTCCTAGTTGGGTCTATTTGTGGTTCTAAAAGTTTCTTGTATCTGAATAGGCCTATCTTTTTGCATGTTTGGGAAGTTCTTTGCTATGATCATGTTAACCAAATTTCCTAGACCATTACATTCTGTCTCTGGGGGCTGGGAAGGTAGCTCAGTGGTAGAACTCTGGCCTTGCATGCATGAGGCCCTGGGTTTGATTCCTCAGCACCATATAAGCAAAAAGAAAAAAAAGCCGGAAGTGATGCTGTGCCTCAAGTGGTAGAGTGCTAGCCTTGAGCTGAAGAGCTGAGGGACATCGCCCAGGCCCATAGTTCAGGCCCCACGACCGGACCCCCCCAAAAAAATTTCTGTCTCTAGGTGCTCCTCTACACACATTATCCTCAGATTAGGCTTTCTGAGAGTGTCTTCCAAATGTTGAATAGATCTATCATATTTCTTGGATTTCCCTTGGATAGTTTATATACTTTCTCTGTAATAACCTGGCTGTCCTCAATCCCTCAGATTTGCTCCTCTGCATAGTCTAACCTACTGTGGAGACTTTCTACTTTGTTTTTTATTTCTTTTCCTTCTAATTGGTCAGCTTTAATGGCTTCAAATTCTTTGTTGGAGCTTTGTTTTAGATCTTGTATGAACTTCTTTACCTCCTTAATTTGGGGTTCAGTGTTTATTCTCAAATCACTTAGTTGACTGGTTATGGTTTCCCTGGACACACATTCTTTCTGTTGGGCTCTATTCATCATTCCCTTTGTGGTCTCCCTGAATTCTTTCAGCATTCTATTTATGGATTCCATGAATGCCTGTGTTGATCTTTTTCTATTGTCATCCCCCTCTCCAAAGTCCTGTATTACTCTTGGATTAGCTTCCTCATGTTCATGCAATTCCTGTAGTTCTCTTTGACTGTTCTTAGTCTGCTCGCACAATTCCTGTATTTCTTTTTGACTGTTCTCAACCTGCTCACGTAATTCCTGTATCAATCTTTGAGTAGCTTCCTCAGTCTCATGAGATTCCAGTATTAATCTTTGGTTTGCCTCTCTCTCACTATCACGCTCACATTGAATCCTTTGTAGGTTTTCAATCTTTTCATTGATCATGTTTACCAGTAGTGTTTGTGGAGATTTTTGGGAACTCTCTTCTGGATTATTCATTAACTATTCTGTCAACTGATTTTCATGAGTGGGAATTCAGATACCTGGACTTGCCATTTTCCTTGTGTTGTTTCCTGCTTGTTCTGCCTATTTGGTATAAAAGTAACACCAATTTTTTGCTAGAACAAAATTTTAAGGCAAGCATCATCAAAGTTCTGTAATTGCACAGACAAAAGTCAGCAGATACAATCTAGTTCAACAGATACAATCTACTGAACATCAAAAAACTATGGCTTAATGAGTTAAGAACAGCAAAGAAGAATTTGGCAAACCACAAATTATTTATTTTAGTGAGAAATGTGGGCAAAAATAGGATTAGTGGGATTTGGAGAGGTAAAAGTATAGTGAATTAAACCAAGTCCTAATCTTAGAGAGGGAAATGGATTAGACAGAATGATAGAAGCGCGATTAAGAAAAAAAAGAAAAAAATGGAAATACAAAAATTTAAATTTAAAAAGTGAAACACTTAAAAATTATGTGTTTAAAGACGTTATTGAGAGAAGAAAAGGATAGGATGAGAGGAAAGGAGGGATAGAAAGGAGACATAAAAAACTAAAAAATAAAAATTCTTAAAAGAAGTTACTTGAAAATTATATAGTTATAAAGAGGCATAATACTGCTCTTAAAGAATTTTAGCCTAAGAGGTTGTGAACTGAGTAATAAAATTCTGGATTAAGTATGTACACAACGGGGCATAAGGTCTAATATTTGACGATGGGTAAATATCTGGGGATGATCAGAATAGCAATTAAGTCTTACAAAAAAGAAAGAGAAAAAAATGAAAAGAATAAAAAAAAAATAAGGACCAAAAGGTTCAGAAGAGATTTTTTTAAACACACACACACACACACACACATTTACACCTAAAATAATAATGATGAGAAGAAAAAAAATTAATAGAAAATATTATTTAAAAAATTAAAATAAAGGTACAAAAAAAGAGTTCTTTGATTTTTTTTGGGTGGGGGGGTTAGAATGTGAAGATAGTCTATTTCCCCTGTGTCCATAATCAGTCTCTTGGTGGAGTCTCTGGTCTACTTGTGGTGTTTGTTTTTCCTGTGGCTTGATTAGTTGCTTAAGTCAGTTCGTTTGAGCTGGCAGAAAATTGCTCGTTATTACCCAGAATTTTGAGATCCTCCTCTCAGGCTAGTTCATTGGGAGGGAGATCTGCCTTGAGTATCACGAAAGAGGGAGATGGCTGTTTCTTCTAATTTTGAGATGCCGTAATGAGGCTAGCTTCTGGGTAGGGTTGAGGCCTTTCAGCAAACAGTAGCTTTTCCCTGAGGTGCTACCTCCTGAGACACACACAGCCCAGCCTGGAGCCAATCTCAGGGTTTATGTTTACTGAATTTCAATTGATTGTCTCTGCTGCTGTAGGGAGGGGCAGCCTCTGGCTCGGTTTACCCAGTCAAGAAAGTCACTCCTCCAAGGACGGGGCTTCTTTGCCTGGGCTGGGTGACTTCTCTTGGGTGGAACTGATCCTGGCAAGTCAGGTCATGTTCCTGTTACCTCCTAAATGTGTCTTGTTTTCTTCCAAGGACTGAGTTGGAGATAGCTGTTCAAATGGGCCTTTGTCAGTATCAAAGTTAGAGATCTCTGGTGGTGGTCTTACCTCCTCAGCTCCCTGAGAAGGAGTGAGGATGTCAGCGTTCTAGTCATGTCAGAGTCTTGGTTCCTGGGCCATCTCTGGTTTGCGATCGGCAGTATGAAGATATCTGCTCCTTGTCACTTCTTACTGGTGTTGAGTAGAATCTGCTGTCCCGCTGTGTCTGGCATCTTTGTCCTGGACTCTGTGTTATAGGTATGGTGGCTATGGCAGCTGCCACTGCTGCCACAGCTGCCACAACCATGGCTACCAGCAAGTGCTCTGATCTGTCTCCTTGCCTGGATATTCCTTCTCTGGCCAAACTCTCTGTACTGTGATGGGACACTTGTTCTGATTCTGTAGCCTAGGACTGTGCACTGGAACAGTAAAACTGCTTTCTATGCGAGAGCTTGTTTCACCTCTAGCTTTGCCTCTACTCTCTCCCTCTGAACACATTTTTGGCTTCTTATTGAAGTATATCTGATATTTTAATGTAGATTTGTCCAAATATAATATTAGGTTAATCAATTATTTCATTAGGACAATGTTGGCCAGATTTATTTCCAGTAAATCTTATCCCTTATAATAAATGAGAACATGCTGTGTCAGTCTCGTATTAATATGACAAAATACTTTATAAAATTAACTTCAAAGGACCAAACATTAATCTTGGTTTCTGATTTTATACATTTCAATTTACATTTCTTATCTTCATTGCTTTTGGTTGGTGGTGGTACAGAACCACATATCAGGAACATGTGATGGAGTATGTGTATTCATGGAAGTTAGGAAGTAAAGAAAAAGAAGAATAGGAGTAGGATAGGGAGAAAAGGGAGGAGGGGATGAAGGAGAGGAAGAAGGAAAAGTAAAAGGAGACAGAGAAGTAAACGAAGGAAGAGGAAGAAAGGACTTTGATCATAAATCTTCTTTGATCACAAGTTCTCAGTGACCTAATCTCTATAACTATGCCCATTTGAAAGGATTCACCTCTTTATGACAACATAGTGAAACCTAATTATTAATCCCAATCCTTTATTATTTCAGATTTAATTTCTGGGTAGATCTTTTTATACAATTGTGATAACTTCTGTTCCTAAATATCAGAGATGCTATTTGGCATAGAGTTGGTTTGCTTATACCATTGCTGGAGAGATGAATGAAATATTTTGAGCTTAAATACATTTTATTTAACAGATAAGGAAGCTCCTAGAGGTTTCATTTGGTGATCACTCAAAAATGACTATTTATCTAACTCATAATGACTTGAATTTTTCATAATTTTATGGCATTTCCATCAAGTATTTGTCATCAATAGTGAGGTTCTTTACTTCAAGTTGAAGGAAAAATAAATACTATCACGATGATTTATCAGAATTATTCTTTAAAGAGTAGGTATAATATGAATTTCCTATCATTCAAAAATTAGTTATCTTCAAGTCTATAGGAATAATTGGATAAGTGATTAAATATCTTGATTTAGTTATCTTATACTGAGGTTGATTCAATTTCTAAAAATCACTGTTGACATAAAATACATGAAATTCAGTGTTTCTCTGAAATGACTTGGTAATCAAACCTCAAAAATACATGACTAGTAACAAAGATATTTATATACTCACAAAATGTATGAATCTACAAAAGCTAAAAAAGATTAGGTGTAAAAGAACATAAAATCATGTGACCACAGTATATAATATTTAATTTAATGAAAAAATGCTTTATTCAGCCTTACAGAGCCTTTTGTTTTAAGCTTACATGAGAAATTTTTAACGATCACTTTTTTGCTTTTGAATAATAGAATATATCAATTTGTTTAAAGATTCTGCCATTTAAACCTTAGAGTGCATATTTTTTCATAAAAATGAAAAATATTTTTCACAATGCAAGTTCAGGTTTAATAACAATAAATATCTAAATGTTAATTTGTTAAATTGAGACTCTAGAATTCAAATAATACAATTTATTTTATTCTTACATATATTAAATCTATGCTAAATATGGGTGTCTCAAGCTTGTAATCCTTGCTACTCAGAAAGCTGGGGTTCAAAGTCAGCCTTGCCAAGAAAGTTTGTGAGACACATCTCAATTAATCAAACACACACATCACAACACAAACACACACACACACACACACACACACACACACACACACACACACACACACACACACACACACACACACAAACACACAAAGCCAGAAATAGAATGGTGACTCAAATGATAGAGCAATATCCTTGAGGAATAAAACAGCAACAACTAAGAGATAGTTCTTGAGTTAAAATCACAAGAACAAAACACACACACACACACACACACACACACACAATATTATGTCTAAATGCTTATTTTAGTTTGAAGAAATAAACAATATCATGAAAAGTAAATTTGTTACTTATCTTGGAACATTTGAGAAGTTGATTTTAGTATAATTTGTCTTAAGATATAACATAGGTTATTAAAATTAATCTTAATCTAGTTATTATTTATAATTACTCATAATAATTTAGAGTACAACAGTTGGGATTTTTCTATAGCCATAAGAGATATTCTGAGTAAAAGGAAGAGAGGAATATAGGAAGAAAGAAGAAAGAAAGAAAGAAAGAGAGACAGAGAGAGAGAAAGGAAGAAAGAAAGAGAAAGAAAGAAAGAAAGAAAGGAAGGAAGAAAGGAAGGAGAGAATGAGAAAGAGGCAGGGATGGATGGAAGGAAAGAGGAAGCAAAGAAGAAAGGAAGGAAGGAAGGGAGGGAGAAAGGATGGGTCAAAACAATTTAATTCATAAAATCTATTTAGCCCAACATAACCTCCATGTAATTAATCCTTTAGTAAAGTCAAGTTTGCAATTTTCACTTCTTTGCATGTTCTCCATGCATGAATGAAACCAACAAATGAAGGATCATAAAGAACCAGGTGAATCTGTTTGCATCTGTAGTAATATGTATGTAAATCTTTTCCTCATTTTTTATACATCATCAAATAACATTTGCAAATAATTTACATTTAGTTATAAACATTCTAAAAATTGATGAAACTACAGGATTTCAATACATTATATAATGTGAATACAATTATTTTTAATGTTATTAATATTAAATTCTTCATGTTATATTAATTATAAAAATTTATTATGCATTTTATCAGATGAATTAGCATCCTCTGATTTTGGTTTCTGTGGGAGTCCTAATAGCCAACTGTAATTAAAATCAAAGGATATCTGTATTTCATGGCACAAACGAATATTTCTGAAAGCAATTAACTCATCGGAGATTGTTGAAATAAGTTATCGGGTCCTTTAAATGCAGTATCATTTCATCTGTAAAAAGGGATAGGTTTACTTCTTCCCTATTTGGATCCCCTTTATGTTTTTCTTTTTATTTACTTATTTATATTTTTATTGTGAGAATACCGTACAGAAGAGTTACAATTACATGGGCAAAGATAACATATACATTTCTTATCAAGCATTGTTGCCTCCTCTATGTCTCCCCTTCCCATACCTTCCCATACTCCCGCCACCCCACCCAAACCTCACCCCACTCCTCACCAAAGTTGTAAAATTCATTTTTCGACATAACGACTTGTACATCTCATTTTGCAATGGGTCCACCTGCATCCCTAATTAAACAATTTCTTTTTTCCCTTCCCCTCCACAAATTATACCAACATCAAATACTGTGAAAGCATGGGTTATACCATGGGGGAGGGACATACAAAGCAAGAAAAAATCATCCTATAAATATGTTAGAAACAATTGCAAGAAAGGAAAAAAAATATTTGAATACTTATGTTTTTCTCTTTCCTATTGCTCTTGCTATAAATTACACTACCATATTGGAGTGCACATTGAGAGAGTGCACATCCTTTTCTCATTCCTGATTTTAATGTCTTCATGCTTCCACCGTTAGGTAAATGCTAATTATCTCTGCCCTATACATACTATGTATTATATCGAGGAATGTTCCATGTATTTCTAGCTTCTCAGATCTTTTAATCATAAAGATGTATTGGAGCTTGTTAAAAGCTATTTCTACATCCCTACAGACAATCATGTGTTTCTTGTCCCTCCTTCTGCTGATGGTTTGTATGATGTTTATTGACAAGAATATTGAATCCAATTGTATCTTAGGAAGAATCCTATTTGATTATACAATATAACTTTTCTGTTAGTTGCTGAAATTGGTTGGTGAGAATTCTATTAAGAAGTTATGCATCATTGCTTGTCAAAGAGTTGGTTTCATAGTTTTCTTTTTTTGGTGAGTCCCTATGTGATTTGGCGAAGATCTAATTCTAGCTTCATAGAATGTGTTTGATAATTCCATTTCCCTCTCTATTCCATTAAAGACTTATTTCTGTGTATTGTAAGTTCTTTGCAGGCATTAATTTCATGGTACATTCATTGAGTCTTAGATTTTTCTTGAATGGGATGTGGTTTATTGACATTTCATTTTCATTTCTTCTTATGTGTTACTCCTTGGTTCAGATCGAGTATAGGAAAGCATCAATTTCTCCAGGATTCTCGTGGAGATTGGCATGAGGTTTTCAAAGTTCTCTCTTATATCATTCTCTATTTTGCTTATATCTGTCGTTTGGTCTCATATTTGTCTTTAATTTTCTCTATTTGGATGAGTTATCTTATTGCTTTGGGTATTTTTTTATTATGAAGGTGATATACAGAGGGGTGGGTTACAGTTACATAAGTAATGAGTACATTTTTAACAGTGTTACCCCTTGTTCATTTTTGCCTGCTTCCCCCAAACCTGACATCCCACTCCCACAAGTTGTAAAGTTCATTTGTAACATAGGGTCTAGTGTATATCATTGTTGCTTTGGTTAATCTTTGTCCCACTATTTCGGTGATTTCCCTCCTCTTCCCCAAATCAGATTAACATGTATAAAACAAAGGGTGCATAAATCAAAAACAGTGACTAGAGGGAATAAGCCAAAGGGTAAATCTAAATAGAAACAACTAAAAACAGTTCTCTATACCATCATCTTCTATCCATTTCTTGGAGCTCATTTCTATAAGCATCATTTTAGATGGTGATATGCATGTTACTATTGAGCTATTGTGAATATCCTAGACATATTCTAGTTTTTCCAAATGAGTGAAAATATGTAGCCTATGATTTTTTGTGTCTGGCTTGTTTGACTTGTTATGTTTCCAAATTATTCCATTTCCTTACAAATGGGGCAATGTCATTCATCTGATGGAAGCAGAGATTTATGTTGTGAATATATACGACATTTTCTTGATCCATCATTGTTGGGTGATAGGAGAACTCTATTGAGGAACATCTGTACTTCTTTACAGAGTATTTGAAGAAGTTTACATTTCCACCAATAGTGCAGTAATGTTCCTTTTTGGCCACATTCCCCACCAGGCCAGTAATGTTCCATTTTGGCCCCATTCCCAACCAGCCCAGCTTCTGTTATTAATAATTTTCTTCATAATTGTCCTTCTAACTGGGGTGAGGTGGAATCTCAATGTTGCTTTGAGTTGGACTTCTTTTATGGCCAGAAATGTTCCATATTTCTTCATGTGTCCATTGGTCATTCATATTTCTTCTTCAGAGAGGTCTCTCTTTAAATCATTCTTCAAGGAAATAGAAGATGTAATCCAAAATTTATATGGAACAATAAAAGACCCCGAATAGCAAAAACACTCATCAACAGAAAGAACGCTGCTGGAGGAATATCAATACCAAATTTCAAACTCTACAATAAAGCCATAGTAATCAAAAGAGCTTGGTACTGGCAAAAGAACAGACTTCAGGACCAATGGAATAGAATTGAAAACCCAGAAATGAACCTACAGACCTATAGCCATCTAATCTTCGATAAGGGAGCTAAAAAAATAGAATGGAAGAAATACAGACTCTTTAGTAAATGGTGCTGGCAAAATTGGTTAACTACTTGTAGAAAACTAAATCTAGATCCTTATATATCACCCTGCACCAGAATCAATTCCAAATGGATCAAAGACCTCGGAGTCAAAGCAGACACTCTGAAAACATTACAAGATGGAGTAGGAGAAACCCTAAGTCTCCTTTGCGCAGGCCAAAATTTTCTTAATAGAGACCCGGAAACACAACAAATCAAAGAATGGTTGGACAAATGGGATTGCATGAAGTTGCTGAGCTTCTGCATGGCACAGGACATAGCTAGCAAGATCAATAGAAAACCCATGGATTGGGAGAAAATTTTCACTAGCCATACAACGGACAAGGGTCTCAAATCTAAAATATACTTGGAAATCAAAAAATTAAATCCCCCAACAACAAATCCTCAAAGAAACAACTGCCCTATAAATAAGTGGGACATAGGTTTAAAGAGAAACTTCTCTGAAGAAGAAAGAAGGATTGCCAATATACACAAGAAGAAATGCTCAACTTCCCTAGCCATAAAAGAAATACAAATCAAAACAACATTGAGATACCACCTCACCCGAGTTAGAATTGCAAAAATCAAGAACTCTAATAACAACAGATAATGGAGGGGATGTGGACAGAAGGGAACCTTACTTCATCGATGTGGGAGTCTAAACTTGTTCAACCACTTTTGGAAAGCAGTATGGAGGTTCCTCAAAAGACTTCACATAGAGCTCCCCTATGACTAAGCAATCGCAATTTTGGGCATTTACCCAAATATTTACAAACAGGACCACACTAATGTTACCAGCACAACTATGTTTATTGCAGCATTATTTACCATAGCCAAGATATGGAACCAACCTAGATGCCCCTCAGTGGATGAATGGATCAAGAAAATGAGGTATGTATACACAATGGAATTCTATCCTCCATCAGAAAGAATGACATTGCCCCATTTGTTAGGAAATGGAAAGACTTGGAAAAATTTATATAAAGTGAAGTAAGCCAAGCCCAAAGAAACATAGGTCCCATGGATTTCCTTATTTGCAGTATCTAGTGTAAGTATGAGTCAAGCAGAAAAGGTCAGATAACGTGATGTTAGGAAAATGAACCCTTAAATATGTATTTAAATGTTTTTTTTCTTTAATGCATTTGCTTCTAACGCATTTATAGGATTTGTTGCTTTTTATGTCCCTCCCTCTCAGTATAAATCCTGGTTTCACTGTATTTGATATCGGTATAATTTGTGGATGGGAAAGGGAAAAAAAAGTCGTTTAAATAAAGATACAGGTGGACCCATTGCAACATTGAGAAGTTCAAGTTGTCATGTCGAAAACGAACTTTACAACTTTGGTGGGGTGGGGAGGTTGGGGGGGTGAGGGGAGGCTGGGAAGGGATGTGAATGGTAAACAAAGAGGAGGCTGTAATGCTTGCTAAGAAATGTACTCATTATCTTGCCCATGTAATTTTAACCCCTCTGTACAGTATTTTCACAATAAAAAAGAAATTAAAAAAAGTAATACCGTGCCATTTGAAGGTCAGCATAGAACAAAAAGAAATAATTTTGTTTTAAACATGTTCTACTCCAGGGACTGGGAAGGTGGCTCAGTGGTAGAGCGCTTGCCTTGCATGCATGAGGCCCGGGTTCGATTCCTCAACACCACATAAGCAAAAATAAGCCAGAAGTGGTGCTGTGGCTCAATTGTTAGAGGGCTAGCCTTGAGTCGAAGAGCTGAGGGACAGTACCCAGGGCTAGAATTCAGGCCCATGACTGAACCCCCCCCCACCCAAAGAAAGTTCTACTGCAAAGAAACAAAGACATGGAGGTTTTAAAATGTCTTATGGATGTATATTTCACCCCTGAAATGATTCTCTTGTTGCAGGAGTCAGTTATCAATTCCTTTAATTTAGTCCTGAGTTCTCCAGAGCAAGAACGATTCCAAAGAAGCCTCCAGTATGATCAGGAAAAGGAGCCTCTTCTCAGAACAGTACTCCTTTAAGGAGGGTTCCAATGAAATATCTGTTTTTTTATTTGCTTGTTTCTTTAGTTTGTGTTGGTTCTGGGGCTTGAACCCGGACCCTGTCCCTGAACAGTTTTCTTTCCTGCCCATCAGCCCTCAAATCTACTATTCAATGCTTGAACCAAAACTCCCCTTCTGGCTTTTTTGCTGTGTAATTACAGATGAGTTTGACAGACTCTCCTGCCTGGGGGGCTTTGAAGTAAGATAATAAGAAAGCCAAGTGACATCAGCTGTATAGACTTCTCTTTTCAAACATGAAATATTAGATGAAGTTTATTTTAAAGCTAATATTTGACAATTTTTTCTTTTTTTTATTGTGAGAATACCATACAGAGGAGTTACAATTACATTGCCAAGATAACAAGTACATTTCTAATCAAGCATTTTTTCTTCCACTTTGTTTTCCCATCCCATCCCTTCTCGTACTACAACCCTCCCCCCTCCAGGTCCTCGCCCCCCACCACTAAAGTTGTAAAGTTCTTTTTTCGACGTTACATCTTGTACCTCTCATTGTTGCAATGGGTCAAACTGTATCCCTAGATAAACGATTTGTTTTTAGAGAATATGTCCAGCAAATAATGCATAACATTACTCAGCAAAATTGGGTGCACTGAATCATTTTGGAATTATTTGTATTGCTTGGGAAGATTATTGGTCTTTTCGTTCCTTTTGGGGAAACTTAAAGTCATATTTCACCTTTTTTGTTGGCTGTGGGGTTTGTACTCTGATCCTGGGTGCTGTCCCTCAGCTCTTCAGTTCAACTTGAGTGCACTACCACTTTAGTTACAGCACCACTTCTGGGTTTCTGGTGGTAAACTGAAGATTAGGGTCTCATGGAACTTCCTGAGCAGGCTGACTTTGAACCACAATCCTCTGGTCTGAACCTCCTAAGTGGCTAGGATTACAGGTATAAACAACCAGCACCTGGCTCATATTTGCATTTATGTGCACTTAATGACACTATGTAGACAAAGAATGGAAATTTTAACCAAATGATGACATTGCAACTTTTCAGAAAAATTGAGATAGCAATAAATATACTCCATTTCCATTTTGTTACATTAATGACTCATGAGCTATGGGACCCTTACATTAGCATCCTCTGACATATGTATAGGTGAATTTAGTATCAGGAAATGTTCATAGAGAAATATAGAAATACTGATTTTTAGAAAGCAAAGGAGATCACCTATGAAAGAACAGCATAGGAGGAGATACATTCATCACACAGAGATTAAGAACTAGCCTAAGAGATTTAGAATGCTAAAGACAATGAGGACAAGCCTAGTTGACAACAAGTTCTTCAATAACCAAAAATGGTTCTCTATAACAGTTTCTGGTATACCTTAGTTACTATCATTTATTCCTTACATCTTCAGTTATTCTTTATCTTCTGTCACAACACTTAATTAGCCTCTGCCTTTTTGGTTCCATTACTGACCAAAAGGTTTCAAAATCACACTTAGACTACCCTTCTCTTTGTGATTAACAGTGATGACACAAAATCCTGGAATCGAATTTCCAGAATTAATCTTCCCCTGACATCTAAGCACATTCCTGGCATTAATCTCTGTGACTTAATGAACAAAACTTTTTTCAGCACAGTATCCTAATATAAGTACATGAATTAGTGACTATTGTCAAGTGTCATTATGGAAGGAGCAATTATATATTACAAGTATGGGTTCTTTATTATGCATTTACTAACTAAATCTTTTTGTTTTGTTTTTGTTTTGCCAGTCCAGGGGTTTAAACTCAGGGGTAAGAAATTATTCCTGAGTTTTTTTTCTTTCTTTCTTTTTTTTTTTTTTTTGCTCACAGCTAGCACTCTACCACTGGAGGCACAGTACCACTTCCAGAATTTTTCTTTTTATGTGTACTGAGGAATTGAACCCAGGGTTTCATGCATGATAGGCAATCACCGTACCATGAAGCCACATTTCCAGAGCCATAAATGACTTTCTTAAGATGGTATTACATTTTTATTCAGTAACTGTGTATCATAATTTTGGCCAGGTGCTAGAAATGATGTCGAAAGCAATACAATACAATAAGTCCAGTAAGGCTGGATGGACAATGAAGAACTGTCATGGTCTAGCCAGGGCACAGAGGGGCTTATCTCATGTAGCTGTTTCAACAGGCTGAGGAAGACAGCACCTGACCTACAGCCCACCTCCAGAATGAGAGGGCCACCTTGGGTTCTAGCCACATGGGGATGCTGAACCCCCACCTCCAGCACCCATTCAACCAGTTCTTGTGAAAGAGGGAGAGAAAAAAGTCACAATTACAATTAAGAAGGTTGCTGGTGGCTTAGAACTCTAATCCTAACTAAACAAGAGCCTGAGATACGAGGATCATGGTTCATAGCCAGCCCCGGCAGGAACTTCTGTGAGACTCTTATATCCAAAGAACCACCAGAAAACTGGAAATGGTGCTGTGGGATCAAGTGGTAGAGTGCTAGCCTTTTGCTGAGGAGCTTGGGAACAGTGCCCAGACCAAGAGTTCAAGCCCCACGACTGACAAGAAGTGGACTTCCTACCACCAGAAGTCTACTGAACAACAACTATTGTCTTAGGGAACATGGTAGTGAAGTCAGGCTGAGCTTCCTGTGAAGTTGAAGTCATAAGTAGGTCACCTGGCTTCTCTGTGCCTTGATTTCCCCAGCTGCAAAATTCCACAGAATGAAGGATCCTCTACCATACGGGGATAGGGTAATGATGAAAGAGAGCCATGTTTTGTTTCATAATCCCACATCTGTTGCATGATTGATAAAAGGCTCCATCTGAGCCCTTTCCGGGTATCTTCTTATCATTTGCTCACAGACCTGTAGAGAACCTTATCTGAAGGCTGCTCGCTCTGTGCCTAGCCATGTTCCAGAGATCCCTCTGCATAAATCCCTTGTTTTCTAACAACTGTCCTGTGAGGAAAATGAGGTCTTATGGTTGCGGCCCTACCCAGAGCTTCACCTATGGTCAAGAATCAGCTGCTGTGGACTAAGATTTGGGGATAATCCATCTAAATTCATGACTGTGCATGTTGCTACATGTCTACCATCCCAACTACAGAGGACCAGGCCTGGAGGAGCATACCTGTCACAGATAGGAGGACCTCGATCCAGCCCAGCCAGAGCATATATTGAGTCTCTGTTTCAGAAATGCCCAAGACAGAAAGTTGGCTCCCCAGAGCCAGGGAAAGGAAACAAGCAGGGGTCATGGTGCCCCAAGGGGGTGTCTGACCTCAGTAGGGGTGGTTTGGGGGCAGCCACTCACCTGTGCTGCTGGAAGAAGCTGCTGGAGGCTGTTCCAGGTGGGATGAGCAGTGATGGCAGTGGTGTTGTGGACAAATGGGGCCAAAGTAGAGAACCAGGTCCAGGGATCAGGTTGGCGCTTTAATCGGGATGGCAGCACACCACTGCCTGATATTTTAAATCTCGAAACTTGGGCAAGGGAGAAAGTGGCTGGTTCGTGGGCAGGCTTCTCAATTTCCTACTATACTCCCAAGTCACCTTGAGTCTCTTCCTCACAGCTCAAACACCTCACCTTCCTCAAATGCTGGTAGTGGTGTAAACTAACAGTGGGAATCCCAGTGCTACCAGGCAGCATGGAAGTGGGAGTGGCCACCATTCTTGTATCCCATTGGTCTGAAAGAACCATGAAAGAATGGGGGTGTGGCCGGAATCCTGTGATGCAAGCAGCATGGTCAGAGTCAAGAAGTTAGCATCTCCCCAGCCCTTTTCCCAGGGAAGAATGTCAATTCAGTTGGAGACAAGAGGGTGACCAGCTTTAACCGGATGGCTGCACAGATTGTGTATGTCTGTTTGTTGCCAGTCCTGGACCTTGAACTCAGGATCTGAGCACAGTCTGTGAACTACTTTTGCTCAAGGCTGGCCCTCCAAACTGGAGCCACAGCGCTTCTGGCTTTGTTGTCACTGAAGTTGGAAAGGGGTATCAAGGACTTTCCTGCCTAGGATGACTTCAACCATGGTCCTCCAATCACAGCCTTGTAAGTATCAAGGAGGACTGCTGAGAGCCACAGGTGCCTGCTTAATCATTGGTCTTGCTGATGTTCTTGGACAGCCAGGTGAGTTCCCTATCCTTGGGTTTAAGTGGTGGGAGCTGTAGCCCACAGTTCAAATCCTGGTCCTGCCACCTCCAAATGGCGGGAGATCCTAAGAAAGTTATTCCTATCCATATGATTACCAACGGAATGTGATGTGTGTCATGATTGAATGAGCAGTTCTTGAATGATTCCAGTATAAAATTATACACAATTTTATTATAGGACACTGATCAATGTTAGTTAATATTTTATTGAGCATTTAAACAATCACATTAATAAAATGGAGGCATAATGAAATAACTAAGAATTGGTTCTCACATACTAAAAAGGTGCCATTTTTCTGCCAGGACTGGTTTAGGAACTCAAGGTCTTTGTAACTCTGATGCACTATGTGGGAAGGGAAAGCTGGTTTCCTTGAAGTCAAGAAATTCAAGTCTGTTCCTTAGGGCTGAAATAGATCCCCACCACTAGAAAACATCTTATTCATGTACAATTTACATATATGATTTATATTTATAAACATATGTTGACTAGTTTTCATTCAGTGCAGTAATTTAATTTTAAAACAGGTGCAACAACTGTCTTCTCACATCAGGGTGAATTTTTGGCAGGGCTGCGACTCAAACTCGGGGCTTAAGAGGCCCAACTGCACAGTGGGTCCACGTGATCACACTAGACTGTGAGCCAGTAAGGAGTAGGGTTGTTCCCAGGAACTGAGATCGAGTCCTAGGGAGGCCAAAATAGTCCTCAATGCATCATTGAAACATGAGATGTATATTCACATCCGTGTGTGGACTGCATCATGCATTGAGTGTACTTATTGTCTTTAATTTGTATGCTATTCATAAATGTATTATGTATTTTCTTGAGTATATGATAACAGGTATAACTCGGCTGACATGGATAACAACTCATTCCTATGACTACAGGGTGGCCCATGCATTCGCCATCCTAGCTGGGACCCAGTACTTGCACAGGAAATGAAACAGGTGCAACGATTGGCTTCTGGCATCAAGATGAATCTTTTGGCAGGGCTGGGATCTGAACTCAGGCCTAGCAAGCACCATTGGTGAATGGTTCCACATTAGCACACCAGCCTGTTAGCAATGAAGGAGCTAGGCCTTCCCAGTACCTGAGTTTGAGCCCCCCTGGGGGGAGAGTGGCAAGCACAATAGTGACCCATTCATAAACTGAAGGTAGTATGCAAATAAGTATATATTTGTATAGAGTAGGATTGATTGATAGTGACCTGTGATGGAATCCAATCTTTGTGACTACTGATTCTTGGATCTTTCCTGATGCCTCCATTTCATGACTGTGATTATTGTCACGCTTCATCAACTCTCTTTTACAAATAATCTATACCCCATGAGTCTTGCCTACCATTTCCTACTTGCATCATGCACGAAGTACTCATTCAAAGATGAGATCGATTTCATTCTATGACTCTTTTTAGGTCCAGAAATGAGTATCTCAGGATCTCCCGCCATTACCTCTTCGTAGGGGGGCTGAATTCAAGCCTCATGCCTGGAAAAGGTACTCCTTATATACATTTTAATGATGGGATTTATACTTCCATACAGATGTTCAGTCCATATTGTGTTTGGTGTGGTTTTTCATTTTATTTCTTGTTTTATTCATTTGTTTACCTTTTTTTATTGACTCTGATGACACCTATACCATTTATTACATTGCTTACATCCTACCACATAGAATCTAGATTTTAGATGTGTTCTCCATCATGTCTGGCAGTGTGAGGATATGAACTCGGTGTCTAGCCGGCCCAATTCATGAATGGGTGAGTTTCAGCATGGAAGCCTTTAGACAATAAAGCTGTCAGGTGTTTGCCCAGCACTGAGATCAACCCCCAGGTTTGGCCAAAATAGCAATACATGAATAGGCAGATGGTGGTATACAAATAAATATATATTGGTAAAGAGTGCCAGAGCCGTCTATCTATGATTGAATGACAATTACTACTTTCCTCCCAATTCTTAGGTATTTACTATCCCAACATTGAAGGAATATTATTCTTTTCATGCTTAATAACATTAAGACCAATCAGCATTAGAGGAGTATTGCATCCAATTTTAGACAAGACCGATGCATGAACTACTCTTTTAATCAGTATCCCTATGCATAGGAATGAGTTGCTTGTGATCTCCTGCCATTGGTATCAGGACTGGGATTTTAACCCAGGGCATATGTTGACAGGTTGGCCTATGGCTTCACTGATAGCCCACCAGCCATCAGCAAGGGCAGGTCAGGTCCACATTGCAGCCATATCATTCAGACCCAGGATGGTTACCGTCCAAAGAAGAAATCATAAAACCCCAGCCCTCTACAGCTTGCCACGTTTTGTGCTTTCTAGGTTTTTTTTTCTACTTGCAAGAACTCTGGGCCTAGGATCTCAGGGTCGGCTATGGGAGATCCAAGCTGAGGCAGAGTTTAAATGAACTGAGTTCAAGCCCCATGGTTGTAAAAAATAAGAATAAAGAAAAAACATTATTTAAGTAAATTAAAAAAAAATATAAAGCTCCGTGGTTTGGAATTTCTGCCAGTTTTCTTTCCTAGCCTGGGATTTGAACTCAGGGTCTAGGGAAACTTGTAGCAATGTGAGGGAAGAGTTGCCACTGTTTGAGTTCAAACCCAGTGCCAACCAAAAGTGAAAAACTAAGTCACTGACCTCGGCAGGGTGAAGTAGTTGTGGAAATGGGAGGCAAGGGATGGTATGGAGACAAAAAAGGAGGAGTCAACAATGCTCAAGTGGAAATGTACCCATTACCTTGGTCCTGTAACTGTAACCCCTCTGTAAAACGTTTTTGCAATAAAAAAATACAAAAAAAAGAAACAATATAGTTCTCAGAGAAGCACTTTAGAGGTAAGGAAAGGATGTCTGAATAGCTGTACAAAATTCTACACTGCTTTTTTAAAATGTTCATTATGGAACTGAGTAAACATGATTGCTTCCATTAAAAAAAAGTAAGTCACTGTCGAAACTGGGGCCATTATTTCTGCCATTGCTAGGATTTGAGCTCACCATCCAGGTAACTCTTACACTATGGGTGAAGGCGAAGGTCACTGTCTTTGAGGAAAAGAAATTCAGGCTAGAGTTCCCAGGGCGTGAATGAAGGCCCTGCAATTGAAAAAATATTTCTATACATGTGTAACATATGATATACACTTATGTATGTTAATTTCATATTATGATTTTATTATTGATTTTGTATTTTATTTTTCTTTGATTCATTCATATAATATGCTAAATACAATAATTGTATTTAGCATATTATACACATACTATTTATTACATTTTGCACACTTATAATAAAATTCTATGCAACAATTTAGGACATCGGCTCATTTTTCATTAATATTTTATTAAGTGTTGAAACATAATACATAATTAAATGGATGCATTTGTTACAGTCTTCACATGTTTAGAGTCTTTTCCAAGTATGAGCTTTGTCCAATCTTTGGACTTCTTCCTATTGGGATTTCTTTAGATGATTTATAGTCAGAAACCTTTTCCTTAGGATAGGCAAGTGAGGGATAAAATTGAAAGGATGGAGCTAGAAATGTGGCTTAGTGGTAAAGAGCTGGCTTAGCATGCATGAATGCCAGGGTTTAAATCCTCAGTGCCACATACTCAGAAAAAGGTAGAAACTGTGGAGTGGCTCAAGTGGCTAGCCTTGAGAAAAAGGAGCTCAGAGAGAGTACCTAGGCCCTAAGATCAAGCCCCAGGACTATCAAAAACATTATACCAGATGCCAGTGCCTCACACATGGAACTCTAGCTTCTCAGGAGGCTGAGAGCTGAAGACCAGAGTTCAAAGACAGCCTAGCCAAGGAAACCCTGTTAGAGTCTTATCTCCAGTGAACCACCCAAAGACCCCATGTGGTGCTATTACTCACGTGGTAGAGTGTTTGTCTTGACTTCAGGGGCTAAGGGACAGTGCCCAGGCTTGAGTTCAAGACACACTATTGGGTACTTTTCCTATTTGCTAATTATGATCTCATAACACTGATGCATACCAGAATTGGAGTCAGAGATTAAGGTTCAAGTGTAACACATCCATATGCCCAGCCTCTCAGACTCTAGCATAGTAATCTTGTGTCCTACAGGGTTCTGAAAGGTCCAATGTTGAAAGGCTTAATATGCTCCCCAAGCCCATTGTGATAGCAGTTGACTTGTACTGTCAAGGTCATTACAGCTCTGAGCCTAGCAGAGTACCAGTAGTTCAGGCCTGTCACCTAGCTCAGGAGACTGAGGTCTGAGGATCACAAGGTGAAGCCAGCCAGGGCAGGAAAGTCTATGAGACTCTGACTTCCACTTCTGAAAGGTCAGATGTTCAAGAGCTTCCTGTGTTTCCCTTGGTGATGAGAAGTACTTGCAGTCTAAATGTTCTTAGAATTCTTGATCTATAGAAGCAGGAAAGAAACATTGACCCATCTTGGGTTCACATGAAGTTCTCAGGCTCCAAACCCTAGCCCCGTTAGCAGAAAGAACTCCAGTATAACACTGTAATTGAAGGACAGAAAACAGTTTCAAAAGCCAGGCTAGGTGCAGAGACCAGGCCTACAGGACTCAGAGGCAGAATGTACACATTCAACAGAAAAGTGAGCAGCAAAACCACTTCATATATTCCAGGAAATGCCAGCAATGGGAGGAAACCTAAAACACTTGTTAGAGTTATACCAGTGTCAGGCTTTTCTCAGCCTCTTCAAACAATGACTAATTAACATTCTTCCCACAAGTGAAGGGAGAATCAGGCTATCATAGGTTACCAATAGAACCAGTTTAGTCGGGGAGAGGGGAGGAACAGAGTATAAAAACCCTGCTCTCTGGTCTTAGGGAGTGAGTTTTTGACTCTCCATCTGTCAGATTTGAAGGCCCTTCTTCTACCTCTGCCAGTCCTTTCTCCTTCCTTCATTCTCCACATAATTAATTCAAATCTCCAGACCAATTAGAGTCAGGGTTGTTTCTCTTCTTTCTCCAATCATCTGAGTTAGAACCTGGCTCTGCCCAATTGGCTCTGGTGCCCTTGCTGCCTGAAAGTGGGAAAGAGACAGTCTTCTTGCTCTCTGGTTGTGTGAAGGCAATGCTGGTGTCCTGTCACACTGCAGAAGGTCTAATGACTGGGAATTGTTCCCCTATTTACTCCTGAAATCCAAGACCAGATTCATCTATCATCTATCTATCTATCTATCTATCTATCTATCTATCTATCTATCTATCTATCTATCTATCTATCTATCTATCTATCTATCTATCTATCTATCTTTCTTTCTTTCTTCCTTCCTTCCTTCCTTCCTTCCTTCCTTCCTTCCTTCCTTCCTTCCTTCCTTTCTTTCTCTCTCTTTCTTTCTTTCTTTCTTTCTTTCTTTCTTTCTTTCTTTCTTTCTTTCTTTCTTTCTTTCTTTCTTTCTTTCTTTCTTTCTCTCTCTCTCTCTTTCTCTTTCTTTCTTTCTTTCTTTCTTTCTTTCTTTCTTTCTTTCTTTCTTTCTTTCTTTCTTTCTTTCTTTCTTTCTTTCTTTCTTTCTTTCTTTCTATCCTATGTCTGTCTATCTATCTATGTACCTACCTACCTACCATTCTACCTAGGTAGCTCTTTGCCAGTTGTTGGGTTGAACTCAAGGCCTGGGCACTGTGTGTAGCACTCTACTACTTGAGCCACAGCCCCAATTGTGGCTTATTCTGTATATGTGCTACCGAGGAATCATACCCAGGGCTTCTTGCATGCTAGACAAGCACTCTCTCAGCAATCTACATTCCCAGCTCCCTCATCTTTTCCTTAACTGTAGTTTTTTAGGAAAGTATGTTGCCATTTTATCTCCCCAAGTTTAATTTTCTGAATACTGGATACTTCTATGAAACCTGGTCTTCTTTTCCCCTGCCTAGTTTGTTATGGTTCCTACATTGGCCTCATAACAAAATGTAAATAAAGGCTCCTGAGAGCGTCAGTGTATCATATAAGGACACAGGCCTGGAACCCTGAAAGAGAAAAGCCATGGGCCTGAAATGAAGAGAATGAGCAGTATATGAAAGGAGCATATCTGAAATATAAATCAGTAAAAAAAAAAAAGGAGAAGCACTGCATAAGGTCTTTTTGCATTCACGGAGGTAATATACAGACATAAGTAGTTAGGGCACTGATACATAAAATTGGCCTTCTCTTTTTGAAAAATTTTTGTGGGCATCCCAGGGCTTAACCTCAGGGCCCAATGCATTCCTCAGCTGTTTTCCCCAAAGCTGATGGTTTACCACCGCCACAGCTCCACTTCCAGCCATCTGGTCATTAATTGGACATAAGCACCTCCCACTCCTGGTCTGGCCTGAGTCTCCTTCTTGGCTTTCTCTCTCAAAGCTGGAACTCTGCCCTCTGGACCACTGTTCCACTTCTGGTTTTCTGGTGGTTTATTGGAGATAAGAGTTTCACAGAATTCTTGCTCAGGCTGAATTTGAACGGCGATTTCCCAAACAGGATTCAAGCGGCTTTCCTCAGGGATACACCAAGGAGTCCCTCCACACAAACCCTTAGTCTAAATCTCAAGAGGCACTAGAGAAAAAGAGATACATGAAGATGCTTCTAGTGGGTTCTAGATACTTAAGGTTGTAGACACATAACACTCATAATTACTAGATCATTTTATAGACAAAAGGAGTAATGCAGACAGCATGAGGATCTCTCCAGCTTTTGGTCTTCTCATCTTGAGACAGCAAATTCACTGCATCTCAATGCTAAGTGACAGAATTGACATGTCCTGTGGACATTTGCTCCCAAATCCTGTGACACTCATTTCTCCCTTTTGGCTTCAAAAATGTGACCCAGAAGAGAAGATGAGGAGAAAAATCCTTCTCAGGTAAAGCAGTTCTAAAGAACATTGTGTAGTTAATTTATAAATTCAAACCATTGGAATGACCCTGCTAAGGAGTCAGATTGCCCAGATTAAAAATGAAGAAGAAAAGAAAGAAGGTGCCAGTGGCTTCTCACTGTAATCCCAGCTCCTCAGAGGGTGAGATGCAGAGAATCTGAATTTGATTCCAGCCAGATTAGGAAAGTCCATGAAACTTATTTCTAAGAGATCACAGAAAAACCCAAAAGTGGGGATGTGACTCAAGCTTAATGCACTACCCTTGAGCAAAATGAGCTCAGGGACAAGTTCTAGGCTCATAGTTCCAACCCAAGACCTGCCCCCTCAAAAAGAACCTGTACTTCCATGTCTTTGGGTATGTATGGATGTATTCCTGTAGGTGAAGCTCCAGAGTAGCTATGATGAACGGCACCAAACTAGGTAATGTGTATTATATAAAATGATTTCACAACAGAGACTGTTTTCATGATAGTGCATGTTCCGCGGCTCCCCTCACTGTTCCCAGTGTAACCTGAGGGTTTCTCTGCATCCCAGGCCTGCTGGAAGAAGTCTCTCTCATTGTCTGGACAGGAGACAAAAGGCCTCAGTCCTGTACAACTGTGTAGCAAAGAACTCCGTCCTGGTCAGATAGTGAGGATGAGTGTGGGTGGGCTCTGAAGTTCAGGAGAAAAAGGTCTCTTTGTACCCCAAACTATCAATTTCCCCAGTGCTCTGGTTAGACAGGAAGCCTTCATATGTGCCACCTTCTGTGACAGGCCACGTCCTGTGCACTTATCCTGGTTTTGTGAGACTATATTCCAGTGTTCAGATACAGTGCTCAATATAATTCAAGAGTGCTTCTGGCAGACAAGTATGGCATTGAATTAATAAAATGTTTCATTGCCTGTGATGATGGGCCTATGATGCCTCTTCTAGGTTTCTGGAAGCTTGGGAAATCCAAGCACATATCTGGTATCACAAAGTTTCCTGTCATCTAGGGCTGGTGAACCTCATCAGGGTTTAAAACCTTTGACCTCTCCTAGTTGGGCCCTGGGTGGCTAGGTTTTGGGGTTGAACACAGGGCCTGGGTGCTGACCATGAGCTCAGTGCAGAAGCCCGGTGCTTTAACATTTTGTGCAACAGCATCACTTCTTTGTGTGTGTGTGTGTGTGTGTGTGTGTGTGTGTGTGTGTGTGTGTGTGTGTGTGTGCACACGTGGGAGAGGGCGCATAGGCACATACACGATTCTTGGAGGTTGAACTCAGGACCTGAGCACTGTACCTAGTTTCTCTTGTATAAGTATAGCCCTCTCCTACTTGAGCCACAGAGCCTGGGTGCTGTCCTTGAGCTCTTCCGCTCAAGTCTTCTGTTCTACCACTTGAGCCAAATGCCACTTCAGCTTTTCTGGTGGTCCATTGTAGCTAAGCGTCTCAAGGACTTTCCTGCCCACACTGGATTTGAACCATGATCCTCAGATCTCATCCGACTGAATAGCTTGGATGACAGACATGAGTGACAAGCACCTAGCTTCCACTTCAGGTTTCTTAGTGGTGAATTGGAGATAATAGGCTCATGAGTCCTTTTGTGTCTGGGATAGTTTGGAACCCAGGTCCTCAGATCTCAGCTTCCTGAGAAGGCAGGATGAGAGACCTCAGCTATAGACCACTAGGGCTCTTGCCTCTCCATGTAATTAATATTATTGCTTTCATCCTTAATGAATTATTAATTAAATCAACCACTGTTCCGAAACTATTGTGTCCATGTAATTAATACTATTCTTTGAATATGGCAAAAAATATTCATTAAAATCCATTGGCCTCCTAAAATCACTCTATTTATATAGTAGTATTCAGAAACAACTTATTCAACCTTGCCATTAATAATCTTCTGTCGGTATTCCTATGAATAGGAAGGAGACTCTTAGGATCTCCTGCCTTTGGTAGGGGACACGACCGGGCTTCAAACACAGGGCCTTTGTTGCCATGTTGGCCTATGGTTTCCTTGGTAGCCTGCCAGCCTTCAGCAATGCCAAGTTACCAACATTTTCCAACAGTGTCATTCAGACAGGATGGTCACTTTGCAAAGAAAACAAATGTAAAACCGGCAGCCATCTGCAAGATGCCAGTTTTTTTTTTTCTATGTCGCATTAATTATTTTTTTTTCTTGTCAGACTTTGGGGCCCAGGAACCCAGGTTCGTCTGTGGGTCCAGGGGTTACACCCCAGCTTAGAGTGATCAAAGCTGAGGCATAATTTCCACAACATGAGTTCAAGCCCTGTGCTTGACAAAATAAAAATACATACATACATACACAAACACATACATACATACATACATACATACATATATACATACATACATACATACATACACATATACATACATACATACATACATACATACATATATACATTAAAATATTTTAAAAATTATGAGGCTCCTTGGCTTGGAATTCATACCATTTTTTCTGCCACGCCTGGGAATTGAACTCAAGGCCTGGGTAAATCTGCAGCACTGTGGGGGAGGGAGAAGATCACCCTTCTGGAAGACAAGAAATTCAGGCCTGTTCCTGGGGCCTGAATTCAAGTCCTAGCACTCGAAAAATTAATATTCGTATATATTTTAAATACATGATTTATATTTACTTACACATGTTTACTGCATATTGCAGTTAGTGTATTCATTTTATTTTGTGTTTTATTTATTTCTTATGGAGTTTAGTGAGGATGACTACACTTATAACATTTTTTGCATCCTATTACATAAGACATAGATGTGCCTATGTATTCTACATCATTCGTGAGTCCCAGAAATTTCACCAATAAGGAAAACAAGTGGGACAATTGACTCTCCACCAGGATTAAGTTTTTGGCAGTTTTGTGACTTAAACTCAGGGCCTAGCAGGCCCACTTCATGAATGGGTAAATGTTAGCACACCAGTCTGATGCAAGAGAAGTTGGCGGGCAAATTTGAGGACCTGAGATCAAGCCCTAGGAATGGCCATTATAAAAACAGATGTTTAGATTGCAGTGTGTGTATGAGTGTGTGTGTGTGTGTGTGTGTGTGTGTGTGTGTGTGTGTATTTACAAATGTGTATGCATCTATAAATGTATACAGAGAGAGACAGGTAGACATTTATGTAGACTCTAATGTATAACCCTATATAAAGGGTGATGTCTATATCTTATTTCTATATATTATATTACTACCAATTATTTAGTATATAATTATGCCTCCATTAATCAATTATAGAAGAAGACTTATAAAGTATTAATTAATGACCTATATTTATTGAATACAATCTTAAACTGGAATGACTAGCTAATTAGTAATTCAGTTAGTACATTTCAAACATTCTATTAGTGTTGCTATAGATAGAAATAAGTTTCCTAGGATCTTCAGCCATGTGTAGGTGGCAGTCCCAGGATTGAACTCCCAGGATTGAACTCAGGGCCTAGGTGTATATATTGGGCTCAGGCTTCACTGAGACCCTTCCGCCTTCATCCATGCAAGCTCACGTACAATTTTCAAGCTGAGTCACTGACACCCAGTAGGGTCACAGTGCTAAGGAAACAAAGGTAAAATGGTGTAAAACTTCCTGATTATTCCTCCTCCATATTTGTTGGTTTGTTGTATTTTTGCCAGTGCTGGGAGTTGAACTCGGGTCTTAGGATCCCTGGATTATCTGTGGGTGTAAAAGCTGCACCCCAGCCTAGGGTAATCATGGTTTAAGACACAATAAAATGTTTCCTTGAGCAAAAGGAGCTCAGTGAAAATGTCTAGGCTCACAGTTCAAGTCTCAGGACATGCCAGGAAAAAAGAGCCAGTAACTCCATGTGTCTGTGTATGTATGCATGTATTTGTATCAGTGAACAACAGAGTCTCTATGAAGAAATGTATCCAGCTAGGAAATTTGTTTAGAATAGAATTATTTCATAGCACAACGAGTGCTTTCAAGACAGTGCATGTTCTGGGGCTCCCCTTACTGTTCCCAGTGTAGCCTGAGGGGTTCTCCCTACCCTAGCTGCTGGAGGAAGTCTGCCTCATTGTTGGAACAGGCAGACAAAAAGCCTCACTCCTGTATTGCTGTGTAACAAACAATTCATCCAGGCGAATTATTGAGGATGTGTGCGGGCAGGTTCTCAATGTCAGGAGAAAAAGGCCTCGTACCCCAAGCTATCTCTCTCCCCGGTGCCCTGGGTTTTTTTTTTGTTTTTGTTTTTGTTTTTTGGTCGGTCATGGGGCTTGAACTCTGGGCTTGGGTGCTGTCCCTGCACTCTTCAGTTCAAGGCAAATGCTCTACCACTTGAGCTACAGAGCTACTTCCGGTTTTCTAGTGGTTTATTGGAGATAGAAGTCTCACAGTCTTTCCTGCCCAAACTGGCTTTGAACCATGATCCTCAGATCTCAGCCTCCTGAGTAGCTAGGATTAGAAGTGTGAGCCACCAGCGCCCAGCCCAGTGCCCTGTTTTGACAGGAAGCCTTCATTTGTGCAACCTCTCATGGCAGGCCAAGTTCTTGTACTCATCCTGTCATTGTAAGATTGTGTTTCAGTGTTGAACCAAACTGTAAACATTAATTCAAGAGTCCTTCTGGCAGATAATTAGAGAGCTGAACCTAATGAAATGATACATTATTGGCAATGGTGCTTCCGCGTGCATGTGTGTGTGTGTGTTTGTGTGTGTGTGTGAGTGTTTGTGTGTGTATGTGTGTGCATACACTATTACTGGTGCTTGAACTCAGGACCTAACCACTGTACCTGAGTTTCTCCTGGACAAGGACAGCACTCTACCACTTGAATAACACAGCCACTTCAGCCTTTTTTCTAGGGATGTGGATCAAACCCAGGGTTTCACACATGTAAAGCAGTCTACCCCTAAGAAACAATCCCGGCTCTCCACTGCAGGTTTCTTTCTTTTCTTGTAAGTTGGAGGAGTGCAAGTCTGGGCCTGGGTGTTGTCTCTGAGCTCTTCAGCTCAAGTCTAGTGCACTGCAACTTGAGCTACAGCACCCCTTTAGGCTTTCTGATGGTTTATTTTATATAACCATCTCATGGAATTTCCTGCCCAGCCTGGATTTTGTCTGTGATCTGGGATAATTTTTTTTTTAACTCCATAATTTAGTGACTTAATTTCAAGCGCAGAAATTAACAAACTTTTTGAAAATTTCATTAGAATATTTTAAAATCACTTTCAAAAGTATTTTTAAAAGGTACTTTAAAAGTCCTTGGATAGAGATGCACTCATTTCCAGATACAAACATCTCTCTGGCATCATTACATCAAGACTAAAGGAGCATCAGAACCACTCAACCACCAAGGGGAAAAGGTACCAAGATCCTCAGCTTCCTGAGCAGGCAGGATGATAGATCTCAGCTAAAGAGACCTAAGCCGTGACACTTTGCTTCAAGGGGGTCTTTGGCTCCACATAGTAGAATGTTAGCCATGAACCCAAGAAGAAAGTCAACACCTAGTCTCTGAGTTCAAGGTTCATGATATAGAAAACTAAACCAAAACAATTGTCTACAGGAGACAAGTCACTAGAACTCAGAATATACATAAATTTGGCCCTGCCTTGGGGACATATCTGAGCCTCAACTTTCTCATCTGCACAATCATCTGACTTGTGGACATCTTATAAGGACCAGATGAAAGAATACAACTCATGAAGGACTCAGCACATAGTACCCTGTGAATGACTCAGCACACAATACCCCATGAACAACCCAGTACCCCGTGAAAGACTCAACACCCAACACCCCAGGAAGGACTAATAACATAGCTGTATCCCACAATCTGTCATTAGAATTAGGGTGCTTATCACCATTCTTTCACAAACTGCACAAGTTCACATCTAACAGTTTAGAGGCGTGTTTTTTTTTTTTTTTTTTTTTTTGTGGGGAGGGCCATCAGCCTAGGAGTTTTCACTCATAGGTTGGAGGTATTGTCCTAAGACCTTTTCCTCAAGGCTAGAGCTCTACCACTTTGAGGCACAGCTCAGAGTCTAGCAGATTTCCTGGCAGGGCTGAGTTTTCAACCCACCAGTGTCTGATATCACCCTCTGAGCAGCTAGGGGTGAGCCAGCAGTGTCTGGTTCCATGATGCTGGGTTGCATCTATTGACCTCTGGCTTAGTCAATTTAGATGGCAGCCATCAGCTTCAGACTACCAGCTTGATCTGTGAGGAGATATTTGAAATCCTGGCCTTCTATTCTTGCAATTAGAACATTCTAACTTGTTTCTGGTGCCAGTCCTGGGGCTTGAGTAAGGGCCTAGACACAGTCCCTAAGCTTTCATGCTCAAAGCCAGTGCCCAACTGGTTGAGAAACAGCAATACTTTCTGGCTTTTCCTGTGCATGTGATAGTGTGGAATCGAACCCAGGGCTTCATACATACTAGGCGAGCACTCTACTACTGAGGCCCAGGAATGACAAGTGTAGAAATATATATGTAGATTGTTACATATATACACATATATATATATGTATATATGTATGTATGTATATATGTATGTATGTATGTATAAAACAAGACAGAGATGTCTGTATTTTATTTAATTATATATACGATATTACTACCAATTATTGATAAATTATCCCTTAATTTATTTAAGTATTATGGTTGAATATATAACAAAGTATTAATTGTAAATTAGTCAATGTACTATAATTATTGTGTATAATTTTATAATGTAATCATACACTACTAATGTAATTGTTACTTTACTACATTCCATTCATATGGATGTATATCTGAATGCGTTTCTTAGGATCTCCCACCGTTGATAAGGTGGCAGTCCTGGGATTCGCACGCTGGGCCTAGGTTGCTGGTTTTGGCTATGGCTTCCCTGATAGCCCACCAAAGTTCAACAGTTCAAGGTCATGTACACTTTACGGTCCCTGATATTTAGACCCAGGATAGTTGTAAAGGAAAAAAACAATGTAAAACGGCCTTCTGGAACTTCCCAGTTTTATACTTCTACTTTTTTTTCCTGGCACTATTTTTTTCTTTCTTTTTTGTCGGTTTGGAGCCAGTACTCTGGGTCTGGGTGCTGGCCCCGAATTCTTCAGCTCAAGGCTATCGCTCTATCACTTGAGCCATAACACTACTTTCTGCTTTTTTCTGCTTCTGTGGTGCTGAGGAATCGAACCCAGGGTCTTATGCATGCAAGGCAAGCAATCTATAACTGAGCCACCTTCCCAGCACTTCTCCGTTTTTTTTTTTTTTTTTTTTGCCAGTCCCAAAATTTGAACTCGGGTCCTAGGATCTCAGGATGGGCTGTGGGTCCGGAGGCTGCACCCCAGTCTAGGGTGATCGAAGCTGAGGCAGAGTTGCCAAGAGCTGAGTTCAAGCCCTAATCCTGACCAAATGAAATTAAGGCCCTTGCTTGGAATTTTCATCATTTTTCTGGCAGGCCTGGGATTTGAATTCAGGGTCTAGGTAACTCTGTGGCACTGTGGGTCAGAGGAAGCTCACCATCATTGAAGACAAGAATTTCAGCCCAGTTTCCAGGGTCCAAATTCAAACTCCAGCACTGATAAAAATAATATTCATATATGAGATCTATTTACATACATGGGGTTACTCCATATGACATTTATTATCCTTATATTTTATTTTAGTTTATTACATATATACCATTTATTATATTTATTACATATTATCACATGGATATATTTGCATATGGATTACACATCATACTAAGACCCAGGACTTTCACAGAGAAGGAAAAAGTATGTGTCAAAATTGGCTTCTGACTCCACATATAAAATTTTGGCCATGCTGGGATTTGAACTCACAGCCCACCATGACAAACTTATGAATGGGTCAGTTGTATTACAAAAGCCTTTGGCAAACTGAGCTACCAGACAGTTCTGAGAACATGGGAACAAGCCATAATTGTGACTGATATATATAGATATAGATGTAGATGTAGGTATAGATATAGATAGATAGATAAATAGATAGATGTGTAGTTTGCAATATATATAAGAGAGAGACAATGTGAGGATATTAAATTATATATATTGTGATTTATTATTAAATTATGCCTCCATTTAATGAAGTATCATGGTTGAATATTTATTAAAGCATTAATGTAAAAGTAGTCAGTATTCTTTAATTGGGATAATCATACCATGGTGCTAGAATGGAAGACATAATCCACTACTTTTTATATATCCATATGAATTGAATGTAGTAAAGTAACAATTACATTAGTAGTGTATGATTACATTATAAAATTATACACAATAATTATAGTACATTGACTAATTTGCAATTAATACTTTGTTATGTATTCAACCATAATACTTAAATAAAGTAAGGGATTATTTATCAATAATTGGTAGTAATATCGTATATATAATTAAATAATATACATGAACTAACTGCAAATTTAATTGTTATTTTTATAACACTCCATTAAGCATTCACATGAATAGGAAAGCTTTTCTCAAGATCTCCCTCCATGTGTAGGTGGGAGTCCTGGCATTTGAACTCCAGGCCTGGGTAGTTTACTTCGAAATGCAAACCATTAGAATGACACTGTGAAGATTTCATTTTGTCACAATGAAAAAAAGAACAAGAAGAAAAGAAAGCCAGGTGTCAGAGGTTCCTGCCTGTAATCCTAGTTCTTCAGGAGTCTGAGAGGTAGAGAATGCCAGTTTTGAATTCAGCCAGGACAGGAGAGTCTACAGCAGTCTTACTTCTGAGGGATCACAGGAATAAAAGATCGCCATGAATGGGGTTGTGGCTAAAGAGCAGAGGGCTACCCTTGAGCCAAATGAGCTCAGAGACAGTGCTTAGGCTCATAATACAACCCCCGGACCTGCCAAAACAAAAAACAAAAACACAAGTAACTCCATGTCTCCCCTTGTATGTATGCATGCATTTCTATCTGTGAATGTCCAGAGTCCCTATGATGAAAGACACCCAGCTAGGAAATTTGCTTTAAATAGAATGATTTCATAGCACAGAGAGTGTTTACAAGACAGTGCATGTTCCGGGGCTCTCCTCACTGTTCCCAGAGTAGCCTGAGGTTTTCTCCACACTCCAGGCTGCTGGAGAAAGTCTGCTTCATTGTTGGAACAGGCAAACAAAAGGCCTCACTCCTGTACAGCTGTGTAACAAACAACTCCATTCAGGACAATTAGTGAAGAGGAGGGTGGGCAGGCTCTGAACGCTAGGAGAAAAAGTCCTCTTTGTACCCCAAACTATCACTCTCCCCAGTGCTTTGTTTTGACAGGAAGCCTTCATTTGTGCCACCTCCCGTGGAAGGCCAACTTCCCTGTACTTATCCTGTCTTTGTTATACTATGATCCAGTGTTGAAATAACCTACTACAATTAATTCAAGGGTCCTTCTGGCAGACAATAAGAGAGCTGAACCTAATAAAATGATTCATTATTGGGAACAGTGCCTTCCTAGATTTCTGGAAGCTTGCTAAATCCAAGCATATGTCTAATATCACAATGCTTCATGTTATTTAGGACTGTTGAAGCTCATCAGGTTTTGAAACCTTTGACCTCTCCTAAATGGGCCCTGGGTAGCTAGGTTTTGGGGTTGAATATGGGGCCTGGGTGCTGACCATGAGCTCAGAATTTTACCATTTGGTTTCAGAGCTTCAATTCTGGTATCTGTGTGATTGTGCGTGTGTGTGTGTGTGTGTGTGTGTGTGTGTGTGTGTGTGTGTGTGTGTGTATGTTCATGTGTGTGTATGTATACACTTTTCCTCGAGCTTGAACTCAGGACCTGAACACTGTACCTTAGTTTCTCCTGTACAAGGATAGCACTCTACCACTTGAGCCGCACAGCTAATTCAGGTTTTTTTTTTTTTAGTGATGTTTTACTAAGGAATCAAACCCAGGGATTCATACCTGCAAAGCACTCTACCCCTAAGACACAGTCCCATCGCTGCACTTCAAGTTTCTTTCTTTCTTTTCTTGAAAGTTGGAGGAATTGAAGTCTAGGCCTGGGAGCTGTCCTTGAGCTCTTCAGTTAAAGCCAACCATCCTACCACTTGAGCTACAGCACCCCTGCATGATTTTGGTAGTTCACTGGAGAGAAGCCTCTCAAGTAATTTCCTCCCAGCCTGGCTTTGGACTGTGATCCTCAGCTCTCAGGCTACAGAGTGGCTAAGATGACAGGTGCAAGTCACCAGAGCCCAGCTTCCACTTCAAATTTCTAAATGGTGAATAGGAGACAATAGACTTATGGGACCTTTTGTGTCTGGGATAGTTTGGAATGGAGATCATCATATCTAAGCTTCCTGAGTAGGAAGGATGACAGACTTCAGCTACAGATACCTAGACTATAACACTCTGTTGCAAGGTGGTTCTTGGCTCCACGTGGTAAGGTGCTAGCCATGAGCCCAACAGGGAATGGTCAGTGGCTAGGCCCTGAGTTCAAGGTTAATGACTGAGAAAAATAAACCAAAACAATTATCTGCAGGAGACAACTCACTAGAGTTAGGTACATACATAATTTTGGCTCTGACATGGGGACATATCTGAGCCTCAAGTTTCTCATCTACAAAATCATCTTACTTGTGGAGCTCTTATAAGAAACAGATGAAAAAACGCACCCTGTGAAGGACTCAGCACACAACACCTCCTGAAGGACTCATCACATAGCTGTATCCCACACACTGTCATTAGAATTAGGGTGCTTTCATCAGTATTATCATTCTTTCAGAAACACATCCTAAGCCACACAAAGTTCACATCTAATGATTTAGAGGGGTGGCTTTTTGGGGGGAAGGTGGAGTCAGACACGGGGATTGCACGGGGATTGTGGGTACTCTCCTAAGATAGTTTGCTCAAGGTTAATTAGAGCTCTACCACTTTGAGCCACAGCTCAGAGTTTCGCAGACTTCCTGCCAGGGCGGGTTTTAAACACACTAATGTCAGATCTTAGCCTCCAAGTATATTGGATGACAAGGGTGAGCAAGCCAGCAGCATCTGGTTCTGTGGAGCTGGGTTCAGCAGTTTACCTCTGGCTAAGTCAGGTTAGATGGCAGCTGTCAGCACCAGACTCAAGGCTTGCTCTGTGATGAGGTATTTGCAGTGCTATCCTTATATAGTTTCAGTCAGAACATTCCATCTTTTTTTGGTGCCATTCCTGAGTCTTGAGTAAGAGACTAGACACAGTCCCTAAGCTTTCATGCTCAAAGCTAGTGCTCGGCTGCTTGAGCGACAGCACAACTTCTGGATTTCTGTGTGCACATGGTAGTGAGGAATCCAGGGCTTTGTACATACTAGGCAAGCACTCTACAACTGAGCCCCAGGAATGACAAGTGTATAAACAGATAAATTTGTAGATTCATAGATAAACAGACAGACAGACAGACAGACAGATAGACAGACAGACAGACAGATAGATGGATAGATACATAAAACAAGAGAGAGATGTCTGTATAGTATGAAATTCATATACCATATTACTCACCATTTTGGCAATTAAATTATTCCTTCCTTTTCAAAGTATCATGATTGAATACATAATAAAGTACTAAGTGAAAATTAGTCAATGTAGTATAATTGTTGTGTATAATTTTATAATATAATCATGCACTACTAATTTAATTGTTACATTTATAACATTCCATTTGTATGGATTTATATGGGAATGGGTTTCTTAGAATCTCGTCATTCATTAGAGGCAATCTCGGGATTCGACCTCCAGACCTAAGTTGCCAGTTTTGGCAATGGCTTCCTTAATAGCCCGCCAAACATCAGCAATGCTAGGTTATATTCACTTTCTGGGCCTTGTCATTTGCACTCAGGAAGGTTACAATACAAAGGAAAACAAAAGTAAAACCACCTTCTTGAACTTCTCAGTTTTATGCTTCTACTTTTTATTTTTTGCCCAGGCCCAAGATTTGAAATCAGGTCCTGGGATATAAGTGTCAACTGTGGCAAAGATGCCAAGACCTGAGTGCAAGCCCTGTGCTTGGCTAATAATAATAATAATAATAATAATAATAATAATAATAATAATAACAATAATGCCATCGTTTGGAATTTGCACCATTTTTCAGGAAGCCTTGTATTTGAACTCAGGTTCTGGATAACTCTGTGGCACTGTGGGTGAAGAGGAAAGGATCACTGTCCTTGAATACAAGATATTCAGATCGGTACCCAGGTCTTGAATTGAAGCCCCAGCACTGGAAAAAGAAATATTAATATATAAGATCTATTTACATATATAGGTATACTGCATATGTTGTTTATTACTCATATATTTAGTATTATTACATATATATGTTTCTTTTATTACATCACATCACATAGGATATAATTGCATATAGATTATACATCATACTGAGACCCAGGACTTTCACAGTGAAGGAAATAATGTGTCAAGATTGGCTTCTGACTCCAGGAATAAATTTTTGGCCATGCTGGGATTTCAACTCATGGCCTAAAATTGCCAATCCAAAAATGGGGTCAGAATCTTAGCACACCAGCCTCCGGCAAAATGAACTACCAGGAAGTTCTGAGAACCTGTGAACAATCCACAGGTGTTCCCAATTGTATATATATGCAGAGAGAAACAGGGAATGTGAGGATATTAAATTGTGTATATATATATATATATATATATATATATATATACACACACATATATATATAATACCAATTATTAGTTATTAAATTATGCCTCCATGTAATACTTAGAAAAGCATTAATTAAAAATTAGTCAATATCCTTCCATTAGGGGAATCATACCATGGAGCTAGAATGGAAGATATAAATCCAATAATTTTTGTGTGGCATTCTAAAATAGAATTAACTTAAAATTTATTTATTACTTGTATAACATTCCATTAGCATTCACATGAACAGGAATAAGTTTTGCAGAATCTCCTTCCATTTGTGGGTGGCAGTCCTGGAATTCGAACTGCAAGCCTGGGTACTTTACTTAGGGTGCAAACCATTGGAATGACACAATGAAGATTTCAGATTGTTACAATTACAAAAAAGAACAACAAGAAGAAACAAAACCCAGGAGCCAGGGGCTCTTGCCTGTAATCCTAGCTCCTCAGGAGGCTTTGATGTAGAGAATGCCAATTCGAATTCAGCCAGGGCAGGAAAGTCCGTGACACTCTTATTTCTAAGAGATCACAGGAAAGGATAATATGAATGGGGCTGTGGCTCAAGGGCAGAGCACTACACTTGAGCAAAAGGAGCTCAGGGACAGGGCCTAAGCTCTTAGTACCAACCCAGAACTGCCCCTTCCCCCAAAAAAGGAGGCAATAACTCCATGTTTCTGTGTATGGATGATGATATATGGATAAGGGATATTCAGCAGGTTGCCCTTGCCCAGCCACCAACCTGGGCAAACAGGGAAAATCCCTCAGTGAGTACTAAGTCTGAGCCAGCAGCTTGAACAAAGCATCCTTCTCTGCCATTTAATAACTGAAATCTTATGTTCTGGCTGAGGTGTCACATCAGGACACATAGCAGACAGTCATTGCCTCCAAGGAGACCACAGTTCCTAGATTGTAGGAGTTGTCGAAGGTTCTGGCTCCATATTCTCTATCCCTCTGTAGGATGTGAGACTAGACCTCTGGGGCCTGGTGGCTATCACTAATTAATCATTCCTCATTGCTAAGTCATAGGCTGGTCCCAAATCTTGGCAAAGATATGAAATAGTAAGCTATTTCTATGCTAAAAGAGGTATGCCAATAAATCCCACTCTCATAACACCCGTTAGAAGTGAGCTTTGGGCTGCAAATGTGGCTTTGTGGTAGAGTGTTTACCTACTATGCACTATGTCCTGGGTTCGATTCCTCAGTACCACAGAAAGAGAAAAAGCCAAAAGTGGCACTGTGACTTAATTGATAGAGTGCTAGCCTTGAGCAAATAAGCTCAGGAACATGCACAGAACCTTAGTTCAAGCCCCAAGACTGTCAAAAAAATGAGCCTGGTGAGACATATTTTTCTGGGACTCAGAGGAGAGCCGAGGATATAGGTAAGCAGTAGGGTAGAGGGCAGGTGCTGCTGGCTCACCCCTGTAAGCTACTCAGGAGGCTGAGATCTGAGGATCCCCATTGCAAGCAAGAAAGTCTATATGAGACATTATTCTCCAATTAAAAACACAAGACGCCAGAAGTAGAGCTGTGGTTCAAGTAGTAGAGGGCTACACTTGAACACAAAAGCTCATGGATAGGATAGCATCCAGGCCATGAATTCAAACCCCAGGACTAGCACACACACACACACACACACACACACACACACACACACACACACACACACACACACACACACACACACCATGATAGAGCATTTGCCAGTCAGCCTGCACAAGTTCCATTTAAAAAGAGGGAGAAGGGAAGGAAAGACATGCTCCAGGAAGTGATATAACCAGGGCCAAAATTCCACAGGACTTCTAAGATGTGGATACAGGACAGAGAACATCAGGCAGAAGTTACAGCATGGGCAAAGGTCCTGAGCTATGCTGTAGAGCAGGTGGTATGGGTGGAATGAAGGTTCTGTGGCTACAGAAAAGTCTGGCAGGACATTGTATGCTGGGTCAACGTTTGTACTTGAGTCAGAGGGCAGAGGGTGGGGTCCCAGAATTAGGCCCAGGGGGAAGATCAACTTGACTTTTCACCATGGACCTCAGCCATTTCCTGTGGCTAGAAGCCTATTTTTTACAGCTCCTGACACTCAGACCTCCTTTGCATGGAGGAGTCCGGGCAAACGCAGGGAAGGAACATTGCTTAAGAAAAGGTTCTAGCCCAATGCGAGCAGTGGCTCAACCCCTGTAAATCCTAACTACTCAGGAAACTGAAATCAGAGATCATGGGTCAAGCCAGCTCAGGGGAGGAAAGTTAGTGAAACTCTTCTTGCTGATTAACTACCAAAAGCCAGAAGTGGGGCTGTGGGTCAAGTGGTAGAGTGCTAAGTGCTAACTTTGACGGAAAATTTAAGAGACCAGAGCCCAGAATCTGAGTTCAAGCCCCAGTACAGGCACGAAAAAATAAAGAAAAGCTTTCAGGAGTTCCTAGTATATTGTGGTGAAAGGCCAGATTAGCCAGGCACTGGTGACTTATGCCTGTCTTCCTAGCTCCTCAGGAGGCTGAGATGTGAGGATTGCGGTTCCAAGCCAGCCCGGGGAGGAAATTCTTGGAGACTCTGACCTCCAAGGAACCTCCAGAAAACCAGAAGGGCTCTGTAGCTCAAGTGGTAAGCTGAAAAGCTGGGGGAGAGCGTCCAGGCCCAGAGTTCAGACCCCATGACCAACCCTTGGCCTGCTTGAACCTCACTCTGTGGCTCTAGGCAGAGTACTTTCCAGTGGGCCACTGAGGGTCTCCCAATGTCTAGGTGTCCTACAAGTCTTGAGAGCAGTCCGTTTGGAGGCCATTGCCTACAGAGCGGGCCACAGTACCAGAGAAGGCTAGAGTCTTGGGGCATGGAGAACATCAGAATGGCATGTCATGGGTGCAATGTGGATCTGAGCAATAGTAAATTGACCTCTTAGACCATGATTTTTGGCCAGGAGGGGCAAGAGCTGCAACATGTCACACCAGGTAATGCCCGCTCTTGGCCTAGGGTGGAACAGATCTGCTCTGGCATCAGCACTCAGGGTGAGCAAAAGTCAGCTTGGCCATGGTCACTTCCACCAATTGAACTCTAGAGGATTATGGCAAGGGGCTGCATGTCCCCCATCTGGCCACCAGGGAGGAGGAGTCTCCCTCCATAAGGATTGTCCCTGTGAGTTGTGTTTACTCTTGCTTCCCTGGGGCCACTATCATGCTTCAAAGCCTTCCTGGACAGGAAAGTCCTTGAGACTCTTACCTATAATTAACCATCAAAAAGCAAGTGGGGCTGTGGCTCAAGTGGCAGAGCACTAGCCTTGAGCAAGAAAACTCAGGGCTAGAGCCTAGGCCCTGAGTTCACACACACACACACACACACACACACACACACACACACACACACACACACACACACACAGCATATGCATGCAAAATCAGAGATTTCGACACTGCTATCTTTGGATATTCTGTACCTTTTCCCCACTAAGCCTGATGGCTGTTGGCCTAGGTGTTTGATGCATCCAACACCACTTGGCATCTTTAATTTTGGGGAACAGGATGGCTAAAAGGTCAGTCTTCCCCCATCCCAGCTCCTTGATTGGGTCATGGTCTATCCAGGCCCTTTTTGGCTCCTTTTACAGACTTGCCAAGATGCCTTCAAAAGGCATCACATGCTGGGCACTGGTGGCTCATACCTGTCACCTGAGATACTCAGGAAGCTGAGATCTGGAGGATCATGGTGCCAAGACAGCCTGGGCAGGAAAGTGTGTGAGACTCTTATCCTTGATGAATCATCAGAAAACAAGAAGAGTCCCTGCGGCTCAAGTGATAGAGTGCCAGCCTTGAGAAAAAGAGCTCAGGGACCGCGCTCAGGGACAACAACAAGGAAAGCCATTGCATGTTGGCTTTGGGATTGGCATGGGCCACATATAATTGAAATTTTCAAGTGCTCCAAGACAAAGCAGTACCTCCTTTAGTACCATGCTCCTCCATCTTGTCTCACACTGGCCTTGGCCCTGCTTTGGGTCAGCATGGCTTTGGCTTGATGGGAGGGCTCCAAGGAGGAAGATCCCAGATCAATTGCCCCAGCTCCTTCCCCCTGCTCACCCTGCTGCTTTTGCCCTTTACCATAGACCTTCTTCCTGGAATCTATGCATGAGGTCATCACTGCCACCATTGTGGTGAGTGGTGGGTCCAGCCTAACTCGGGGCAGTCAGAGGTGGAACTCAGTCTGGGACTAGGAGCTTCTACCCTGTGTGTGGGCTAAGGACAAGGCTGACCTTTATTTCATCCTGAGCATTGAAGTGATATGGAGACAGTGTAGACTCCATATTGAATCAGGTAATATTGGAGTCTAGAGGACCACTTGTGTGTGGTAAGCTGTGGGGCTCAGGGGACTATTCTTCTTGGTACTCCTCTCTTGGGACTCCTTCTCCCTCTCTCATCCCTAAATGGTAGAAGAGATACTTCAACTAAGGGGGTCAAAAAGGGGGCACGAGAGTATTTCTCTGTGAACCATACTTGTGCTTCATATTCATCCTAGCCTCTACTTCCTATTTATTTGAGGAATGGCCATATGGTTTTGGGAGGGGGGAGAATCATCCTAGCTGAGAATGTGGCTCAGTGGTAGAGTGGTTGCCTAGCATGCCTAACACCCTTGGTTCAATTCCACACAGAAAAAGCTGGAAGGGGAGGTGGGGCTCAATGGGTAGAGTGCCAGCTTTGATCAAAAAGAGCTCAGGGAGAGTAGCCAGGCCCTAAGTTCAAGCCCCAGGACTGGAAGAACAAACCTTTGTTGTAGGATTTTCTTCCCCTTGAAAACAATTTATTGTTTGGGATAAGCATAACATGGGTCTCTTCCCTGGCCACCAATGGGCCATTAGATGTCCCTTGAATTTGAGCCGTTTCCCGGCAGCCTCTGCCCTACCTGACCCGAAGTTTACCTTTCCCATCTCACAGCAGATGGAGGCCTGAGAGAAGGCCACCTGGCCAACCAATTCTGGTGGCTGCATTGGCTTTGGAGAGTCAGTATTTCACATAGAGAGTCATCATCCACATCAGTCTACAGAAGAATGGGAGAGAGTGCTCCTTGCCCGAGTCTACGAGCTCTAGGCTGCTCTGGGTGTGGGTCATCTGCTCTAGAATGTGCTCTGTGGGGGAGTCATCTACGAGGTCGTGAACCCCGATCACTACTCTGGCAGTGTCCAAGTTGTCTTAATGTTGCAATTCTTCAAAACCTTTGTGTTCCTCACTCATTTCGCCCACCCTGGAGCCTGAGGCATTAGGAGAAGTGGGGGGGGGGCTCTGCCTGTGCCGGCATATGGAGCCCGCTGTCCACTCCTTCCCCTGCGAGGAGTAACAGCAGCTCCTGCAGCTCTCTCTTCTTCTCCATCTTCTCCTGGGTGAGCCGGCACACACACTTGGCTTTCTCTTGATACAGCTCATCCAGGACGAACATTTGCTCCTTACATGCGACAAGGGACTCCTTGACAGTGTGGATGTGTGCCAACAGCTGGCTGCTTCGATTTTGTAATTCATCTGCTGGACTATGGATATCCACTTCATCATATAAGTCATGGATGAAGCAGATTTTCTTCTCAGACACCCGTCCCCAAGCCTGCTGTGGTGGCAGCTCACAGGGTGGGGGTGCCTGTGCCTCCAGCTCTGTCTGACACTGAGCTGCCAGGTTGGCCATGCAACTGCACTGGGGTCACTGCTACTGCAGCAGGAGTTTCCCCCTGTGGATCTCAGCCTCTGAGAGCGCTTGCAGACCCACATCCTTGTAGATCTGGGTCATGTCTCCAAAATCTGCGATGCTCACTTTGTGGAGGAGTCACCTCCTCAACTTTTGCTTCTCCAGGGCTCAAAACTTACCCTCCCCAGTGAAAGCCATGATCAGGTGGGCCTGCAGGCGCTCCTCCTGTGGTATGGTCACTTCTAGGCACTTGGGAGTATCCTGCTACTTTGGGGGCACCACCTGGTACCCCCAGTTGGTCGGCCCTGCACTTGCTTCAGCTGCTCTAGCACCTGGGTCTGCCTCTGCAAGTGCTGCTGCAAGGCCTCCTTCTTTGAGTTCAGCTGCTCTTTGGAGGCAATGTGTTGCTCACAGGTGGCTCTGAGCTCCAGAATGCTGGTGAGATCCTCCTTCTTATACCTCACCTTGTGGAGAGCATCCCACAGGAGGGCCAGCTCTATCTATGGGTCACACACACATGAGCATCATAGGGTCTTGGGGATCTACTGCAAATCCTAGGCCTTCTCATCCAGTCTCCATAGTTACTCCCGCTGCTCCACATTCTGGAGACCGAGCCTCTGGATTTCCTGGGCCTGGATGTGAAGTTGTTCCTCCAGGTTTTTCAACTCCATCTGCATGCAGTAGGCATGGGCCTGCAACTGCCACTCGGCCTGAGATGGTCCTGCATAGGGCCGAGGCTCTGCCAGCGTCCTTCCAGTTCCTCCAGCTCATTCTCTAGGGCCAGCACCTGCCTCGCGCTTTGCTCCTTCTCATCTGTCAGTTGGTTCACCTGCTTGGTCAGCCACTGAGCCTCCTCCTTCCATGTGGACCTCTCAATGCTCAGGCTCTCCATCAAGGTGTCTCTTTCCAGAATTGCTGAGGTCACCATCCAGCTCAGGTTTTCTTTACCTCATGCCCCACCAGCACTTGTTGAAACTTGCAGATTCTGTTTTTCCTATTGCTCTTCTTTGTCCAGATCGCTTCCAGCTTCTCCTGCAACTCTGTGTTCAATTGCTCCAGGTCATTGAAGCTTCTGGTCTTTTCCTTGAGCTGAAGTGTCACATCATTCAGCTGTTCGAAGAACATTTCAGTCTTCTGTGCAGCAGCGAATGCCATCTCCAGCTCCAACACGTTACACCCTGTGGCCTGCAGGTGAATGGTGAGAGCTTCTTGCTACCTTTCTCTGTCATTGGCCTCCTGCTTCATTAGCCCAGTGCAAATTGTAAATTACTTTCTGTGGAAAACATCCTCTGTATGGGTGGCTTGTGGATGTCTAGCTCTGTTTTTCTGTGCCTCGTGCACCTGGGCTACCTTCTCCCTCTCTTTCTCCCGTCAATCCTGCAGGTCTGTCTTTTCCAGCTTCAGTGGTTGGATCTTGGCACAGCATACATGGTTTCTTCTTTTGCTGTGGTCCAGGGCAGGCACCATGTGTCTGTAGCACCTCTAAAGATCCTTGGTGGTATAGTGACCCTTGACACTCTGGACCCTGGTGACTGTGACTGGGTCCAAAGGCAAGGGAGGCCCACGGTCAGCGTCACCTTTGACTGGACCCTCTGGTGAATCACCTTCCCCACTGGTGTTTGTCTTGAAGAACCCTCCTTTTTTCGTGTTCTTTGTTTTCTTGAATGTTGCAGGTCTGATGGGAGAATTCTTCTGCCGGTGTTCTGGCAGTACTTTCTTGCCCACAGCTCTCATGGAGTTTTGTTGTTTCAGACATCTGAGCTCTGGGATGGGAAAGATGGGCTGGCCATGTTCCCAGGCTCTGGGAAATCCTCTATTCTCCCACTCACTGACTAGGACGTCAATTTCAACTCTACTCCAAAGTGGACTGGAGCTCTTGCTCACCACTCAGTCACCTCTACCTTCCTCAACTGCTAGTGGTGGTGTCAACCAACAGAGGCAATCCTGGTGCTGGACAGCATGGAATGTGGGCGTGGCCACAATTGTTGTATCCCCTTGCTCAGAAAGAACATGAAAGCATGGGGGTGTGGTCGGAATCCTGTGATGCAGGCAAAATGTGTGGAGTCAACATGACAGCAGCTCCCCCAGCCCTTTTCCCAGGGAACTCTGTCCAATTCAGTTGAAGACAAGAGGGTGACCTGGGGACAAGAACGTGGCTACACAGATTTTTGTGTATGTCTGTTTGTTGCCAGTCTCAGATCTTGAACTCAGGATCTGCGCAGTCTGTGAACTGCTTTTGATCAAGGCTAGCCCTCTACCACTCGAGCCACATGGCTCTACTTCTGGCTTTGTTGGCACTGAAGTTGGACAGAGGTCTCAAGGACTTTCCTGCCTAAAGTGACTTTGGCCATGATCCTCCTATCACAGCCTTGTAAGCATCAATGAGGACTGCTGAGAGCCACTGGTGCCTGCCTAATCATTGGTCTTTCTGTTCTTGGACAGACAGTTGAGTTCCCTATCCTTGGGATTAAGTGGTGGGAGCTGGAGCCCACAGTTGGAATCCTGGTCCTGCCATCTGCAAATGGAAGGACATCCTTAGAAACTCATTCCTATCTATATGAATACCATTGGAATGTGATATATGTTATGATTGAATGAACAGTTCTTAAAAAATTCTAGGATAAATTTATACACAATTATATTAGAGAACACTGTTCGATTTTAATCAATACTTTATGAAGTATTTAAACAATCACATTCATTAACTGGAGGCATAATGAAATACCAAAGAATTGGGTGTCACATAGTATAAAGGTGCCATTTTTTCTGCCAGGACTGGGATCAGAACTCATGATCTGGGTAACTCTGTTGCACTGTGTGGAAAGAGGAAGCTAGCCTTCTTGAAGTCAAGAAATTCATGTCTGTTCCTTAGGTCTGAAATCGATCCCCAGCACTAGAATACATCCTATTTGTGTACATTTTAAATATATAATTTATATTTACATTCATAGGTTGACTCCCTATTGGGTTCAGTGTAGCTATTCATTTTATTTTTTGTTTGATTCATGTATTTGTGGGGTACATGGGCAGAAAAGATGCAGTGAGAGGAAGTTGAGTGGTCAGAGCCCGAGTTGTTTACCTTAAAATCTGATTGGATAAAGCTTAGGCGCAGGATAGGGTGTGACCTTTACAGTGATTGGTTGGTTCCTTTCCCTCCCCTTCCATGCCAAGCAGATTTTCCCTTTAAAAGATGTTTTCTGTTTGGTAATAAACGAGTTCTTGCTTGACTTGACTCCCCGCTTTGTCTGAATGTCTCCCGGGCTAAGGGGGGGGGGGAACTGGTGAGCAAGTGCACTTATATTTCCTTGGACCCCATCCTTCTTTCTTAGGACAGACGAAGATCCGACATGTATTGACTATTTAATTGACTAATATGGCACATAGAACTTTGATTACATTGATTAAATAGGATATATGTCTGCATATATATTCCACTTATACCTGACACTCCGGACTTTCCCAGAAAAGGAAAACGTGTCACCATCAGTTTCTTACTCCATGATTCATTGTTTGGGCATGCTGGCATCTGAACTCATGGCCTACAGGGAAAAATTCATGAAAAGTTGTGTGTCAGCATGCCATCTTGTGGCAAATTGAGCTGATACGCAGTTCCCAAGATCTGAGATCAAGATCAAGGTGTTGACCAAACAAGTACAGATTGACACGCAGATTGTAGTATGCTAATAAATATATATCTTTATACAGTGCCAGAGATGTCTATCCATTGTTCATTTATATAGACTATATTCCTACAAATTCTTGGGTGTTTATTATGCCTCCATGTAATTTATGTTATTATTTTCATCTTTAATAAACTATTAAGTAAATCAGTGTCCTGAAATTATTGTGTCCTTGTGAGAAATATTATTCTTTTAATGCTTCATAAGATATTAATAAAATCAATCAACCGACTGAAATCATGATGTCTAATTGTATACAAGTATCATTCATGAGCATCTCATTCAACTGTGACATTGATAACATTCCATCGTTATTCCTGTGGATAGGAACGAACCTCTTAGGATCTCCCACCATCCAGAAGTGGCATGACTGGTATTCCAAATGTAGGCCTATGTTGCCGGGCGAGACTATGGCTTCTCCATTGGCCTGCAATTAACAAAACATATTTAGCTCCCTAGTTTGCAATTCATGCCATTTTTTTCTGCCAGGCCTGGGATTTGAACTCAAGGTCTGGGTAAATATGCAACACCGTGAGGGAAGGGAATCTGACCATACTTGAAGACAAGAAAGGCAGGCTTGTTCCCTAGGCCTGAATTCAAGCCTCAGGCCTGGAAAACATACTCCTTATATGATTTTAAAGATAGGATTTATACTTCCATGCAGATATTCCATATTTTGTTGGCTGTGGATATTCATTTTATTTCTTGTTTTATTCATTTATTTTCCATTTATTTTATTGACTCTGATGACCCCTCTAACATTTATTACATTGTTTACATCTTATATCACAGCATACCAATTTGTCTATACGTTCTCCATCATGCCTGACATGGAGGACTCTTCCAGAAAAGGAAAACATGTGCCATATTTGGCTTCTTACTCCAAGATTAAATTTTTGGCAGTGCTAGGATATGATCTCAGGGATAAGCAAGCCCAATTCAAAAATGGATGAGCGTGAGCATGGCAGCATCTAATCAATGAAGCTGTCATGTGGTTCCCAGGTGCTGAGAACCAGTCCCAGAATTGCCCAAAACAGTGATACATGGATAGGCAGGGGGGAGTATACAAATAAATATGTATTGCTAAAGAGCATCAGAGCTATCTATCTATGATTGAAGGACACTTCCTATGTTCCTACTAACTCTTAGGATTTATTATACCACCATTGAACGAATATTATTCTTTTCATGCATAATAATCTATTAATTAAGATCAATCAGCGTCATAGGATTATTGCATCCAATTTTACACTAGACCAAAGCATGAACTACTCTCAATTGGTATTCCTATACATAGGAATGAGTCTTTTGTGATCTTCTGTCATTGGTAGGTGTCAGGACCGGGATTTGAACCCAGGGCCTATGTTGAGAGGTTGGCCTATGGATTCCCTGATAGCATGCCAGCATTGAGATATGACAGGTCAGGTTCATTTTGCAGCCATGTCATTCAGACCCAGGATGGTCACCCTGCAAATAAAAAAACGTAAAACACCCAGCCCTCTGCAGCTCGCCACTTTTTATGCTATGTTACTTATTTTTCTTCCTGCAAGCCCTCTGGACCTAGGATCCCTGGATTGTCTATGGGTCCGAGGATGCACCCCACCCTAGGGCAATTGAAGCTGAGGCAGAGTTGCCACTACCTGAGCTCAAGCCCCATGTCGGCAAAATAAAGAAAAAATAAAAAAAATCATTTAAATTAAAAAAGAAACAAAGCTCCCTTGTTTTTAATTTCTACCAGTTTTTTTCCTAGCCTGGGGTTTGAACTCAGGGTCTTGGTAAATATGTAGCAATGTGAGGGAAAGTGCAGAGTTTCCACTACTTGAGTTCAAACCCCATACAAATCCAAAAATAAAAATTAAGTCATTGAGCTAGGCAGGGGGAGTAGTTGTGGAGATGGGAAGGAAGGGAGGGTAGGGGGAAAACAAAGGAGGAAGCAACAATGCCCAATAGGAAATGTACTCATTACCATGCTCATTTAACTGTAACCTGTCTGTAAAACATTTTTACAACAAAAAAATGAAGAAAAGTAGTGCTCAAAAGAAGCATTTTGGGGGTAAGAGAAAGATGTCTGAATAGATGTACAAAATTCTATACTGCTTTTGAAAAAAATGTTCAGTATGTCACTGAATAACTGCTTCCATTAAAAAATTGTCACTATCTTGGAACTTGGGCCAGTATTTCCATCATTGCTGGGATTTGATCTCACCATCCAGGTAACTCTTTTGCACCATGGGTGAAGACAAAGCTTACTGTCCTTGAGGAAAAGAAATTCAGGCAAGAGTTACAAGGGTCTGAATGAAAGCCCTGCAATGGAAAAAAAATTTTCTCTATATGGGTAATATATGATATATATTTACATATGTATGTGTATTACATATTATGATTTTTATTATTGATTTTTGTATTTATTTTATTTTTTACTTGATTCATTTATTTATTTTATATATTTTATGTAGTATTTTTACACACATAATATTTAGTACATGTTGTACATTTATTATAAATTTATACACAATAATTTAGGACATTGACTTGTTTTTCATTAATATTTTATTAAGTGTTGAAACATGATACATAATTAAATGGAAGCATTTGTCACAGTCTTCACATGTTTAGAGTCTCTCCCAAGTATGAGCTTTGTGTTTTTATCTTTGGAACCTTCCTATAGGAATTTCCTTAGATGAGTTTTACTCAGAAGTCTTTTCTTGGGGATAGGCAAATTGAGGGATAAAACTGTAAGGGTGGGGCTAGAAATGTGGCTTAGTGGTAGAGAGTTGGCTCAGGATGCATGAATGCTAGGGTTTGAATCCTCAGTGCCACATAATCAGAGTGGCTCAAGTGGCACAGCCCTAGGCTTGAGAAAAGGGAGCTCAGAAACAGTACCCAGGGCCTAAGATCAAGTGCCTGGACTGTCAAAAACAATAGGCCAGATGCCTGTGGCTCACAACTGGAACTATAACTTCTCAGGAGGCTGAGATCTGAACACCACATTTCAAAGACAGCCTAGGCAAGGAAAACCTGTTAGGTTTGCTGTCGGGCAAGTGGTAGAGACTTTGCCTTGAGCTGAAGGGCTCAGGGACAGTGCTCAGGCTTGAGTTTGAGACACAAAAGTGGAAAAATGTGAGGGTTAAGCGAAGTACTTTTGCTATTTGCTAATTAGGATAACATTCTCTGGAAAATGAATGCTCATGTACACCAGAATTGGAGTCAGAGCTCAAGGTTCAAGTGTAGCCCATCCATACACACAGCCTTTCAGACTCTAGCATTATAACCTTGTGTCCTACAGGGTTCTGAAAAGTCCATTGTTGAAAGGCTCAATATGCTGCCCAAGCCTTTGTGATAAGCAGTTGACTTGTAATGCCAATGTAATTACAGAGCACCAGTAGCTAACGCCTGTCACCCTAGCTCAGGAGGCTGAGGTCTGAGGATCACAGGGTGAAGCCAATAAGGGCAGAAAATTCTGAAACTCTGAATTCCACTTCTCAAAGGTCAGATGTTCAAGAGCTTCCTGTGTTTCCCTTGGTGATGAGAAGTTACTCATACGCTAAAGGTTCTTAGAGTTCTTGAGCTATAAAAGCAGGAAAGAAATATTATTTGACCCATCTTGGGTTCAAATGAAGTTCTCAGCATCCAAGCACTAGCCCTGTTTGCAGGAAGAACTTCAATGTAACAATATTTGAATGTAGAAAACAGTTACAAAAGCCAGGCTAGGTGAAGAGAAAAAGGCATCCAAGGTTAGGAGGCAGAATGTACACACTCAACATTCCAGGCATGGCCAGCAATGAGGGGAAACATGAAACATTTGTCAGAGTTACACAAGAGTCAGGCTTTTCTCAGCCTCTTCAAACAATGACTAACCTTCCTCCCTCAGGCAAAGGGAGCCTCAGGCTATCTTTAATTTAACAATAGAGAGCCAATTTATTGGGGGAGGGGGCAGGAACAGAGTAGAAAGCCTTGCTCTTTGGTCTTAGGGAGTGGGTCTTTGACTCTCCATCTGTCAGATTTGAAGGCCCTTCTTCTACCTCTGCCAGTCCATTCTCCTTCCTTCATTCTCCACATCATTAATGCAAATCCCCGGTCCAAGAGAGGCAAGGCCTTTTCTCTTCTGTCTCCAAGACCCTCAGTTAGAACTTGCCTCTGCCCTCTTGACTCTGGGGCCCTTGGCTACCTGAGAAGTGGAAAGAGACAGTCTTACTGTTCTCTGGTTGTGTGAAGGTCATGTTGGTGTCCTGGCACATTGCAGAAGGCCTAATGACTTGGAATTCTTCCTTACTTTCCTACAGACATCCAAGTCCAAATTCATCTATCATATTTCTATCTATCTATCTATCTATCTATCTATCTATCTATCTATCTATCTATCTATCTATCTATCTATCTATCTATCTATCTATCTATCATCTATCTATCTATCTATCTATCTATCTATCTATCTATCTATCTATCTATCATCTATCTATCTATCTATCTATCTATCTATCTATCTATCTATCTATCTATCTATCTATCTATCTATCTATCTATTTATCGATCGATCCATCTATCTATCTATCTAAGGATCTACCTAACTACCTACCTAAGTAGCTATTTATTTGCCAGTTCTTGGGTTGAACAGAAGGCCTGGCACTGTCTCTAGCATGCTACCACTTGAGCCACAGCACCAATTCTGGTTTTTTCTTGAATGTGCTACTGTGAAATTGAACCCAAGGCTTCTTGCACGCTAGGCAAGCATTCTCCCACTAATACACATTCCCAGCCCCTTCATCTTTTTCTTAATGTTAATTTTTACATAAGTAGGCTACCATTTTACGTCCCCAAGTTTAATTTTCTGAATACTGGTTACTTCTAAGAAACCTGATCTTCTCTTCCCCTGTCTGTTTTGTGATTCTTCCTGCATTGGCCTCAAAATAAAATGTAAATAAAGGCTGTTGAGGGTGACCTGCTTTAAGTGGATGGCTGCACAGATAGTTGTGTATGTCTGTTTGCTGCCAATCCTGGATCTTGAACTCAGGATCTGGGCATAGTCCGTGAGCTGCTTTTACTTAAGGATAGCCCTCTAACACTGGAGACATACGGCTATACTTCTGGCTTTGTTGGCCCTGAAGTTGGACAGGGCTCTCAAGGACTTTCCTGCCTAGGGTGATTTGAACCATGATCCTTCTATCACAGCCTTTTAAGTATCAAGGAGGACTGCTGAGAGCCACTGGTGCCTGCCTAATCATTGGTCTTGCTGATGTTCTTGGACAGCCAGGTGAGTTCCCGATCCTCAGTTTGAAGTGGTGGGAGCTGAAACCCACAGCTCGAATCCTGGTCCTGCCACCTCCAAATGGCAAGAGATGCTAAGAAACTCATTCATATCCATATGAATACCAAATGAATTTGATGAACGTCTTGATTGAATAGGCAGTTCACGAATGATTCTAGGATAAAATTATCCACAATTATATTATAGTACACTGATGGATTTTAATTAAAACTTTATGAAGCATTTAAATAATCACATTCATTAACTGGAGACATAATACCTATGAATTGGGCATCACATAATAAAGAGATGCCATTTTTTCTGCCAGGACTTTTTCTAGTTAATTGTTATATTGCATTTTCTGACTGTAGTTTGGTATATAAAAGTAGGATATATTATACCTGACCAGAAAATCAATTATTCAGTTTTTTATCAGAAATGTTTATAGCGAAATTTAGAGATAAATCCAAATTATATATATATGAAGACAATGATTGGTTAGTCCTCTTCTCAAATTCCCCACTCCCTTCATGAGAATAATACACATTGTAAGGTAATGCTTAGAATGTTTTGGTGAAATAGGTTGACTTTAAACCAGTGAGCTACTCTATGCTGCATTTTGTTTATTTATATCCAGAAAAGCTAAATTCTTTCTTTATCGTTTTCCTTAGGCTTTATACTCAGATTTAATCTCTGATGGGCGACAAATAAAGATATAAACATTTTTTAACAGTGGCTAACTTTAGGCTGAGGGGTCTCCGTACAACGATACTCATGCAGATAGGCATTATTAAGTCATGGGAGCTGATATCAAAATGATAACCAATGCTTACTGGTGTCATGCGTATGAGATTTTGTGTATTGTATATAGTGGTTATTAGAATGTTTTGGGAATCAACATAATTTCATGGGTTAGGAACTGAAGTGAGACATTTTACTCAGAACAAAATTTAAGGAGGCATCCAAAATTAGTTACCAAGATATGCATCATGTAACACAATGTTTTGAAAATGCAAACTAAAGGAAATAATTTATGAAAAACATCAACATATACAATAAATAAAGAATCACTATGACGTATTTTTCTTTTACCCCATTTGCAATACGGCTTACATGATGACTTTTCTGGTGATATGTTTAGTTAGGTCTTGATATTTAGTTAGAGAATTTATGTTCTTTCATATATTCATTTGTAAGATAAAAGAGGAAATGAATTCCATGCCAGAGTCAACATCCATAATAATGTTACAGATGTATCCTGCTACTTTGCCCAAGTTTCAAATCAGCTCGAAAAACTTGGTTGCTTTTTTGGATCTAAATAAATAGGTATGCAATTTTGTCAGTACTAGAAATATTTTGACCACCATTAGTTAAAACTATTATTTTCCAGAAACTCCTTCTCTCTTTTCATGAGATTTTTAATTTCATTTATGTCATATGTTGATGTTTTTCCTTAAATAAGCCACATTCAGGTTTCTACAAAGTGTAATTTGGAGTAGTTTAAAATTATGGACACTCATGTACACTGCTCAGATTCTATTATTTGCATATTTTTTCTTGTTATACCAGTAGGCATTAGTTCTCAGTATGGATGCTATTGGACTTATTCATTACATTTCTGAATTTTTTTACTTACGTTATGATTATGTTATTTTATTCTTTTAAATATGTGCAGATCTCATTCCACATACAGTCACATTTGTTTTAAACAATTTGATCCATTCAAGGCATTTGCTCTATTAGGTTTATCTAGAAGATTTTAATTACAAATTAACACAACTGTATTTATGAGATACAGTTATCTTTATGGCTCTACTCCAAGTTAATATCTATTTGAGGTTTTTGTGCTTATAAAAATGGGCAAAGCATGTTTTTGTTCCTGGGGGAGTTGTACTTTGTTGGTTGTTTTTCCAGTTGTAGTGACTTCAACATATGTGCGCATTTTATTTCAATGGTTTTGAGTCAATGATTTGTTTCATATAACAGAAATTGCAAAAAGAATCAGTGATTTAGAACTTTTCCAAATAGAATTTTAAGAGAGACACTTGAAATTTTGTGACATCTGGGAATGGGCTGGTCTTCATAATGGAGGTTGTAGCAGAATAACAGACATTGTTTGACATGATTTTAATTCTTCCTCCTCTTGCCTCACTATCTCCAATGGTATTACCTCAAAGACTTTAGTGGAAAGAAAGTATTTTTGTCCGTATAAACTCAGAAATTTTGGTTTAATTGGGACACATTACACATTCATATTTCATTTTAACTCGAAAATCTTCTTTCCTTCATTTAAAATCACAGATGTGAATTTATAATGCTAAAGTAGCAACAACTAATTTATATGAAATGGTCCAAATTATTTTCACTTCAAATTATATGTAATATAGAGTGTACTAATAATAATGAGTAATAGAGTATGTAACAATTTACTTTGGGGAAAGTAAATTACAGTGGATTTTTGTGAGATACAGAGTAATAATAAAACTTATATTTGATTCTATTAAAAAATTACAAGGTACATCTAAAAATAACTTATAGTTATAAACTAATGCTGAAAATATAATATTGTTGATTAGAAAAATCCAGAAGTTTCCATAAGTTTGCTTTTTAAAAATTGTCCTGAATCTGGGCTTTGGTGGCTCATGCCTGTAATCCTAGCTACCCAAAAGTCTGAGATCTGAGGATAGTAGTTCAAAGCCAGACTGGGCAGAAAAGTCTGTGAGACTCTTATTTCCAATATATCTCTTGAAAACTGGAAACGGCACTGTGGCTCAAGTGGTACAGTGCTATCTCTGAGCTAAAGAGCTGAGGGACAGTGCCTAGGCCCGTCATTCAAGCCCCACGACAGACAAAAAAAAATTGGCATGGATTTTTACTTTATTATTTCATGATTTTTTAATGTGAACATACAGAGAGTTTTAAAATTACATGAAGAAAGTAATTAGTATATTTGTTATCGAGCATTATTGCCTCCTCCCTTGTTTCCCCTTTCTATCCCATCCCATTTCCCTTTATGCCCCCCGCAAACCGCCCCCCCACGCCAAAGATATAAATTTTGATTTTAGACACATAGTATTGTACATGTCATTGTTGCAATGTGTCCACCTGTATCCCAATTTGTTTTTCTGTTCCCCTCCCCAAATTATAACAAAATCAAATACAGTGAAAATAGAGGTTAAAGCATGGGGGAGGGACAGACAAAGTAACAAAGAAATCATGTTGCAAATATGCTAGAAACAATAGCAAGAAAGTCCTTATCGTGGTGTTCATTTCACCTAACATCAACTTGTCTGACAGTTTGTGTTTATCTCAGACATATACTAGTTATTGCAAATAAGGGAAACCATGGAACCTATGTTTCTTTGGGCATGGATTACTTCACTTAATATAATTTTTTCCATGGCTTTTCATTTCCTAACAAACGGTGCAATGCAATTTTTTCTGATGAAGGCATAGAATTCCTTTGTGTATATATACCATATTTTCTTGATCCATTCATCTACTGAGGGGCATCTGGGTTGGTTCCATATCTGAGCTATGGTAAATAATGCTGCAATAAACATAGATATTCTGGTAGATTTAGTATGGGCCTTTTGGTGATCATTTGGATAAAAGCACAAAAGTGGGATTGCTGTGTCATAGGAGAACTCTATGTGGAGTCTTTTGAGCAAGCTCCACACCACTTTCCAACGTGGTTATACAAGATTACAGTCCCACCAACATCCGGTCCAGCTTCTGTTATATTACTGTTCCACATTATAACCATTCTAACTGGGGTAAGGTGGTATTTCAGTGTAGTTTAGATTTGCATTTCTTTTATTGCTAGGGAGGTTGAGCATTTCTTCATGTGTCTATTGGCCATCATTCTTTGCTCTTCAGAGAGGTTTCTTTTTAGTCTTTAGCCCACTCATTTATTGGGCAGTTGTTTCTTTGAGGATTTCTTGTTGGGGATTTAATTTTTTGAGTTCCAGGCATATTTTAAATATGAAACCTATGTCTGTTGTATGGCTAGTGAAGATCTGTCCCAATATATGGGCTTTCTATTGATCTTCCTAGTTTTATCCTTTGCCATTCTGAAGCTCTGCAATTTCATGCAATTCCATTTGTCCAACCTTTCTTTGATTTGTTGTGTTTATGGTATCTATTAAGAAAATTTTGGTCTGTGGCAAGGAGACATAGGTTATCTCCTAGTTTGTCCTGCAATGTTTTCAGGGTGTCTGCTTTGACTCCAAGGTCTTTCATCCATTTGGAGTTGATTCTTGTGCAGTGTGATATATATGGATCTAGCTTTGGTTTTCTACAAGTGATTAACCAATTTTGTCAACACCATATACTGAAGAGGCTGTCTTTCTTCCATTCTATTTTTTTTTAGCTCACTCATCGAAGAGTAGGTGGCTATAGGTCTGTTGGTTCATTTCTGGATTTTCAATTCTATTCCATTAGTCCTGAGGTCTGTTCTTGTGCCCATACCTAGCTGTTTTGATTACTATGGCTTTGTAGTAGAGTTTGAAATTTGGTATTGATATTCCTGCAGCACTGTTCTTTCTGTTAAGGATCATTTTTGCTATCCTGTGTCTTTTGTTGTTCCATATGAATTTTTAGATTGCCTCTTCTATTTCCTTGAGGAATGAGTTTGTAATATCGATAAGTATTGCACTGAATTTTTAGATAGTCTAGGGAAGTATTGTCATTTTCACGATGTTGATTCTTCCAATCCACGAGCATGGGAAGTTTTTCCACTTTGTAAGTTCCGTTTTGATTTCCTTTTTCAGGCTTTTAAAGTTTTCATCATAAAGATCCTTCACTTCTTTGATTAATTCTTAGGTATTTTATTTTTGTGGGGCTATAATGAATGGAGTTGCTTTCCTGATTTCAGCCATGCTTTTCTCATTCTTGGCATACAGAAAAGCCACTGATTTTTGAGAGTTAATTTTTCCCCTGCTACTTTGCCAACGTTTTGAATCAGCATGAATAATTTCAGAGTTGAGTCGGTGGGATTATTTAAATACAACATCATGTCATCTGCAAATAGGGAGAGTTTTATATCATCTTTCCCTATTTGGATCCCTGTTATGTTTGCATCCTATCTTATTGCTGTAGCTACGCATTCTTATACTAAATTGAAGAGAAGTGGAGAGATTGGACATCCTTGTCTTGTTCCTGAGTTAAGAGGAAATGGCATTATTTTTCCACCAATAAGTATAATGATGTCTGTAGGTTTGTCATATACAGGCTTTATTGTATTGAGGAAAGTTCCCTGGATTCATAGGTTTTCCAGAGCCTTCATCATAAAGGGGTGTTGTATCTTGTCAAAGGCTTTTTCTGCATCTCTTGAGATAACCATGTTCTTATTCTTGCTCTTGCTGATGTGATGAATTATATTAATTGATTTGCAAATTTTGAACCAGATTTGCATCTCGGATATAAATCCTGTATGATTTTTTGGAGGAATTGTCAAAGGCGATTTGCCAAAATTTTGTTGAGAAGTTTTTCATCAATGTTCATCAAAGAAATGGGTCTATAATTCTTTCTTTGATGAGTCCCCGCTTGCTTTTGGGATAAGGGTTATGATGGCTTCATAGAATGAATTTGGTATTGAATTTTTCCTTTCAATTTCATTGAAGAGTTGGAGGAGTATTGGTGTGAGCTCTGCTTTGAAGACCTTGTAAAGTTCTGCTGTAAATCCATCTGGCCCTGGGCTTTTCTTAGATGGGAGGTCTCTTATTCCTGTTTCTATTGCTATGCTTGATACGGGCATGTTAAGTTGATTTAACTCATCTTGGTTGAGTTTTGGTATGGAAATTCAACGGCATGGAAATGGCTAGGAAAAAGTCCATTTCTGCCAGGTTTTTAAACTTATTAGCATAAATGTTTGAGAAGTATTCCCTTATAATGTTCTGAATCTTGGTTGCTTCTCATTCCCATTCTCATCTCTGAGTTTTTTTATTTGGTATGTTCTCTTCTTTTTGAAACAATTTGCTAAGAGAATGTCAATTTTGTTATTTTTTTCGAAGAACCAACTCTTTGTTTTGTTGATTCTTTTTATGGTGTTTTTGGGTTCTAATTCATTTAATTCTGATGTAATTTTATTATTTCTTTCCATCTACTTGATTGGGGTTTATCTTGCTGCTCTTTTTCAAGGAGGTTCAGATGTCTTATTAAATTGTTGGTTTCAGATCTCTCTAATTTGTTGTTGTAGGAACTCAGAGCTATAAACTTGCCATTGAGTAATGCCTTTGCTCTGTCACAGAGAAGCTAGTAATTTGTGTGTTCATTATTTTTGAATATCATGAACATTTGCATTTCCTTTCTAATCTCTTCCATGACCTACTGGTGATTCAACGGTTGTTCAGCCTCCGTGTTGTACAGGACTTTCTTTGTTGGCTTTTGGTGTTGACTTCTAATTTTATTCCCTTGGATGCTGTTTCTTGGCTCTTACTGTGTTCTTGATGGTTTTCTATGTGTGGGATAACTTTAATGTCTTTTATAGGGCTGGATTGGTGGAGATATACTGTTTTAATTTTTCTTTGCTATGGACAGTTTTTATTTGACCCTCGGTTATGAAGGAGAGTTTAGCTGGGTTCGGTATTCTTGATTGATAATTGTTTGTCTTTACCACATGGCATCTCCCATTCCAGGCTCTTCTTGCTTTAATCATCTCTGCTGAAAAATCTGGGGTGATTCTAATTGGTTTGTGTTTATAGGTGATTGTTCTTTTCTCCTTGAGTAATTTAAGGATCCTTTCCTTAGTCTGAATTGATCCTGTGCAGATTATAATGTGACTGGTGGGATATCCTGCCCTGGTCTGGTCGATGTGGGGTTCTATAAGCTTCTTATATCTGAATAGGCCTATCTTTTTGCATGTTTGGGAAGTTATCTTCTAGGATTCTGTTAAATAAATTTCCCAGACCATTAACTTCTTTCTCTAGGTGCTCCTCTATACCCATTATCCTCAGATTATGATTTCTGATGGTGTCTTCCAAGTGTTGAATAGATCTATGATATTTCTTGGATTTGTCTTGGATATTTGTATGTTCTTTCTCTATAATATCTAGGCTGTCTGCAATCCCCGAGATTCAATCTTCTGCATGGCTTAACCTACTGTCAAGAATTTCTTCTTTGTTTTTTATTTCTTTTCCTTCAAATTGGTCGGCTTGGATCGCTTCAAATTCTTTGTTGGAGCTTTGTTTTCGATTTTGTATGAACTTTACTTAATTAATTTGATGTTCAGTGTTTATTCTCAAATGACTTAGTTGACTGGTTATGGTTCCATTCAGCATTCCATTTGTGGTCCTCCTGAATTGTTTAAACTGTCTATTTATGGATTCCATGAATGCCTCTATTGATCTTTGTCTATTCTCATCCCGCTCTCTCAATCCCTGTATTACTCTTTGATTAGCTTCGTCAAGTTCACGCAATTCCTGTAATTCTCTAGACTGTGCTCAGCCTGCTCATGCATTTCCTGTATTTCTCTTTTACTCTTCTCAACATGCTAATGCAATTCCTGCATCAATCTTTAAGTAGCTGCCTAAGTTAAATCCCCAACAACAAATCCTCAAAGAAACAACTGCCCAATAAATAAGTGGGCTAAAGACTTAAAGAGAAAATTCTCTGAGGAAGAAAGGATGGCCAATAGACACATGAAGAAATGCTCAACCTCCCTAGCCATAATAGAAATGCAAATCAAAACAACATTGAGATACCACCTCACCCCAGTTAGAAGGGCAAAAATCAAGAACTCTAATAACAACAGATGCTGGAGGGGATGTGGACAGAAGGGAACCTTACTTCATTGTTGATGGGAGTATAAACTTGTTCAACCACTTTGGAAAGTAGTATGGAGGTTCCTCAAAAGACTCCACATAGAGCTCCCCTATGACCCAGCAATCCCACTTTTGGGCATTTACCCAAATGTTTACAAACAAGACCACACTAAAGCTACCAGCACAACTATGTTTATTGCAGCATTATTTACCATAGCTAAGATCTGGAACCAACTTAGATGTCCCTCAGTAGATGAATGGATCAAGAAAATGTGGTATATATACACAATGGAATTCTATGCCTCCATCAGAAAGAATGACTTTGCCCCATTTGTTAGGAAATGGAAAGACTTGGAAACAATTATATTAAGTGAAGTAAGCCAAGCCCAAAGAAACATAGGTCCCAAGGTTTCTCTTATTTGCAATATCTAGTATATGTATGAGTCAAGCAGAAAACGTCAGATAAGGTGATGTTAGGAAAATGAACCCTAAGTTATGTATATTAAATGTTTTTTTTTTCTTTCAGGCATTTGTTTCTAACGCAATTATAAGATTATTTCTTTGTTGCTTTTTATGTCCCTCCCCCACAGTATAACCCCTGCTTTCACTGTATTTGATGTCGGTATAATTTCTGGAGGGGAAGGGGAAAAACAAATCGTTTAAATAAGGATACAGGCGGACCAATTGCAACAATGAGAAGTACAAGTGATCATGTCGAAAATAAACTTTACAACTTTGGAGGTGAGGTTTGGGTGGGTGGGAGGGATGGGAAAGGATGGGAAGGGTAAACAAAGGAGGAGGCTACATGCTTGATAAGAAATGTACTCACTATCTTGCCCATGTAATTGTATCCCCTCTGTACAGTATTTTCACAATAAAAAAATAAAAGCCTAAAAAAAAAGGAAAAAATCTTTAAGTAACTTCCTAATGCTCACAAGATTCCTGTATTGATCTTTGGTTTGACTCCTCTCGCTCCCTAGAATGCTCACACTGAGTCCTTTGTAAGTTTTCAATCATTTCATTCACAATGTTTATCAGTAGTGTTTGTACAGCTTTCTGGGAACTCCTCTGGATTATTCATTAACTATTCTGTCACCTGATTATCATGAGTGGGAGGTCAGATACCTGGATTTGCCTTTTCTTTGTGCTTTTCGGGTTGTTCTGCCCATTTGGTATGAAAGAAACACCAACTTTGTACTAGAACACTATTTTAAGGCAAGCATGAACCATAGTACTGTAGTTGCATAATCAAAATGGCTGCAGATACAATCTAGTTCAACAGATACAATCTATTCAACATCAAACAACTATGTATTAATGGTCTAAAAACAGCAAAAAAGGATTTGGCAAACCAGAAATTATTAGCTTTAGGGAGAAATGTGGGCACAAATAAGACTAGAGAGATGTGGAGAGGTAAAAGGAGAGTAAATATAACCAAGTCCTAATCTCAGAGAGGGAGATGGTTTGGACAGAATGATAGGAGAGAGATTAAAAAATAAACAAGTAAAATGGAAAAAAAATTAAATTTAAGAAGTGAAACACTTAAAATTATATAAGCTTAAAGAAATGATATCGAGAGAAGAACAGGATAGGATGAGAGGAGAGAAGGGATAGAAAGGAAACATGAAAATTAAAAAATTAAAAAAATTTAAATAAGTTATTTGATAATTAGTAGGTATAAAGAGATAATACTGCTCTTAAAGAAATTAAGTCTAAGAAGTTGTGAATTGAGAAATAAATTTCTGGATTAAGTATGTACACAATGGGTGATAAGGTCTAATAATTGACGACAGGTATATGTCTGGGGATGAGCAAAACAGCAATTAAGTCATGCAAAAAAAAAGAAAGAGAAAAATGAAAACAATAAAAAGGACCAAAAGGTCAAAAGAGATTAAAAAAACACACACATACACCAAAAATAAAAATTATGAGAAAAAAAAAGATCAACAGAAAAATAAAATTTATGAGAAAAAAAAGATCAACAGAAAACACTTTAAAAATAAAAGTTTAAGAAAAGTTTCAAAAAAAATTTTCTTGATTTTTTGTTTCATGTGTGTGTGGGGGGGGGGGAGGGGGGTAAATGGGAAGACTTGTATCTCCCCTGTGTCCATAACCAGTTTCTTGGTGTTGTCTCTGGTCTGCTTGTGATGTTTGGTTTTCCTATGGCTTGATTGGTTTCTTAAGTCTGTATGGGCAGGAAGAAACTGCTCTGTGTTAGGCATGATTTTGTGATCCTCCTCCCAGGCTAGTTCAGTGGGAGGGAGATCTGTTTTGACTATCACGAAAGAGGGAGATGGCTGTTACTTCTAGTATGGAGATGCTGTGATGATGCTAGGTTCTGGGTAGGGTTGAGGCCTTTCAGCAAACAGTAGCTATTCCCTGAGGAGCTAGCTCCTGAGACACTCAGAGAGGCCAGCTTGGAGCCTTTCTTGGGGTTTATGTTTGCTGAATTTCAATTGTTTAGGCCGCTGTAGGGAGTGGCAGCCTCTGGCTGACATCATAAACCTATTGTGACCTATTGTGTTATCATAAACCTATTGTGAACTTATCACAATTATGGCATCACCAACTAATTATACCATAAATATATTATTATAACTTGATATTGTGATGTCATATTACCATTGCAATATCACTGTCCCATTGGGTTTTTCAAACCTATTTTGACTTTATAACATTTTACAAAACTCGTGGTCTTTGAGACTATTAACTTGTGAACGTGTATACTTATGATGCATAAAACAAGACAATCCAATGAGGCACATTGAAGATAACTTTATTTACACTAGAAATGGGCCTGCATTTACCTTGTCCTGGGCTGTACACTCTGTGACAGGCCAGCCAACCACCAAATCTCAGACGTCCAATGGGCAGCCCAGCAGGTAGTTAATTGGTTTGCAAACCACCAACCCCCCAAATTATCTTCTCCACGCTTCAAATTTCAATAGGTAAGCCTTTTCCCTTTCCCCCTCCTTCTTTATAGATCTTTCCTTCATTTCCCTTTTTTCCTTCCGTCACTCATTTCTTCTCTTTAGGCCTCTCCACTTTCTACAGGCCTCCACTTCTCTGGCCTTGTGGCCAATTGGCTTCCTTCCTCTCCTGCTCTCCCTCACATTCCTCTTCTCCCACGTCTTTCCCCTCCTGCTGTCTCACCACTTCCTTCCTTCCAGGTCTTCTCTTAATTTTCTTCAATTCCATTGCTCTGACCATGCAGCCTATATATAGGTTGAACCCCTCCATCACTCAAGTGGGTCTCCTGCCTAACAGTTTTGAACCATCACTTAAACAAACTGCCCGTTCCCCAATCACTTCTTCACAGCTCATCATGTGAGGATGACATCCTACCCCCTCCAACAGCATACCCTGCCCACTTGGGTGGCATGCCCCATGCACTCCAATGGGCTAGGTCATGGGGCCACATTGATTAATGGGCCCTGCTCATTATTAGGACCATGCTGCTTTATAAATCAACCACTGGTTTTCATGTCCAATCAATTTCTTGATTCCTTCTTACCAAATCCTAAAAATTCCCTTCTCTCCACCCAATGAACAGGCTTAAATGTAAATTTAATAGAAAAAAGTAAATTATAGAAACACACTAGTTATTCTTAAGGGATCCTCTGTCTCTGAACAGTCCATCTTGAAGCCTTCTCTGTATATTGGTCCACTACCTATTCCACTTGAGACTGATGGATCCAATACTGTTTTCCTGCTAATTTAATAGCTGACAGTGAAGAGAGCACCACCAAGTAAGGTCCTTGCCACTTCGGTTCCAATTTAGGACCATGATGCATTTTTACCCACACCAGTGGTCCAGGCAAGAAAGAGTGGGTGGAGTTTCTTTTTTGTTTTCTTTTTTCAATTCCATTTCTTAGTTTATTTCACTTACCTGGGGTCTAGTTTTTGAATTTATTTCTGAAGTGAGACTTGCTATAGAATAAACTAAATTACTCTCCCCAAAAAAATTTTCCCTCCAACTGGATTTAATTTCTTAATTGATATTTGAAATTTTTATTTTCATCCTTTTTTAAAAACTTTTTATTATTATTATCTTTAAGTAGTTGTACAAAGAAGTTCCTATTCTACCAAATAGTACACGAATACAAGGTGTCTGACAACATTGTCATCCATCCCTCATAACCTTTCCCTTCTCACACCGTCTTTGTAAAAGTTGAGATAAGTGATTACATATATTTCACATATTTCACAGTATTTGGGAATTGTGATACTTAGTTAAAGTCACAAACACATTTTAACCTTGACAAGGCACATTATTGTTATCATGGTCTAAAGTTTGTTAATTCTATGAGCTTTGACAATCCAAATTATTTTTCCCACCTCAGGTGATGTTTACACTTTTTTCCTTTTGCTTAATGTAGGCTATTCCTTCTTTCCTTGTTTCCCTCTCATTCCTCCTTTCTCATCACGGTGTTTGGGTTGCTTAGTTATTTTTCTTCTATGTCCAGTGTAGCTCATGGTCGCCTTTGTTGTATGTTGTTCCATTTCCCACTTATTGTGTTCCTCCTTCTGGCTTCCCTCCATTGCGTGCATATTTCCACCATCTACATGGTCAAGAACATGGAGTCATTAATGGTGATACAACAAAATGTGTGGCTTTCCTTTGTTTCTCGAGTCCTATTTACTTTGTCATGCCTTCTTGCATTTTGGCTTTAGCATCCACGTATCAGGTAGACCCTCTGCAATTTGTCTCGTTGTTCTTGACTTACCTCACTCAAATAATTTGGCCTAGTTTTATCCATTTCCCTGAAAATACCATCATTTTGTCCTTTCTAATGACTTCATGATATTCTGTTGTATATAGGTCCTACAATTTTTGGATCAGCTTATCACTTATGGCTCATCTGGGTTGTTTCCAAATATAGGCTATTTTGAAGAGTGCTGCAATAATCATAGATGTGTGTGTGTCTTTGTATACTGGTTCCTGTTGTTCAGAGTAGGTGCCTAGGAGTATTATGGCCCGTTCATCGGAGAAGTCAATATTTAGCTTTCGTAGGTACCTCCAGACTGCTTTCCAAAGTGGTTGTATTAGTATACATTCCCACTAGAAATGCAGTAATGTTTCTTTCTTTGTATCCCTTCCAACATTTGTCATTGGCTGAATTTAGGATGTGGGCCATTCTGACTGGGGTAAGGTGCTATCTCAGAGTTGTTTTTATTTGCATTTCCTTTACAGCTAGGGATAATGAACATTTTTATTTCTTCTTCTGAGAAGTCTCTCTTTAGCTCCCTTGACCATTTCAAGATTGGTTTGTTGTGTTTGTGAAGGGTTAGTTTCTTGAGTTCACCATATTTAATGGATATTAGACCCTTGTCTGAAATATTGCTGGTAAATATTTTTTCCCATTTCTTCCCATTTCCTGGTAATCTCTATGATTCCCTTTTTTAGGCTTTTATAGTTTTCATGAAATAGACCCTTTATATCTTTGGTTAGGTTAATTCCTAGATACTTTTTTTTGGAGGTTATTGAGAATGGAGTTGTTTCCTTGATTTCCCTTTCTACTTGTGCATTGCTGACATACAGCAAGGCGACTGATTTTTGTGGGTTAATTTTGTATCCTGCTACTTTGCCAAAATGGTTTATAAGTTCTAAGAGTTTGGGGATGGAGCTTTAGGGATCGTTATTTTATAAAATATTGCCATCTACAAAAAGAGATAGTTGATCTTCTTCCTGTCCTATGTGGATCCCTTTAATGTCTTTTTCTTGCCTTATTGCTCTGGCTAAGAATTTCAGAACTATATTGAAGAGGCGTGGAGAGAGTGAGCATCCTTGCCTTGTTCTTGTTTTTTAGGGGAATTGGTTGTAGTTTTCCCAATTAAGTATAATATTGGTCTTTGATCTGCCATGTAAGGCTTTTATTATCTTATGAAATGTTCCTTCTATTCATATTTTTTCTAGAGCTTTTAACATGAAAGAGTGCTGAATTTTATCAAAAGCCTTTTCTGCATCAATGGAGATAATCATGTGGTTCTTGACCTTGGATCTGTTGATGTGATGGATTCAATTTTTGACTTACATACGTTAAACCATCCCTGCATCTATGGGATGAAGCCTACTTGGTCATAATGTATGATTTTTTAATATATTTCTGGATTCTGTTGGCTACAATTTTATTGAGTATCTGTCTTAATCAAAGAGGTTGGTATGTAGTTCGTATTTTGTTGGGTCTTTGCCTGGTTTGGGGATGAATGTGATATTGGCCTCATAGAATGAGTTTGGGTTACTCCCTCTGTTTCTATTTCTCTGAGGAGCTTGAGGATTGTGGGTATTAGTTCCTGTTTAAAGGCCTTTGACAATTCTGTAGTGAATCCATAAGATCCTGGGCTTTTCTTGTTGTAAGATTTCTGATTATTTCTACTATCTCATTGTATGTTATAGAAATGTTTAATTGATTTATTTCTTCTTAGTTCTGTTTAGGCAATTTGTATTTCTTTTTTTCTCAGGCAGGAAAATAAATTAATTTACTGAACTGCTGCCCACACCATGCATAGTGGAGACACATGGCTGAAAAGGAAGTGGGGCGACCCACCTCTGGGCCAGGACTTATCTAGGCCATGGTCAGGAAGAGATGTGGCCAGGTGAGGAAAATGTGTGGTCATACTGGATCTGAATGTGACGTCAGGGTCTGGGACACTCCTAAGGTCAGATGGGACTCTGGTGACCAGAGGTGGCCCAGGATGTTACCTAGCAGGAAGGGAAGGTAACTGCTTCTAGGTCTGCCAGTTACCAATGTAAAAGATATTGGGTCGAAACTTAGCCAACAAGTGGGAAGGTGTCCCTGTTCAAATCTTACATTCCAGCCTTTTGATAATTATGAAAAAGTTCGAAGATTTTCTCCAGCTACTTCTTCTTTGCAAGGGGTGTCAACAGTAGGTGTAAAAGGCTGAGATGTGATCCCCTCTGGGAGAAGGCAGCAGGCAACAGCTGTCACTTGGGCAATGAGTCCTTAGATGAAGTCTGAAGGAGGCAAGTCTCTTGGACGAAGTATGGCGACGTCTCATGAAGCATTGAGGGACTGAAAAAAATACTAGAGAGAAAATAAATGGCAAGAGGAAGGACTTGGGTTTGGAAATGTTGGTAGAAATTTCCCTAACTACTTCTGACATCCGGTGAATAGGTAGAGAAGAAGTCAAGTGACAAAGGCAAGAAGATAAATTCCTGTCCAGTTGAAAGGTAGAGAGATATGGACATTAGATGGGCATTCTTCTTTCTTCTCTTGACCTCCTGGCTCTGGTTTGTCTTGAAAGGGGAGGCACAAAATGGCTGATGTGATATCATCTCCTCTTACTCCTCTTCATGTTCCCTGAGTCTAGGTGCTCATTGCTGGGATGGTTTGTCCCAGTTGGTATTCAAGGAGGTTTGAACTCAAGGCCTGGGTACTGTCCCTGAGCACTTCTGCTGAAGGCTAGCACTCTAACATTTTGAGTTATATAAATACTTGCAGTGTTTTCTAGTTAGAGATAAGAATCTTGAGCCATGCTTCCAGACTGGCTCTTTGCAGGTTAGATGCAAGACGGATTCTTAGGGATTTTTCAGCCCAGGCTGGCTTTGAATTGCAATCTTTGCTACAAAAGTCCTTTGTTATTTCGCATTATAGCAACAAGGAGATCAAATAGAGTAAGTAGAGCTTACCTGGTCCTTATCAAGAACTGACCAACAAATATTCTGCAATGACAAAATTGTTTGATGGGAGAATCTTAGCACACATACACTAGTATGCTTGTTTTGCATGCATAAGGCCCTGGGTTCGATTCCTCAGCACCACATAAGCAAAAAGAAAAAAGCCAGAAGTGGCCCTGTGGCTCAAGTTGTAGAGCACTAGCCTTGAGCTCAAGAGTGGAGGGACAGCACTTAGGCCCAGAGTTCAGGCCCCACAACCGGACCCCTCCCCCCCAAAAAAGAGACATGTAGTCAGTTCTAGATTACACAACACAAAACCAAAAAGGCAAAACTAAAAACCTAAAATTTGTGACAACAATGTTTAGACATCTTTGCTAACAAAGCACATCAGAAGGTTGGGCCTCAGTTACCAGGGTCTGTGAAAAGAGCAACTTGTTAGCAAGGCACATTTGAATAGATGGATGGAGGAGAAGTAAGCTTGGTGGAAGGGTCAGGATTGGAGGGAGCCAAACGCTTAACCCACCATTTGGCCAAGATGGTGAACTCAAGATTGCAAATTTCTAAAAAAATTCAAAGAAAGCCTGAACAAAAAATCAAGCGTAGTTTGGCTAGTCTTTTAGAGGGAATCTAGAGGGGATTTCTTGAACCTAGACCATGTCACACTCTTCAGGGCACAATACAAATAATTGTAGAAAAGAAAGGGAGAGATATAGAAATTTGGACATGAATAGCAGAGAGGAAAGAGAGCCTGATTGTAAGGAGACTTCTGACCATGTACCATTGCAGAGGCAAAACTTGTCTAAATCTGACAACAACATAAAAATATTAGGTGCTCTGCTACCCAGGGAGCACAACTGGCATTTCAGAGGGGTTTCACAGCTCAGGCATGACTCGCAACACCCCATTAAATGTGTAGGATAGTCAGTCTGGTGAGTGAAGGAGAGATGACGAGGCAGAAGCAGTGTCCCAACTTCTCCCATAGCCCTCTAGAGATTAATGGCCATGCCCCCAAAACCAAGTATCCTCGGCTTCGGAGGTGACCAGCCTTTTAGCTAAAGGCCATAGGAGCTCTCTGGTGTGGTGCCACATCTAAACAGAGATTGAGCATCATAGAGCCATAGAGAGTAGTTTCACTCACCAGAGTAGATAAGTGGTGTGGACATGGATGTGAAGGCCAGCAATGGTATTGTTGAAAAGTCTCGCCTGGTGTCTCAAGGCAGTTTGGTTTGCAGAAAGGGGTGGTTAGGAAATTCTATCATTTCCAAATCAAAAACCCTATCCAAGTCATGCCCCCATATGTAAGATATATTAAAAAGGTAGTTTTCATTCGATAGCCTTTGAAGAGAATGCCACACACTATTAAGGTAGGAAAAGACATTTATTTACCCAACTGCTGCCCCCACCATATATGGTGGAGAAGCATGGCTGAAAAGGAAAGGGGGGATAGCAATTTCTATTTCCGTAGAAATTCATCCATCTGTGATAGGTTTTGCTTCCTTTGTGAGTAGAGTCTGGAATTATTTCTTTATGATTGTTTGAATGTCTTGGATGTTTGTTGTAATTTTCCCTGTAGTATCTCTGATATTATTGATATGGGTCTCCTCTTTTAATTTGTTAGTTACTCTTGCCAGTGGTCCATCAGGTTTATTGATTTTTTTTCTTAAAAACAGCTTTTTAAAATTAATTTTATTTATAATTTTCTCAGTCTCTATCTCATTAATTTCAGCTCTTATTTTGATTATCTCTTTCTGCCGAGCAACATTAGGTTCAATTTTTTTCTTGTTTACTTGGTCTCAGTTTTCTTGATATGTGCACTGAGAACAATAAATTTGTCCCTCAGGACTGCTTTCGCTGGGTCCCATAGGTTTCTTTGTGATGTTTCTTCGTTTTCACTGAATTGTAGGAACTTTTTAATTTCTTCTTTAATATACTCTGTAACCCATGTATTGTTCAACTGAGTGCTGTTTAATTTCCATATGTTTAAGTTTTTCCTACTTTATGCCTTGTTATAGAGAACTAGTTTGATTCCACTATGGTCAGATTGAACACAGAGTATTATGTTGATCCTCTTGTATTTGCTTAAATTCCTTGTATTAACTAAGAAATGATCTATTGTAGAAAAAGTTATGGGTTTGGCAAGAGTAAGACCCTGTTGGTGTGAATGTCTGTAATTCTAGCTACTCAGGAGGCTCAGATCTGTGTATTCAGGTTCAAAGCCAGCCCAGGCATGAAAGTCCATGAGGCTTTTCTGGGGTTGTTCAGCACCAAACCCTGCCTCATGTCTGGGTTTGTTCACCAACTTTGCCACCATGGGCTGGGCTTGGATGCTTATGCAAGCCGGTATGGAGAGGCCCTCCACTCCACCAGCAGTCAGGTGTTAACTAGTGTTGTTGCCTCAGGCTGGGCTGGGCTGCTTATGTGGGCCAGTATGGAGAGGCACAAAGTGCCATGGGTCTGGAGTTGTTCACTGCAACTATCCCTGACCCAGCTACCGTTGCATCCCCAGGCTGGTCTGGGCTGTTCCTGTGAGCTAGAGCCAAGAAACATTGTGCCCAGGGTCTGAGTGCTTTGCCACTACTGCCAGCTGCTGCTGCTGCTGCTCCAGGTTAGGCTAAGCTGTTTACACCAGCAGGAAAGAGGTGCCACGCTGTGAGTATAGGGTCGTTTGCCACTGTTGACAGCTGCTGCAGCTCCAGACTAGGTGGTGCTGCTTGCACCAGCCAGGCAGAGGCGCCATGCCTGGGAGGTTGAGGGGAGTCTCCAGCTCTGCCTTCTGAGATTTGTTTGTATTCTCTGGGTTGGCACCAGCTCGTGGGAGTCTTCTGGGAGTCTTGGAATGCTTGTGGTTATGTGGTCCTCCGAGGGTCCAGGGCCAGGCCACATAGGCAACCTGGCAAGAAGCTCCACCACTTAAGCTGCTCAGTGTGGAGCTCCATCACCAACAAGGGGTTCCTGAAGTTTATTTCCACTTTACTGTCTGTGTAGGTTTTTCCCTGTTCTTTTTTCACTTACTGTACCTCTCTGAGTAATCTCCTTTTTGTGTGGGTCACTTGGAGAAACCGAGCATTGAATTCAAACTGTATTTGGTTGTGGAGAGCTGTGGTGTTTACCTGCTATTCCATCACCATCTTGGCCTCTCCCCTTCAGGTGGAGTTTTTCTTAGGTGGACGGTGGGCCTTAGTTACCAAAGGATAAGTACATAAAAGAATATGTTGTAAAGCCTGCAGATTGTAGTTTGACATTTCTGTTAATATAGCCTTCCCAAATTTGGGAACCAAAGGGGTTCTTCTACCCTAAAGTATTTCAAAGGGATTAAATCCTTTAATATAAGGGCTACATCTTGCTCGAAGGAGAGCAAAGTGGAGGAGGCTCACCTAGCCATGCACAGTCTCTGTATTTAATTTAGTCTCTGTATTTAATTTAACTAAATTAAATTCTTTCAAATGCCTTGAACTCTAAGTTCTATAAATGGATTGTAAATTCCAATTTATTCCTAGAGCATTAGTTAATCATTGAGAACTTGGGCCATGAATACAGGGCCATTTTTGGACCCCACAAATAAGGGTAAGCCAAATGAAGAAATTATTACATGCCTCAGCTCAGCCTGAAAAACTGTCCACTATTACTAACAGATATGAATACCCATACTTTCCAGGCTTTACCTCTGTGAAGTCCACTTTCCCAAATTCACCATCTGAGGTTCCTCAGATATGAATTCTTTCCATATGTTCTAGCTTTTCAGCATTTACCTGTTTGGAAATTACATACACACATTACAAAGGATTGTCAACCTGAGTCCCCACTGGTTTTCAAACAGTTTTAGGCAGTTGTCTGGAGCAATTTACCAGGGTGGAAATATCTACACGTAAACTGAAAGAAAGCTTGAGCCTCTTTACATTTTTCACATGTCCAGTGTCAACATTTGACACATATTACCACTGTTTTTGTTTCTTCCCTTAATTTTAATGACTAGTATCTCTAGAGACCACACTGGTTTTAGAGTGGTCTCCCAAGCTACCTGATCAGCTCAGATGTTTCCCTGTATCTTATGGTCTCTAGGTTCTTTAACTCCTGTATAGTACTCTGAACCTTGGAGACTTCTCCCATATTATTCTCCTTTTCTCTCAAACTTGCTTTCAGGATTCCACTCTCCTTTTCAATGAGCTCCTTAACCTGCAAGTGTTTTCACAGGGTCACAGGAAAGTTCCTTTGACTGGCCAACTGCTGCTGCTCCTCACAACACCTTGGCTTGCTCTACAGCACCTCCCTTAAGTTCACAAAGGTGCTATTGAGAGGTATTTATTTCCACCTCTTCCTGTTCCATTGGGACAAGATGTTTCTGCATTACATTTATGGTGAAGATCTCAGCAGTCTTTTTGGCCTTTTACTCTATTAGTTTCCCTTTCTAGTTTTCAACTTCAGTATATTTTTGGGACAGATCTTTCAACTGTTTGTTAAGCTCTTCTGTTTTTCTTCCTAATGCTCTTTCCTTTTGCCTGGCATTCTCTATCAGAGTATGTGGTCCTATAACTCTTTCTGAAGAGTAATAATTTCTTTCTTGAGCCTGATATTTTCCTGTTCACTTTTCTTGGCCTCATCTTCTATGACACAGCACTTCCCCGTCTTCTCTGCTAGCAACTTTTTCCTTCTTTCTCTGTTGCTTTGAATTTCTGGTGACACTCTTCAAAGCTTATAATAGACATGTACTTCACCCTTATATTAGGTCTGGCTCCATTTTCATGGCCACAATTTCTTAATGCAGCATCAGGGTCTCTTCTTGTCCTCACTTGTTGTTAGCAAGGATGGCAGCATTGCTGTCTTGTGCTTCTGTCGGCCTCTGACCTGTGGTCCCCTAATTTGCCTCATGCTCACCCAGGCTAATGTACCTGAATTTCATTTGATTCTGAGTGTTTTCTAGGTTCCTTTTGAGGATTTTCTTCTCATTTTTGACTCTCATAAGTTTATATCTTCAAATCTTTTCTTCACGTACAATTATTCTCCCTGTTTTCTCCAGTGTCCAGTGCTTTTAAACTCTTGGTGGGTTTGGACTGGCACATATTGGAGATTCAGTCTTTCATAAGCCTGTGTTTTGAGATAGAAGTGTGTGAATTTTTCTTTGCCTCATTTCCTCTTAAGTTCAGAGGGCTGATTTTTAAATTGAATACAATTGGAATTCAGAGCCCCAAGCTCTTTTGCATGTTACTCCTGAGATATGAACACATTTTTCAGGTGGTTAATGTGATTACATAACCTGTCATTTTCTATCTTTCTCCTCCTTGGACATTCCTTTTCCCAATGTCCATTTTGCTTGCAATAAGGACACTGATCTAGTCCTAGAGGTTCCCTATTGCCATTTGCAAATGAATTGTACTGTCTTTGCCAAGGGTTTCTTTATCCCTATTCTTGTGCTCCTATCAAAACTCAACCCCCCTTCTTAGAGTCTTTTTTTCCAGGGTATCTCTGTTATCAAACACATACTGGGCAACCACTTCCAACTTAGAATACACCTTTCTTTCAAAACCTTCTAACTTTTGAAGCTTTCTTCTAATATCTGGGGCTGACTGGGTAACAAAGGCCATATTTAGGGCTCTTTTACTCTCCAGGGCTTCAAGATCTATAGACCTATAATCCTATAGACTTCTGGGAGAAATTTCAGAAGAGGATTTGGGTACTCACTGGGGAACTGTACCATCTCACTCACCTTAGATTGATGACTTCGCTTCCTAGCCACTGTGGTATCCCTGCCAATCGAACCTGTCAATAATAGGTAAGCACTTCCATATCTCAATCACTGTTAGTCTCTGCTTGGGTAAGTATGTGAAAAGACTTGCTCCAAATGGTCTGGTTCAATAGTGGGGATACTCTCTGGTCCAAGGACAACTTTCAAGTCACCGAGGAGGATTCACTGCCTTTTCTTCCAGGTGAAAAGCACCTGTAAAATTTGCTGACACTCATCCCAGATGTGCTTGTGTGTGTGAAAATTAATGTCTCTAATGAAGTAATGAGCCCCTTTGTTTTCTGTTTCCAGTTATACAGGTCACTATTTGTAAAGGGAACATATATTAAAAAGGGTGCCTGCCCACCATTTCCTCCATGCTCCTGTGTCAAGGATAATAAGGGTAACTTACCACATTGTACCACCTCAGGCTGGTACAAGTAACCACTTTTGGTATGGGAGGATTTAACACTAGAGGTGCTGATGGCAAAGAACAGGAGAGAGCGTACATCAATGAATCTTCCTCTATAACCCTGGGTCAGTATATTTTTTTCGATATGGTATGTTTAGGCCTTGTTCACTCATCCTGAGAAAAAGTAAACTGAGGTGCATACAGGACACAGCTAGAACTATCAGCATACACACACAGACCAATAGTCACAGAGACTTAACTTACATGTCCCACACCTCTCAATGTTGACCTCTACAGGAGGTCCCAGATGACAGAGAGAATGTCCCAGATTGCCTCTTGAGAAGGCCACAGATGACCTCTTGTGGATGTCACATATGTCCTCCATAGGAGGCTCGAGATAACCTCTCATGGAGGTTCAAAATGGCTCTCAAAGATAGTGTCCGATGACCTCCAAAGGAAGTCCCAGATGTCCTCTCAAGGAGGCTGAGATTACCTCTCCACTAGCTCCCAGATGGCCACTCAAGGAGGTGATATATAAACTCCAGAGACGGTTCCAGATAACTCTCTTGAGAAAGGCACAGATGGCCTCCAGAGATGGTGCTATATGGCTTCTCAAGGAAGTCCCACATGATGTCCGAATATGGTCATACCTTTCTCATCAAGGCAACCTGAGATGACCACCAAAAGAAGTTCCACATGACCTCAGGAGGTGGTCCAAGATTCCCTCTTAAGGAAGCCCCAATGACTATTTTTGAAGAGGTCTCAGGAGGCCTCCTGAGGAAGCACAAGATGACCTCTGGATAAAGTCCCATATGGCCCCTGGAGAAGGCCCCAAATGACCTCCAAGGTAGGTCTCAGATAGCTTCTCAAGGAATTCGCAGATGTACTCTTGATAATGTTCCAGATAGCTTCCCAAAGAAACCCTACATGACCTCTCAAGGAGTTCCCAGATGGCTTCCCAAGGATGCCATAAATGACCTCCAGAAGGGGTCCCCAAAACCGGCTGGCAAGCTTGCACAGATGCACCTCTAGTGGAGTCTAAATGACTTTTGTCCATGTTGGTCCTCTGGAGACAAAAACTCGAGGTAGACTCTCAACTCTGAGGGTTGAAACACTCACCTATGGGGATTTTTCCCTGGGCCTGATGCTATCCAAATGTATGATCTCGATGAGGTCTCTGAAAATTAGGAACTCTCTAGTTGAAGAGAATCCATCGAGACACATGTAATAAATGTTCTCCAAACCACCAACCCTCAAAATTATGATATCCAAAGCTCCAAACATCAAAGGGCAAGCCTTTTTTCCCCTTCCCTTTGTCTCTCCTTCACTAAAGAACTATACTTCCTTCGAGGTCTTTCCATTTTTCCCATGTAACAGTTCCTTCTTCTCTTTAGGCCTCTCTACTCTCCAAAGGCCTGAACTGCTTTGCCTGGGTTGTCAGTTGCCATCTTTCACCTCCTGCCCCCTCTCAAATTCCTCTCCTCCCAGGTCTTTCCCCTTCTGCTATCACACCACTTCCTTCCTTCCAGGACTTTTCCCTTTTTCTCTTTCCTTCTATTGCTCTGAACAAGTAGCCTGTAAAAATTCTGTACCCCTCCTCCACTGCAACTGCCTAACAGTTTTCAAATGTCACATCAGAAACTGCCCAAAGCCCAATCACTTCTTAACAGTTCAGTAGGTGGGGATTAATGCACCAGCCCCTCCCACAGAATGTCCCACCTTCTTTGGTGGCATACTTTGTAATCTCCAGCTGGCCAGGATATGGTGCCTGGCTGATTATCGGACCCTATAGATTATCGTGGCCCTGATGATTATTACAGTATCCTCCTTGTGAATTAGTTGCAATTGAAATTGAAAATTTGATTGTGATATTACAAACTAGTTATGACATCACAAACCCATTTTAACATCATAACAGCACTACATCACAAACCCATTGTAACAATATTTTCATTTTGACATCATGATTCCACTGTGACATCTCAAATCTATTATGACCTCTTAGCTCCTTTGAAAAATCACATGCCTTTTTCAACATCATAGTCCCTTTGTGTACCCATATCCTTGTTGTTATCCAATGACAATTGAGATCAGACATGCCATTATAACATCAAAAAGTGTTTGTGACATTCTCAACAGTGTGACATCATATTTTCATTATGAGAGCATCAGCTCATTGTGACATCACCAAACTCAATGACATAATTGAATTATGACAACAATTCTCATTGTGACATCAAAGACACATTGTGAATGCCTCTTCTGTGATTTCATTGTATTTCAAATGTAGCATGAGAGTTGATATCAGAAACATGTGTTTGTGCCTACACAATCATTTTGACATCATAATCACTTTATGATATCGCAGTGCCAGTGTGATATCACTAACACAATGTGACATCACAAAACTCTCCTGTCCTCATAACTTTTTTGACATGCTAACATTGTGATATCTTAGATCTTTTTGCCCTCATAATTTGTTTTTAAACTCATATTTCATGTATGACATGAGATACCAGAAATCCACTAACATTATGACCATGTGACATCACACTGACAGATGTCATGATCATCGTGTCACGTGACATCACAAAAGGTTTTGATGTCACAATTAGTTGGTGATGCCATACAGGTAAGGGGTCACAGTAGTTCTATGATGTCACAATTTGTTGGTGATATCCAAATGGCATAAAGGATCTCATTTGTCATGAAATCACAGAGAATATGAGTTCACAAATGGACTGTGGCATCTTCAAAGGCATGTATTGTCACAAATGTGATGAAGTCCTAGGAGGAATATGATATCACAGTGTGACACAATGTGCACGATATCTGTCAGTATGATGTCACAATTGTCATGATGCCACAGTGGATTTCTGATATCACATATCATAACAAATATTACAAGGTTGAAAACAGATTACGAGCTCATAAAAGGCTAAGACAACACAATTGCAGCACGTCACAAGACTTATGAGGACAGGGAAGGTTTGTGATGTCACAGTGTGTTAATGATATCACCATGGCACTGTGATGTCACAAAGTGATTGTGATGCCATATACTTATGAGATCATAATGGTTTTCTCATATCAACCCACATGCCACATTTGAAATAGAATGAACTAAAAGAATAGGCATTTACAATGTGTTTATAACATCACAATGACAAAATAATGTCATAATGCTGTGAGGTCATTATAAATTGGTGATGTTGCAAGGACATAATGGTGTCATAATGAATATTTGTTGTCGCATTTGTGATGGGGTCACAAATGGTGATATTACAATGGCATATATGAATTCCATTGTCATGTGTTCACAATGAGGATATGGGCATACAAAGGGACTGTGATGTCAAAAATGCCATGTGTGTTGTCAAAGGTACTTAAGGGTCATAATAGCTTTATGATACACTGTTGTGATGAGGTCACCAAGGGTTTTTGATGTCATAATGATTTTGTAATATCTCAAACACAGGTCCAATTTCACTTGCTAGTGTTTCACAATGTGCATACAAGTTCACAGAAGGATCTTGAAGTCCTAATGGACATGAATTTTTTTTAAATGTTATGAGGTCATATTAGGTTTCTGAACACAATGGGTCAGATATCCTCATGGCAATGTCAACTCACTACATCATGTCAAAATATTGTGTTGTCACAATTGGTGATGAGGTCACAAAAGATTGGTTATGTCACAATGTGTTGGGCATGTCACAATGACATGATGGTTCCCAATTGTCTTTAACTTACAATAAGTATAGGATTTCACAAAGGGACTGTGGTTTCTCCAAAAGTATGTGTTGTCACAAATATATTGAAATCCTAAAAGGTTTGTGAGGTTAAATTTCGACACAATGGTTATGAAATCTGGCAGTATGATATCACCATGGTCATGATGTCACTGGGAATTTGTGATATCAAGTGTCATATGTGAAATCTAATGAGGTTGACAACAGATTGTGAGGACAAAAAAGCCAAAGGTATTAGAATTGCAGTATGTCACAAAAGTTATGATGACAGGATGGGTTTGTGGTGTCACAGTGTGTTAGAGATATCCCAATGGAAATGTGATGTACAAAGGGATTTTGATGTCACAATGGTGAGGAGTTCTTGATTTGCTTATGATATCAACCTACAGGCCACATTTTAAATAGAATGAAATCACAGAAAAGGCATTCATAATGTGTCTATCATGTCACATGACAAGGTGAAGATATAAATCTATCATATCATTTTAGTTTTGTGATTTCACAATGAAAAGATGGTGTCAAAATGACAATGTGATGTCACAATTGTGATAAACTCACAAACTTTTTGATGTTAAAATGTCATGTCTGATTCTTAATTGTCAATATTTCACAGTGGGGATTTGAATACACAAAGGGAATGTGATGTCACAAAGCTATGTATTTTTTCAAAATGCATAAGAGGTCATAATAGATTTGGGTTATAACAATGTGAACTGGTATTAAAAATATCATTGTGATGTCACAATGGGTTTGTGATGTCACAGTGGTGATGAGGTTATAATGGGTTAGTTATGTCACGAGTTTGTAATATCACAATTATGTGTCCAATTTCAATTGCTCCTAGTTCACCATGAGGACAGTGTAATAACCATCAGTGCCCGTATAATCCACGGGAACAGATAGTCATCATGGCCTCTTGGTTTGGACCATCAGAGAGAGAGGTGTATGATGCTGTTGAAGGAGATAGGATGTCAAGTCCCACATGGTTAGCTACCAAGAAGTGATTGGGCATGGACATTTGGGAAGTGATGATTGAAAACTGTTATGTAGGAAACATATTGCAGTAGGGGAAGGTTAAGGCCTAAATATAGGCTGCATGTTCAGAGCAACAGAAGGGGACAGAAAAAGGGGAAATACCTGGAAGGAAAGAAGTGATGAGACTGCAGGAGGAGAAAGAGCTGGGAGGAAAGGAAATTGAGGGAGAGCAGGAGCTGAAGGATGGCACCTGGACACCTGGATAGGGCAGGGCAGGCTTGTCAAGAGTAGAACATCCTGAAGAGAAGAAGGGAATGGTGGAAGGAAAAAAATAAGACCTGAAATGTCGGACAGGTCTGTAGTGAAGGAGGATGAGAAGATAAGAAAAAGCCTTGTCCTTTGAAATGTGGAGCTTTGGATATCATTATTTTGGGGGTTGGTTGTTTGAAGTCCAGTTAACAAATGGCTGGGCTGCTCTGTGGAATTCTGAGGGTTCATGGTTGAGGCTGCATTTAGCTCTGGGCATCCAGCCCAGGTCAAGGTAGTCACTTGTTATAAAATTTATAAGGACAAGATAGATTTGTGATGTTACATTGCATTAATGATATCACAATGTTAATATGAGGTCACAAAGGATTGTAATGTCACAATGGTGATGTGGTCACAATGGGTTTCTGAAATCAACCTATATGCCACATTTGAGATAGAATGAAATCACAGAATAGGCAATCACATTGTCTCTAGGACCTCACAATGAATATGTGATGTCATAATGCTATGGTGTCATTGTCATTTAGGGATATCACAATGGGCTGATGCTATGCTAACAACAATGTGATCTCACTCTGGAGATGATGTCACAAAACGTTTGTAATGGTACAATGGCATGTCTGATGTCAGTTGTCCTTTTTCAAAGTTGTCCTTTCACAACAGATTTGGGATATCACAAGGTGATCGTGATATCACTGTGGAAATGTGATGTCACAATGGGTTTGTGATGTCACAGTGGTGATAAAGTCACACTTGGATAGTGATGTCACAATGAATTTGTAATATCACCATTACATATCTAATTTCATTCTACTAGATCACAATGAAGATATGCATTTACATAAGGAGCTAGAAGTCAGAAAGGCCATGGATTTTGTAAAATATTATGCGGACATAAGAGATTGGTGAAAATGCAATGGGACAGAGATATCCCACTGGCAATGTGATGTTACCATTACATGGGATAGTATTGTTTTGAAGTCACAAATAGTTGGTAATGCCATACAGCTGATGAGGTCACATAGATTTGTGATTTCACAATGGGATGTTGATGTCACAATCTCATGCCAGGTCTCTAACAATAACTACATAAGTTCACAAGGCATAATGTATCCAAAGGCATATGTTGGCACAAGTGGAATGAGTATTAACAGGTTTGTGATGTCACAATGTGACTCAGTGGTCATGACATCTGTCAGTGTGATGTCACAGTGGTCGTGATGTCACAGTGGATTTCTGATATCACATGTCCTACCTGAAGTATTATGAGTTAAACAATTTATGAGCTTAGAGAGGCCAGAGATCACACTGGCAGCATGTCAAAACATTTATGAGGATAGGAGAGACAGTGGGTTAGTGATATCATACTGGCAATGTATTGTCATCGAGGTATTGTGATTCCATAATGGTTATCTGTTCACAATCTATTTCTTATATCAACACGCCTGTCACATTTGAAATAGAATGAAATCACAGAATAGACATTCCAATGTATCTGTGACATCACAATGACCATGTGATGTCATAATTCTATGATGTCATTGATGTTTTATGATGTCACAATGGAATGATGTCGTTATAATGACAATGTGATGTTACAGTGGTGATGATGTCACAAAGGTTTTGAGATGTTAAAATGGCATGTTTGATCTCAACTGTCATTAGCTCAAAATGAGGATTTGGGTAAACAAAGGTCCTGTGATGACACAATGGCCATGCTTTCTTTCAAAGCTTCTGAGGTCATAATAGGATTGGGATGTCACAATGTGAGCATGGTGACACAATGGCAATGTGAGATCACAATGAGTTTGTGATGTCACCACGGTGATGAGGTCACAATGGGTTAGTGATGTCTCATCAAGTAATATAACAATGACATATACAATTTCAATTTCTTGTAATTCACTATTAGGATACTGTAATAACCAGTGAGGCCAGGATTATCTGTGGGAGCTGATCATCATTATAAATTCTTGGCCTGGCCCACCGGAGAGTGTGGGGAATACCGCCAAAGGTGGAGGTGTCAAGCCTCACATGGTGAGCTGTCAAGGAGTTATTGAACATTGGGCAGTTTGGGAAGTGACGGTTGAATACTGTTAGGCAGAAGACACATTGGAATGAGGAGGGGTACAACCTATATATGAAGTGCATTTTCAGAACATTGGAAGGGGACATAAAAATGAAACCTACCCAGATGGAAGAAAGTGGTGAGACAGCAGGAAGGGAAAAACTTGAGAGGAGAGGAAGTTGAGGGAGAGCAGAAGGTTGGCAAGTGGTCACTGGGGCAGAGTAGGGCAGGCCTTTGGAGACTGAAGAGGCCTGAAGGAAGTGGTGGAAGGGAAATAGGGAAAGACCAGGAAGGAAGGACAAGTCTGTAGTGAAGGAGGGAGGAATGGAAAAGTAAAAAGCCTTGCCCATTGAGGTTTGGAGTTTTTGAGATCATAATTTTTTGACTGGTGGTTTGCGGACCAATAAAGAAAGGGTGGGGCTGCCCATTGAAGGTCTGAGGTTTGGTGGTCAAGGCTGCTCTTGGACCTGGTTATCCAGTCCAGCATAAGGTAATCACAGTCCACTTTCTAGTGTAAATTGGATTATTATACTAAATGTGACTTGATGGTTTGTCTATTTGCCTTAGAAGTTATAAGTACACGAGTTCACAGAAAGATCTTGAAGTCTCAAAGGCCATGAATTTTTTAAGATGTGATGTGGTCATATAAGTTTGTAAAAACACAATGCGACAGTGATATCACAATGGCAATACCACAATATCATGTCAAAATAATGCTTTGATACCACAATTAGTTGTTGATGCCATTCTCGTGATGAGGTCACAATAAGTTTGTGATGTCAGAAAGGGTTCATGATGTCAGAGTGGCATGGCAGATCTCAATTGTCATTAATTGGCAATGAATATATGATTTCAAAAAGGGACTGTAATGTCTCCAGAGGAATGTGTTGTCACAAAAGTGATGCCGTTCTAACAGGTTTGTGATGTCACAATGTGACACAATACTCATGATATCTGGCAGTATGATGTCACAGGGGATTTCTGATATCACATGTCATACAAGAAATATGAGATTTAAGATTATGAGCTCACAAAGGGCTTAACCTATGACAATGGCAGCATGTCACAAAACTTATAAGGACTGGCACAGCAGATTAATGACGTCACAAAAGATTGTGATATCACAATGGTTATATGGTCAAAATGGGTTACTGATATAGAATGAATTCACAGAATAGGCCTTCACACTCTTATGACTATGATGTAACAATGTCATTGTGATTTATCATGCTATGATGCCATTGTTGTTTGGTGATGTCACAATGAGATGAAGGTGTCATAATGACAATTTGATGTCACTGCTTATTTATGATGTTACAATGGTTAGGAGGTCACATTATGTTTCTGATATCAACACACATGTCAAATTTGAAGAAAGAATGAAAAGGCCAGGCGCCAGTGGCTCATGACTAATCCAAGCTACTCATGAGGCTGAGAACTAAGGATTGCACTCATTTTAGGCAGGAAAGTCCATGAGACTATCTCCAATAAAAACCATTAGAAAACTAGAAGTGGTTCTGTGACTGAAGCGATAGATTGCTTGCCTTGAGCTGAAGAGCAGAGACAGAACCCAAGCCCAGAGATCAAGCTCGACGACTGACAAAAAAATAAAAAACAGGCATTCACAATCTCTCTATAACATCACAATGACAATGTGATCTCATAATGCTATCTTGTCATAGTTTTGTGATGTCAAAAGTAGTTGATCCTGTCATAATGAGAATATTATGTCACACTGGTGACGTCTCAAAGAGTCCATGATGTTACAATGGCATGTCTTATATCAATTGTCAGTTCATAATCAGGGTATAGTTACACAAAGGGATTGTGATGTCACAAAGGCCATGTGTTTTTTCAAATGTGCTGAGAGGTCCAAATAGGTTTGGGATGTCACAATGTGATAGTGATATCAAATGGCAATGAAAGCTTACAATGGGTTTGTAATGTTATATTGGTGATGAAATCAATGTTTTGTGAAGTCACATCTCATACTCACATGTCCAATTTCAGTTGCTACTATTTCACAATGAGGATATGAGTTCACAGAAGAAGACTGAAATATAAAAGGCCATGAATTTTCTAAAATGCTATGAAGACATACTTAGTTTTTGAAAAAACATTGGAACAGTGATATCGCTATGGCAATGGGATGTTGCAATATGATGACTTAATAAAGTTTTGTTACCACAATTGGTGATGCCATACTGGTGATGAGTTTACAAGAGGTGTGCGATGTCACAGTGGGTTGGTGACATCAAAATGACACATGTGATCTCAATTGTCAACTCACAATGAGTATATGGGCTCACAAAGTGCCTGTGATGTCTCCAAAGGCATGCGCTGTCTCAAAAATGATGAAATCCTAACAGGTGTGTGTTGTCAGAATGTAACAAAATGCTCATAACATCTATCAGTGTGATGTCACACTGGATTCGGGTATCACATTTCATACCTGGATTGGGTATGAGAGGATTGGAATTTCCCAGTGGGTTAGTGATATCACTATGGAAATGTGGGGTCACAAAGGGATTGTGCTACCACAATGGCTATTAGATCACAATGTGTTTCTACTATAATAAGTGTGTCCTGTCACAATTGGTTGGAAATGTCACAATGGCATGCCGATTCTCAAATGTCTTTAATTCACAATGAAGATATGAGTTCAAAAAAAGACTGTGTTGTCTCCAAAGTCATGTGTTGAGACAAATGTGATGAAGCCCTAACACATTTGTGAGTTCACAATGTGACACCATGGCCTTGATGTCTATCAATGTGATGTCACAATGTTCATATTGTCAGAGTCAATTTCTGATATCAGATGTCATGCCTGAATTATGAGTTTGAAAACAGAATATAAGCTTACTAAAGGCCTAAAATATCCTAATGGCAGCGTATCACACGTTATGACTAAAAGTTCATGGTCGTTGGAGCTTCAGATTCTTTCTTTAAAATTGTATCCTCATATTGAACTAGTAGAAATTGAAATTGGACATGTCATTGTAATAATACAAACTCATAGTGACATCACAAACTCATTGTGACCTCATCATCACTGTGACATCACAAACCCATTGTCATATCCATTGCTGTTGTGCCTTCACAATCACATTGTGACATCACAAAGCTATTGTGAACTCTTAGCATCTTTAGAATACACATGACCCTTTGTGTACCCATATCCTCATAGTGAACTAATGAAAATTGTGATCACACATAGCATTGTAGGGTCACAAATACTTTGTGCAATAATTTTGACTGTGTAATCACATTGTCATCATGACACCATCATCTCATTGTGACAACACCAAACCGCAATGACACACCATTTTTTTCTTCTGTACGTTTGTTATTGTAAGTGTAGTGTACAGAGGGATTACAGTTACATAAATAAGGTAATGAGTACATATGATATCAAACATTGCTGCCTTGACATCACGTTGTCACTTTAAATGTCATAAAACCATTGTGAATGCCTATTCTTTGATTTCATTCTATTTCAAATGTGCCATGTGGGTTGATATCAGGAAACCATTGTGAACTCATAACCTTTGTGACATCAAAATCTCTTTATCACAGAACTTTGCCTTTGTTATATCATTAACCGACTGTGACATCAAATACCTCTCCTGTCCTCATAACTTTTGTGAAATGCCATTGTGATATCTTAGGTCCTTTGTGAGTTGAAAATCTGTGTTCAACTTCATATTTCAACTATGACATGAGATACCTAAAATCCAGTGTAACATCATGATATCACACCGCTGGACATCATAACCATTGTGTCACTTTGTGACTTTTCAGACCTGTTAGTTCTTCACCTTCATGACTACATATATTTTGGTGACATCAGAATCCCTTCCCAAACTCATATACTCATGGTGAGTTAATGACAGTTGAGATCCCACATGCCATTGTGACATCACCAACCCCTTGGTACATCTCAAATCTGTTGAGACCTCTTCATCAGTATGGCATCACCAATTGTGACATCAAAACATTATTATAACATGATATTGAGACATCACATTGTCATTGGGAAATGACCACATACTATGAAGCTTCTTCTATCACCCGGTATCCTCATATTGAATTATGAGTAATTGAAATTGGATGTATCATTCTGATATTACAAACTGTGACATCACAAAACCATTGTGACCTCATCACCATTGTGACATCAAAAACCCAATTGGACATTTCATTTTATTGTGACATTATGGATCACATTGTGCCCTTTGAAACATATTATGACCTCTTACCACCTTTGAAAACACACATGGCCTCTGTGACATCACAGAACATTTTTGTATCCATATCCTCATGGGGAACTAATGAAAACTGACATCAGACATACCATTTAAACATAAAAAATCCTTTCTTACATTATCATAATTGTGACATCATGTTGCCATTATGACACCATCAGCTCATTTTGACATGTAAAACTACAATGACATCATAGCATTGTAACATCTCATTGTCATTCTGATATCATAGACATGTTGTGTTTGCCTATTATGTTATTTGATTCTATTTTTAATGTGGCATGTCGGTTCATGTGGCATGTGAGTTCATGACCATTGTGATACCATGGTGCTTCAGTAGCATCATATTGCTATTGTGATGTCACATTGCCAAATTGATGTCACAAAGGGATTCTGATGTGACAATGGTTATGACATCACAATGAGTTTCTGATATCAACCCACATGCCACATTTCAAATATAATGAAATCACAGATTTGACATTCATAATGTGACTATTATGTTACAATGACATAATGGCAAATGCTATAATGTCATTCTCATTTTGTGTTGTCACCAAAAGCTAAAGATGAGATAACAATTATATGGTGTCACAATGGTTATCACGTCCAACAGGGTTTATAATGTTCCAATGGTTATGAGGTCATAATGTGTTTCTGATATCAACTGATATGCCACATTTGAAATAAAATGAAATCACAGGATATACATTCACAATGTGTCTATGACAGCAAAATGGCAATGCAATGTCATAATGCTATGATGTCACTGTAGATTGGTGATGTCACAATGAGCCGATGATATAACGACAGTCTGATTATGTCACAAAGGGTTTGTGATGTCACAATGGCATGTCAGATCTTAACTGCCATTAGTTTATAATGAGGATATGGGAATGAAGTCACAATGACATACACAAATGAACTGTGATGACACAAAGGCCATGTTTTTTGTCAAAAGTGCTAAGGTTGCTAACAGGTTTCATTTGTCAAAGTGTTAATGATATAAAAATGCGTAAGTGATGTCAAACTAGTTTGTAATATCATACTTTATTTCAAATTTCAATTGCTACAAGTTCACAATGATACAAGTTCAGAGAAGGAGCTTGATGTCCCAAATGCCGTGCATTTTCTAAGATATGATGAGGTCATAATAGGTTTGTGAAAGCATGATGGTACAGTAATATCACAATTGCAATACGATGTCAAATTATAATGTCATAAGAGTGTTGTTATAATCACAATTAGTTACTGATGCCATAATAGTGATGAGTTCAAAATAGTTTTGTGATGTCGCAGTAGATTGGTGATGTGACAATGGCATTCGACACCTCAATTGTCAATAACTCACAATGAGTATATGAGTTTAGAATGGGATTGTGAGGATTCCAAAGGTATATGTTGGCACAAATGTGATGAAGTCGAATAGATTTGTAATGTGACAATGTGACACAATGGTCATTGCATCTAGCAGTGTGATGTCACAATATTCATGATGTCATAGTATATTATTAATATTTTATGTCATACCTAAAATCATATGAGATCAAAAATAGAATGAGCTCTCAATGGGCCTAAAGTGGCAACATGTCACAAAACTTATGAGGACAGGACATGTTTGAGTTGTCACAGTTGTTTAGAGTTATCACAATGGCAAAGTTTTGTCACAAAGAGATTGTGATGTCACAATGGTTATGAAGTCAAAATGTGTTTTTGATATGAACCACATGCCACATTTGAAATATAATGAAATCACATAATAGGCATTCATAATGTAAATATGATGTCACAATGACAATGTGATGTCATAATGGTATGATGTCATTATAGATTTGGGATATCATAATGACCTGATGTTGTCATAATGACAATGTGATGTCACACGTATGATTATATTGTAAATGTTTTGTGATATCACAATGGCATATCTTATCTCAATTGTCATTTCACAATGGATACACAAAGGGACTGTGGTGTCACAAAGGCCATGTCTTTTTTCAAAGGTGCTGAAGATGTCATAATGGGTTCGGGAGGTCTCAGGGTGATTGTAATGTCACAACAGCAATGTGATATCACAATGGCTTTGTGATGTCACATTGGTGAGGAGGTCACAGTGAACAGGACATGTTTGTGATGTCACAACAGGTTAATGATATCACAATGCCACTTTGATATCACAAAAGGATTTTCATGTCACAATGGCTTTGAGGTTACAATGGATTTCTGATATCCACCAATATTGCTTGCTTGAAATAGAATGAAATCACAAAATAGGCATTCACAATATGTCTATAATTTCACTATGACATATGCTATCATAATTCTATGATATTTAAGCTTGGTGATGTCAAAATTGCATGTCTAATTTTATTGGTCATTAGATTACCATGAGGATCCCAAAGGTTGTTATGTGCTGAGTCCTTCAAAAGGCGCATTGTGCTGAGTCCATTACACAGGTTTCTTTGTGCTACTTTTTTAAAGTATGCTGTGTGCTGTCATCCAAAAGGGTGCTATGTTCTGAGTCCTTGAGAGGTAGGTATCCCTGAAAATCACACACACACACACACACACACACACACACACACACACACACACACACACACACACACACACACTAACAGAGGGTAACCATGCACCTGCTTAGTGTGTGGGGTGGATGGAGAAGAGTCTCTCCCAGCCTTTGGGCTGAGGGAAGGGTTCAATGCCATGGGCAACTGCTGGGGTTGGGAGGAAGCCCTGAGCTGAGGTGAGCCTGCTTCTTCCATGGCCTGTTAGCCTTAGGGCAGTCAGGGCACCACAAAGTCAGGGATGGGGGGTGTGGTCAAGTGGGGAGGGGGTGTGACTGAGGAGAGGACAGGACGTGGCCAAGGGAGCACATATCTGTTGCAGCCAGGGGCACATGGGGGCTGGCTCACTTGTGCAGCGTGGGTGGTGCAGCCCGGGAGAGAAATGGGGGTGGCAGAGAGAGACAGCAGAGAGAAGAGCAGGCACAAGCACCAGGGGAGGCGTCATCAATGGCTTGATTCGGCTGCTGTAGGATCACTGGTCGGGGCCAGGAGCACAGAGCTCACAAAGCCAGCACAGCAGGCACATCCCTCCCAAAGGCCCTGGGAGGCTCAGAGGCCAAGTAGGCCCTGAATCTGAGATTCCAGTGCCAGGAGATCAGCTGGGCCTAAGGCGGGCTCAGCCCTGCCACCTGCCTGCCCCTGTCCTGGCCCCCTTTCGTGCTCTCCCCATGGCATCACGTTTCAAACATGAGCTGCTGACTTGGACCTGCAGCGCCTCTCAGAATCATCCAGTGATGTGCCCCAGGCCAGCTGGTGGCCCTGACCATGTCCTGGCCCCCCATCCTCTGCTCTGGGCCTGATAATCTGCCATGATGCTGCCATTGCTGCTTGCTACACCTAGAATGGCAGCATATAGCATCTCCCAGCAGCACACATGAGTGGCCGTCCCATGGGCCCACATCTCTTGACCTCTCCCAACCCCTCCTTCCCCACCCCAACCCAGACCCACGACTCCCACTTCCCTTCTCACATCCCAACCTTGCCTCACCAGTGCCAGGGGCCAGCCCTGGCTCTGCCACAAATGCTCCCCAGGAGTGGGTGTCGAACCAAGGATCCCACCCCCATCCCTAGTGTCAGTGTCCCAGGAAATGGGGAGATGCAGGGTTGGGTGAGAAGAGGCCATCACCAAGCCCCTGGCCTGGAGCAGTGGGAACCACATAGCCTCACATCTTCACAATCCTCTCCTAGGTGGGAACTTTGTGGCTTTATAAAGAGTTGGGGAACAGCAGTTCCACACCTGCCTTCTCGGGTCTTTTCCTTTTTTCTGGGGGTGGAGGGTGTTGGATGCAGAAGATAAGGACCCTTTGCTGTGTGACTCCTTGTCCTCTGTTCTCAGTCACCCTCTCACCTGAGGAGGGTATCAGAAAATCCCACTAGGGAGGTGAGAGCAATGGGGGTCAGATGAAAGGTGAATATTTGGGAAGAACACACTCTCTCTGACACACATACACCTGGCCTGTCCCCCCCCTCCCCAGCTTCAACAGTACTCACAGGTTGGTCACATTTCCCAGCTCTTCCAGCATCTGCTGGTGCTCCTGGTCCATCTGTTCTCCTTGTCCCTCCAAGAATCCACCCAGTCTCCCAGAAGCATCTAGGCTGGAAGTAGGGAGTGTGTCCATGTATGTAGCCTTTAGAACCCCATCCATTTCCTCAACACCATGCCCACCCCAGGTTAGACATTCCCTTGGGGACCCCATGACCCCCTGCTTGTTTTCAGTCCTTGCTCTGAGGAGCCAGCTGTCTGGGGATTCCTTCACCCAGTGTCCTGGCTTAGGGTTTTGGTGAATGGGGATTTAAGGCTGGTTGTTCCCAAGGGGAAGGGTTTGGCCCTAGAGAAGGCGAGAGGCAGGGTGGTGCTGTGTCATTACAGTGGTGCTCCCCTTGGATGGGAACCCTTGGTTCTGAAAAGGGAATGGGGAATGGGAACCTGCATGCTCCAGCTGTACATTGTCCCAGATGAGTAACCAACATACTTGGGTGGCACTACTCTGAGTCTCTGTGTGTGTGTTTGTGTGTGTGTGTGTGTGTGTGTGTGTGTGTGTGTGTATGAGAGAAAGAGAGAGAAAGAGAGAGAGAGAGATAGAGATAGAGAGAGAGAGAGAGAGAGAGAGAGAGAGAGAGAGAGAGAGAGAGAGAGAGAGAGAGAGAGAGAGAGAGAGAGAGATCATCTTTCTCCTTGTACAGCCTGACTGTGCTCAGGTGAGTGATCATTTGGCAAATTGCAGGTGCTGCATGGAAGACACTTTTGTCACTGTTCTGGATTTGTGTGTGTGTGTGTGTGTGTGTGTGTGTGTGTGTGTGTGTTTGTGTGTGTGTCACCATGTCTAAAAACAGCAAAAGCATTTTATTTCTCTGTGTGTATGTACTTGTTGTTGTTCTTTTTTCATCAGTACCAAACATGAGCCCAGCCACAATTCTTGTTTTCTCCTTCACAGTTTCATGGATCCTTTATGGAAGATTTCAGTAGACATTCCTTTCCTCCCCTTTCCACCTCTCTTTTCCCCCTTTCCTGTAGCCCACAGTAGCTGCTGGCCCTGTGTGGCCCTCCCCTAGGAGACCTGTGTGAACTCGAGTGGACACCTGTCCTTCTATCCCAGGCCAGAAGTTTGGTGAGGCAAGTGTGTCCACAGCTACACTCTTCCAGAAAGACACTCTGCTCCCAGTGTATAGTTGGAGCTAATTCAAGGGTTGGGAATGTGTCTGCCAAACATAATTAGGGAAGGAGATAGGGGAAAGGGTAGGGCAGGGGCTGTGAAGCTATGAGGTTTGGGGGCTGGTGTACAGTGTGACATGGCAGATGTTTCACCATGACCGAGGATGAGAGGGGAACCTTACCTAGGGCATATATGGTCTCTGTGGGCATCCAGGCCCAGGGCTCTGCGACCCCACTGGTGGCATGGATTCTCTCCCGGGGCAGTGCACCAGTGGTCAACCTTCCCTGGAGTCTGGAAGACTCCTGTCTGTGTCCTGTCTGGGACGTTTCAAGCTGGACAGTGGTAGGCAAGTCCATTCCCCTGCTGGAGCCCGCTTGGTATCAGGACATGGCAGTTAGATAGGGATCGATGAATGCCAGTTTCTGTAACCTGTTGTAGGCTGTCTGAAAGCAAAAGGGGACCACTGATTTTGGAACCCTTTAAATTTGATTGGGACAATTTAAATGCTACATTTTCCATGGTTTTTTTTTAAATTCAAGCTGGCAATTTCCACTAATGCCTTGGATGGACATTTTAAGCTGCCAAACAATGACGTTCAAAGCGTCACAGGCAGAGTTCCCAAGCCAGATTATTTCTTTCTTTGAACCTTGTGCCTTGACTAAACCTTTCTCTGGTAGCTACTGAATCTCTTCCAGTTCTCTCTAGGGTGACCACCTCAGTCGGGGATGCCCTGGGGAGCAGAGATTGTGACCTTGCCATCTCCAGCCTGCCAGCTATGAGCAGAGACAATTACCAGCAACTGCACTGGATTCTGGGAGATTCAGAGACCTCAGGCTGCCTCAAAGATCCTTTGTCTGCAACATGAAACTTGGGGGCGGGATGTTGTAGATGATCCTGGCTGGTCCAGGGGGAGGAGAGGAGGCCTCTTGAGCCAGTCGTTCAGCTCATGGCAAACTCGTTCATACCTGAGTGGGGAATTGAGTGCCACAGTGCTGGTCAGCTGCTAAACAGAGATCTTTGAGAAGATAGGCATCCTAGAGACCCTGGAATCCAGTGAGTACCTCATAGCTCACATCCTAGGAGTCAAAACAGTTAAGTGTGGTGCCACCAAGAGGGCGTGAAGAGGGAGGAGAGAGAACTGTGGGAGAGCTACATCAGATTTCTTCAGAGGAATAATTACAGGGGATACTTACCTGAATCAGATGGGACATTTCTGTAGTATTGTCATAGACAGATGGTCATTTATTTACCCAACAAACCTATACAGTGTGCACCATTTTCTGGGAGGTCTTAGACAATGAAAAGTTCCAGGACTCAAACCTTGGTTTGAGCTGCATGGTGGTGCTTCAGGCCTGTCATCCTAGTTACTTAGGAAGCTGAGATCCAAGGATGGAGGCTTTTGGCCCAGGTAGGAAAGCCTGGAAGACTCTTGTCTTCAATTAACTACCAAAAACAAAACAATAGGAGTGGATGTATGGCTCAAGTCATAGACTGCTAGCCTTGAGTAAAAAGGCTCAGGGATAGCACGTAGGCTCCGAGTTCAAGGCCCATGACTGACACAAAGAAAGGAAAGACAGAGAGAGAGAGAGAGAGAGAGAGAGAGAGAGAGAGAGAGAGAGAGAGAGAGAGAGAGAGAGAGAGAGAGAGAGAGAGAGAGAGAGAAACAGAGATAGACAGAGACAGAGACAGAGGGAGACACAGAGAGAAAGAGAGAGGAGGGAAGGACAGAGGGACAAGAAGAAGAAAGGAAGGAAGAAGAGAGAACATGCAAGACATGGTTTGGAGTCCCTGGATCAAGGGAGCCAACCATTCACAATCTCTGTGGGGACAGTTTCAGAGATTAAAGCCAGTATGTTGGATCAAGCCACTGACCCCTCAGCAAGTGCATGATATCCAGGAGCTGTGTGCTCAACCGAGTGCAGAGGAAAGCAGCCTCAGTAGAGCCTAGGGATCAGGGTGGGTTACCAGGTTTCAATCATCCCTGGCCCCAACGAGTTTATTTTCTGGTCAGATAAGAAGAAAATGTCCAAGGGCTATGGAGGTATTGGGGTGAGGAACTATGAAGGATGGGGGCAAGTGATAATTAGGAAGATGAAGAGGGAGGATGATCCCAGGTCAGGTGTGTCAGGATATGACCAATGACTCAATGTTCTGGGGTATTAGTTTTGACCTGGCTATGCCCCTACCCACTTGTGTACGTTCACTTCTTAACCCAGTGTTGGCCACAAACTGGCCACATGTGGCAGTACTGTGGAAGTGGCAGAAGTGGAGGTGAGATCTAGGATGACCAAAATCTGGATTTATGGCCTGCGGGGCTGGCAAAGGGTGTCTTAAAAAATCTTTGAGCTGTAACTCAGGGCCTAGGCACTGTCCCTGAGTTTCCTTTGCTCAAAGCTAGCATTCTACCACTTGAACCAGAGCTCAAATTTCATCTTTTTTAGTAGTTTAGTGGACATAAGAGTCTCATGGACATTCCTGCCTGGGCTGGCTTCAAGCTGCCATCCTAAGAGCTCAGCCTCTTGAGTAGCTAGGATTGCTGGCACCTGCTAATGATGTTAGTGTGTGTGTGTGTGTGTGTGTGTGTGTGTGTGTGTGTGTGTGTGTGTGTGTGTGTGTTTACCAGGACAAGAACTCAGAGCCTAGATGTTATCCTTTAGCTTGTTTACACTAGGTTCGTGCTGTACACTTGAACTACAGTAGCTCAACTTCCCAGCATTTTGATGATTCATTGGAGATAAGATTCTGCCCAGGCTAGCTTTGAATCTTGATTGATCCTCAGATCTCAGCCTTGAGTAGCTAGGATGACAAACTTGAGCCACCTTCGCCCAGCTGATAATGGCCTTTCTCCACAGTGGACTTGGAGCTTCTGAAATATTCTTTATTTTTTCTGTGCCTGTACTGGGGCTTGAACTCAGGGTCTGGGCTCTGGTCTCTTAACATTTTCCCTCAAGGCTGGTACTCTACCACTTGAGCCACAGCTCCATTTCTGGCTTTTGGTGGTTCATTGGCAAGAAGAGTCTCACTAACTTTCTTCCCCTGAGCTGGCTTTGACCCACGATCTCTGATTTCAGTCTCTTGAGTAGCTAGGATTTACAGAGGTTGAGAAACTGGTGGCATTGCGTAGAAGCTTTTCTTAAGCAAGGGTTCTTCCCTGCGTTTGCCCTGACTCCTCCATGCAAAGGAGGCCTTAGGGTCAGGAGCTGTGAAAAATAGGCTTTCAGCCACAGGAAATGCCTGGGGTCCATGGTGAAAAGTCAAGCTAATCTTCCTCTGGGCCCCATTCTGGACCCTACCCTCTGCCCTACCTGTGACTCAAGTACAAACCTTGACCCAGCCTAGAGTGTTCAGCCAGACTTGTCTGAAGACACAGAACCTTCATTCCCCAGACACCACCTGCTCTACACCACACCTCAGGACCTTTGCCCATGCTGTGTACCTTCTGCCTGAGGCACTCTGTCTTGTTCCACATCTTAGAACTCCTGTGGAATTTTGGCACTAGTTAAATCACCTCCTGGAGCAAGTCCTTCCTTCCATTCTCCCTCTTTTTTAAAAAAAAAATATTGAGTTCCTAGAGATGGAACTTGTTAGGCTGACTGGCAAATGCTCTATATTGGTGTGTGTGTGTGTGTGTGTGTGTGTGTGTGTGTGTGTGTGTGTGTGTGTGTGTCTGTGTGTCTGTGTGTGTCTGTGTCTGTGTGTGTGTGTCTGTGTGTGTCTGTGTCTGTGTGTGTGTGTGTTTGTGTGCCAGTCCTGGGGTTGAAATCCATGGCCTAGATGCCATTCCTGAGTTTTTATGCTCAAGGTTAGCACTCTACTACTTGGAACACAGCTCTACTTCTGGGGGGTGTTTAATTGGAGAAAAGATTCTCATATAGACTTTCCTGCCTGCACTGTCTTGCAATTATGATCCTCAGATTTCAGCCTCCAGAGTAGCTAAGAGTATAGGGGTGAGCCACCAGCACCTGCCATCTCCCTCTTACCTATAACCTCGGCCCTCCTCTGAGTCCCAGAAGTGTATGTCTCACCAAGCTCACATTTTTTTTTGGTAATCTTGGGCTTGAACTAAGGGTCTGGGCATGTTCCTGAGTTGCTTTTCCTCAAGGCTACATTCTATCACTTAATCCACAGTGCCACTTTTGGCTTTTTCTGTTTATGTAGTACTGAGGAATCGAACCTCGGGCTTCATGCTCTCTAGGTAAGCACTCTACCACTAAGCCACATTCGCAGCCCAAGGCTCACTTCTAACAGGATCTAGGAGGGTAGGATTTCAGCACAGAAATCGCTGGCCATTTTATATCTTTGCCAGGATTTGGTACCAGCCTGAGACTCGGCAATGAGGAATGATGAATGAGTTATAGCCAGCAGGCCCCAGAGATCTAGGCTCACATCCTACAGAGGGATAGGAAATATGGAGCCAGAACCTTCCACAACTACTACAGCCTAGAAACTGTGGTCTCCCTGGAGGTAGTGGCTGGCTGCTAGATTTCCCAATGAGATACCTGAGCCAGAATATAATGCACCCGTTGCATACACCAGCCCAGGCAAGCCTTCGGGGTTTCACTTATTAAATGGCAGAGAAGGATGTTTTCTTTCAAGCTACTAGCTCATACTTATTACTCTCTGAGGGCTTTTCCCAGCTTGCCAAGGTTGGGGGTCTGGGCATGGGAAACCTGCTGAAAGCCAATCATCCATACATCATCCATCTATACACAGAGACATGGAGTTACTGAATTCTTTTATTTCTTTGGCAGGTCCGAGGTTGAAATATGAGACTAGGCCCTATCCCTGATCTCCTTTTGCTCAAGGGTAGAGCTCTGCCCTTGAGGCACAGGCCCAACTCATGGGCATATTTTCCTGTGATCTTTTAGAAATAAGAGTGTCTAGGACTTTCCTGCCCTGGGTGAATTCAAATTGGCATTCTCTACACCTCAGCCTCCTAAGGAGCTTGCATTAAATACAGGAGCCACTGACACCTGGCTTTCTTTTCTTCTTGTTGTTATTTTTAAAATCATGACAATCTGAAATCTTCACAGCGTTATTCCAATTGTTTACATTTGAAATAAATCATCTAGGCCTGGAGTTAGAATGCCAGGACTGCCACTCACAAATGGAGGGAGATCATGACAAACTCATTCCTATTTATGTGAATGCAAATGGAATGTTATCAAAGTAATCAAAGTAATAATTAAATTTGCAGTTCATTCATGATTCTATTTTAGAATGCACAGAAATATTATTGAATTTAAATCTTCCATTCTAGCACCATGGTGTGATTCCTTTAATGGAAGGATATTGACTATTTTTTAATTAATGCTTTTATAAGTATTCAGCCATTATATTTCATTAAATGGAGACATAACTTAAACTAATAATTGGTAACTATGTATATATATATATATATATATATATATATATATATATATATATATATAATTTAATGATATCCTCACATTCTCCCTCTAAGTATATATATATATATACCGCAATCTACACATCTATCAGTATATATATTGGGCACTATTGTGGCTTGATCACAGGTCCTCAGAATTGCCTGGCAGCTCAGATTGCCAGAGGATGGTGAGCTAAGACTGTGACCCCATTTATGGATTTGGCATTCTAGGCCATGAGTTGAAATCCCAGCATGGCCAAAAATTTATTCATGGAGTAAGAATCCACTTTTGACACATTTTTTTTCCTGAAAAATATCCTGGGTCTCAGTATGATATATAATCTATATGCAAATATATCTTGTATGATAGGATGTAATAAATGAAATGTTATTTGTGTAAGAATACTAAATACATAAGTGTAATAAACGTCATACTCACTAAACCCATGCATGTAAATAAATTTCATATATGAATATTATTTTTTTCAGTTCTGGGGCTTCTATTCAGGCCCTGGGAACTGGTCTAAAATTTCTTGTCTTCAAGGACGGTGAGCTTCCCCTTCAACCACAGTGCCACAGAGTTACCAGACGCTGAGTTCAAATTCCAGGACTGCCAGAAAAGTGGTGCAAATTCCAAGCCAGGGCTTTTTTTTCCCTTTGGCCAAGCATAGGGCTTGAACTCAGGTCTTGGCATCTCTTGCAAGTTGACCCTTCGATCCTAGGACCCAAGTTCAAATCTCAGTGTTGGCAAAAAATAAAAAGGAGAAGGATATAACAGAGAAGTTCAAGAAGGTGGTTTTACATTTTTTCCCCTTTGCGTTCTGACCATCCTGGGACTAAATGAAAAGGCCCAGAAAGTGTACATTACCTTGCTTGCCAACGTTTGGCTGGCTATTAGGGAAGCCATAACTGAAACTTCAACTTAGGCCTGGAGGTCGAATCCTGGGACTGCCACAAGTGATTGTTGGGAGATTCTAAGAAATACATGCCAATATACATCCATACAAATGGAATGTTATAAAAGTAACAATTAAATTATTAGTTAGTGTATGAGTATACTATAAAAATATACACAATAATTACACTATTTTGACCAATTTTCAATTAATACCTTGTTGAATATTCAACCATGATACTTAAAACTTGAAAGAATAATTTATTTGTCAATAATTACTAGTAATATATGTAATTTCATAATATACAGACAACTTTCTCTTGTTTTATACATATGTATACATACATATATATATATATATATATATATATATATATATGTCAATCTACATATTTATCTGTTTATACACTTGTCACTCCTGGGGCTCAGTTGTATAGTGATGGCTTGTACATACAAAGCCCTGGATTCAATTCTTCACTACCACATGCACATAAAAATCCGGAAGTTGTGCTGTCACTCAAAAAGTCGAGCACTAGCTTTGAGCGTAAAAACATAGGGACTATGTCTAGACTCTTACTCAAGACCCAGGACTGACACCAAAATAAGATTGAATGTTGTGATTGCAACTCTATAAATATAGGACTTCAAATAGCTCATCACAGAGCAAGCCATGACTCTGGTGCTGACAGCTGCCATCTGACTTAGCCAGAGGTATGCCACTGCAACCCAGCTCCACAGAAGCACATGCTGCTGGCTCGCTCACCCCTGTCATCCAAGATATTCGGGGGCTGAGATCTGACACTGATGGGTTTAAAACCCAGCCCTGGCAGGATATCTGTGAAACTCTGTGCTGTGCCTCAAGCAAAAGTAGTACTCCCAACATATTAGTGCTATCCCTATGGCTGACTCCCCCCCCAAAAAAACCCTCAGCAAGCTCAATCATTAGATGTGAACTTTGTGCAGTTTGTGATGTGTTTCTGAAAGAGTGGTGATACTGATGAAAGCACCATAATACTAATGACAGCTTGTGGGATACAGCTATGTGATGAGTTCTTCCTGAGGTGTTGGGTCCTTCGTGTGGAGCTGTTTGCTGAGTCCTGCTCAGGATGCTATGTGCTGAGTCCTTCACAGGGTGCAGTGTTCTGAGTCCTGCATTGGGTGCTGGGTGCTGTGTGCTGAATACTGTAAAGAGTGTAATGAGTTTTGTCTTTCAAAGGGTGCATTCTTTCATCTTGCCCTTGTAATAGCTCCGCAACTGGGATGATTAGGCAGACAAGAATATTGAGGCTCAGATATGTCCCCATGGCAGGGACAAAATTATGTATTACTGAAGACTAGTGAGTTGTCTACTGCAGACAATTGTTTTGTTTTGATTTTTCTCAGTCATGAACTTTGAACTCAGGGACTCAGCGCTGATCCTTACCTCTTGGACTCATGGCCAGCACTCCACCACGTGGAGCCAAGGACCCACTTGCAGCAGAGTGCCACAGCCTAGGGTTGTATAGCCAAGGTTTGTCATCCTGGCTTCTCAGGAAGCTGAGATCAGATTATCTGGGTTCCAAACTATCCAAGACACAAAAGGTCCCATGAGACTATTATCTCCAATTCATCACTAAGAAACGTGAAGTGGAAGCTGGGTGCTTGTGGCTCATGCTGGTCATCCTAGCTACTCAGTAGGATGAGATCTGAGGATCATGGTTCAACGCTAGCCTGGGCAGAAAAGTCCGTGAGACACTTAGCTCCAATGAACCACCAGAAAACCGGTGGCTCAAGTGGTAGAGCACAAGATTAGAGCTGAATTGCTCAGGGACAGCACCCAGAACCAGACTTCAACTCATACAACTGACAACAACAAAAAAGACATAAGCAAACTAACAAACCTGAAGTAGAGGGCTGAGGATGTGCCTTAGGGGTAGAGTGCTTTGCATACATGAAACCCTAGGCATGATTACTCTGGACCACATCACTAGGAAAAAGCCTGAAATGGCTCTGTGTTTCAAGTAGGAGAGGGCAATCCTTGTACAAGAGAAACTAGATACAGTGCTCATGTCCTGTGTTCAAGCTCCTGGACTAGTGAATGCACATACACACTCACAGGTGTGCTCGCTCGCTCACAGGCAAACACACACAGAAAGTAGAAGTGAAGCTGTGACACAAAATGGGAAAGCAGTAGACTTCTGCTCTGAGATCATGGTCAGCACACACGCCTTGTGTTTAACCCCAAAACTTAGCCTCTCAGGGTCCAACTAGGAGAGGTCAAAGGTTTCAAAACCTGATGAGCTTCACCAGCCCTAGATGACAGGAAACTTTGTGATATCTGGCATGTTCTCGGATTTCCGAAGCTTCCGGAAAGCTAGGAGAGGCATCATAGGCCCATCATCGCAGGCTATGAAACATTTAATTAGGTTCAGTGCCTTAGTTGTCTGCCAGAAGGACTCCTGAATTATATTGAGCCCTGTATCTAAACATCAGAATATAGTCTCACAAAGGCAGGATAAGTGCATAGAACTTGGCCTTCCATGGGAGGTGGCATAAATGAAGGCTTCCTGTTAAAATAGAGCACTGGGGAAAGAGATCGCTTGGCTTTCAGAGCCTGCCCACACTCCTCCTCACTAAGTGGCCCAGATGGAGTTGCTTGCTACATAGCTGTACAGGATTGAGGCCTTTTGTCTGCCTGTCCAGACAATGAGACTTCTTCCAGCAGGACTGGGGTGCAGAGCAACCTTCAGGCTATACTGGGAGCAGTGAGGGGAGCCCTGGAACATGCAATGTCATAAAAGCATTCTCTGTGTTATGAACTCATAGTATTGAATACAAGTTTCCTAGCTTGGTGCCATTCATCATAGCTACTCTACTCTGGATATTTACTTGTAGGAATACATCCATACATAGACAAAGATGTGGAGATAACAGGCTCTTTTTGAGGGGGCAGGTCCTGGCTTGAACTATGAGCCTGAGTGCTGCCCCTGAGTTCCTTTTTCTCAAGGGTAGTGCATTAAGCTTGAGTCAAAGCCCACTTCTGGGTTTTTCTGTGTTCTCTTAGAAATAACAGTGTCAAGGACTTTCTTACACTGGCTGGATTCAAATTCAGATTCTCTAAATCTCAGCCTCCTGAGGATCTGGGATTACAGTCAGCAGCCACTGGTACCATCTTTCTTTTCTTAATTTTTTTTAATCTGGACAATCTGACTTCTTAGCAGGTCATTCCAATGGTTTGAACTTATAAGAGACTACCCAATTTTCTTTATAGCTGCTTTCTCGGAGAAGGATTTTCTCTCCTCATCTTCCACTCTGGTCACAGGTTTGAAGCCAAAAGTGAGAAACGAGTATCACAGGATTGAGGAGCAAATGTCCACAGGACATGCCAGTTCTGTCACTTAGCATTGAGCTGCAGTGAATTTACTGTCTCAGGATGAGATGACCAAAAGCTGGAGCGATCTTTATACTGTCTGCATTGCTCCTTTTGCCTATAAAATTATCTAATAATTATGAGTATTGTGTGTCTCCAACCTTAACTATCTAGGACACACTAGAAGTATCTGCAGGTTTCTATTTTTATCTAGTACCTCTTGAGATTTATATTAAATGTTTGTGTGGAGCTGCTCCTTGGCAAATCCCTGAGGAAAGCTGCTTGAATCCTCTTCAGGAGATCGCCTTCCAAAGCCAGCCCAAGCAGGAAGTGTGTGAGACTCTTAGTGCCAATAAACCACCAGAAAACCAGAAGTGGAGCAGTGGCCTAGAGGGTAGAGCTCCAGTTTTGGGAGAGAAAGCCTAGCAGGAGATTCAGGCCAGACCAGGCAGGAAAGTCTGGGAGTTGCTTATGTCCAATTAACTACCAGATGGCTGGAAGTAAAGCTATGGCAGTATTAGAAGCTCAGCCTTGAGCAAAACAGCTGAGGAACACATTGCACCCTGAGTTTAAGCCCTGAGAAGTCCAAAAAAATAAAATTCAAAAAGAGAAGGCCAAGTTTATGTATCAGTGCCCTACTTACTTACTTGTGTATGTTACTTCCTTGAGTGCAAACAGACTGTATGCAAAGCTTTTGCTTTCATATACTGATTTATTTTTCAGATATGCTTGCTACGCATACTACATCATTCTCTTTATTTCAGCCCCATCGCTTTGCTCTTCCAGGGTTCCAGGCCTCTGTCCTTATACGATGCACATTGCAGCTCTCAGCAGCCTATAGTTACATTTTATTATGAGGCCATTCCAGGAACAGTCACAAATAAGGCAAGGGAAGAGAAGATCAGGGTTTATAGAAATAACCGGTATTCAGAAAATTACACTTGGGGGCACAAACTGTTGCATACATATGTAAAAACTTCCATTAAAAGAACAAAAGATGAGGGGGCAGGGAATGTGGATTAGTGAGAGAGTGCTTGCCTAGCTTGCAAAAAGCCCTGGGTTCTATTCTTCAGTAGTATATACAGAGAAAAAGCCAGAATTGGTGCTGTGGCTCAAGTAGTAGAGTGCTAGAGACAGTGCCCTGGCTTTGAGTTCAACCCAAGAAATGTCAAAGAGATATATAGGTAGGTAGGTAGATAGATAGATAGATAGAGAGAGAGAGAGAGAAAAAGAGAGAGAGAGAGAGAGAGAGAGAGAGAGAGAGAGAGAGAGAGAGAGAGAGAGAGAGAGAGAGAGAGAGAGAGAGAGAGAGAGAGAAATGGTACATGAATCTGGTCTTGGATGTCAGGAGGAAAGAAGGGAACAATTCCCAGTCATGAGGCCTTCTGCAGTGTGCCAGGACACCAGCATCACCTTCACACAACCACAGAGCAGGAAGATTGCCTCTTTCCCACTTCTCAGGCAGATGAATGCCCCAGAGCCAAGAAGGCAAAGCCAGGTTCTAACTCAGGGGCTTGGAAATAGAAGAGAAACGGTCCTGCCTGTCCTTGGACTGGGGATTTGCATTTATGATGTGGAGAATGAAGGAAGGAGAATGGACTGCAGAGGTAGAAGAAGGGCCTTCAAATCTGACAAATGTAGAGTAAAAAATCCACTCCCTAAGAACAGAGAGCAAGGGTTTTTCTACTCTGTTCCTGCACTCTCTCTCACTAAACTGACTCTGTTGGTAACCTAAAGATAGCCTGAGGCTCCCTTCACCTAAAGGAGGAAGATTATTCATTGTTTGAAGAGGCTGAGAAAGCCTGACCTTGGTGTAACTCTAACAAATGTTTCAGGTTTCCCCTCATTGCTGGGTGTGCCTGGAATGAATGAATGAAGTGGTTTGCAGCTCACTTCCCTGTTGAGTGTGTACCTTCTGCCTCCTAATCCTACAAGCCTAGGTCTCTCCACCTAGCCTGGCTTTTGATACTGTTTTCTGTCCTTCAAATACAGTGTTACACTGGAGTTCTTCCTGCTAACAGGGCTAGGGCTTGAATCCTGACAAATTCATTTGAACCTTGGATGGGTCAATGATGTTTCTTTCCTTCTTCGATAGCACAAGAATTCTAATAACATTTAGAGTTCAAGTAACTTCTCATCACCAAGGAAAACACAAGAAGCTGTTGAACATCTGACCTTTCAGAAGTGGAAGTCAGAGTGTCATAGAATATCCTGCCCTGGTTGGCTTCACCCTGTAATCCTGAGACCTCAGCCTCCTTAGCTAGGTTGATGGTTGTAAGCTACTGTTATTCTGCTAGGTTCAGGACTGTAATGACATTGACAATACAAGTTAACCGCTTATCACAAAGGGCTTGGGGAGCATATTAAGCCTTTCAACATTGGACCATTCAGATCCCTTTAGCACACAAGGTTATAATGCTACAGTCTGAGAGGCTGGGCAAGTGGATCTGCTTCACTTCAACCTTAAGCTCTGACTCCAATTCTGGCTTACATCAGCTTTTATTTTCCAGAGAATGTTCTCCTAATTAGCAGATAGGAAAAGTACTTTGATTAACCCTTACTTTTTTCCAGTTGTGTGTCTTGTATCAAGCCTGGGCCCTGTCCCTGGGCAATTCATCTCAAGGCTAACACTCTACCACTTGAGCCACAGCACCACTAGGGTTTTTTTTTTGTTGGTACATTGGACATAAGAGTCTAACAGGCTTTCCTTGCCTAGGCTGTCTTTGAACTGTGGTCTTCAAATATCAGCATCCTCAGAAGCTGGGTTTCCAGGTGTGAGCCACCCACATCTGGCCAATTGTTTTTGACAGTCCTGGGGCTTATTTTTTTCAAGGCTAGCACTCTGCCATTTGAGCTACTCCACTGCTTCTGGCTTTTTCTGAGTATGAGGCACTGAATATTCAAACACTGGTAATCATGCATGTTGAGCCAGATCTTTACCACTAAGCCACATTTCTATGCTCACCCTTACAATCTTATCCCACAACTTGTACATTCAAAAATAAAAGGCTTCTGAGTATAAATCATTAAAGAAATCCCTATAGGAAGGTGTTCAAAGATAAATAAGTCAAAGTTCATACTTGAAAGAGACTCTAAACATGTGAAGACTATGACAAATGCCTCCATTTAATTATGTATCATGTTTCAACACAAAAAGTTTTAATGAAAAATTAGTCAATGTCCTAAATTATTGTGTATAATTTTATAATAGATGTGCAAAATGTAATAAATATGTGTATGATAAACTAAATAAAACACACAATAAATGAGTGAATCAAACAAAAAATAAAATAAATACAAAATCAATAATAAAAATCATAATATTTAATAAACATAATTATGTAAGTATATATCCTATATTACACATGTGTAGAAATATCTTTTCCATTGCAGAGCCTCCATTCAGGCCATGGGAACTCTAGCCTGAATTTCATTTCATCAAGGACAGTAAGCTTCGCCTTCACCTATGGTACAAAAGAGTTATGTGGACGGTGAGATCAAATCCCACCAATGGTAAAATATTGGCCCAGTTCCAAGATAGTGACTTAATTTTTTAATGAAAGCAGTTGTTTATTCAGTTACATACTGAACATTAAAAAAAGCAGTGTAGAATTTTGTACAGCTATTCAGATGTCCTTCCCTTACTCCCAAAGTGCTTCTCTGAACACTACATTGTTTTTTTTTTGTATGCTTTTTTATTGTAAAAATGTTGTACGGAGGGGTCACAGTTACTTGAGCAAGGTCATGAGTTTATTTCCTATTGAGCATTGTTGCCTCCTCCTTGTTTTCCCCCTACCATCCCTTCCCTCCCATCTCCAAAACTATTCCCCTTGCCAAGCTGAGTGACTTATTTTTAGTTTTGGTTTGGCATGGGGTTTGAACTCCAGTAGTGGCAAATCTTCACTTTCCCTCACATTGCTACAGATTTACCAAGACCCTGAGGTCAAATCCCAGGCTAGGAAAGAAAACTGACAGAAATTCGAAATCAGGGAGCTTTATTTTTTTTAATTATTTCATTAATCAATTGATTAATTTTTTCTTTTCTTTTCTTTTTTCTTTTTTTTTTTTTTTTTTTTGGCCAACCATGGGGCTTGAACTGAGGTCGTGGCAACACTGCCTCAGCTCGATCACCCTAGGCTAGGTGCTGCTCAGGACCCATACCCAATCCTGGAATCCTAGGCCCAGAGGACTTGCATGAGGAAAAAAGTGGGATAGAACGAAAAGTGGGGAGCTGCAGAAGGCTGGGGTTTTATGTTTTTTTTTCTTTGCACAGTGACCATCCTGGGTCTGAATCACATGGCTGCAAAGTGGATCTGACCTGCCATATCTATAGGCTGGCATACTATCAAGAAATGCATAGGACAGCCTGTCAACATAGGCCCTGGCTTCAAATCCCGGTCCTGACACCTACCAATGGCAGGAGATCCCAAAAGACTCATTCCTATGCATAGGAATACCAATTGAAAGAGAAGTTTGTGCATCGGTCGAGTCTAAAATTGGATGCAATAATCCTAGGACACGGATCGATCTCAATTAATAGTTTATTAAGCATGAAAAGAATACTATTCCTTTAATTGTGGTATAATAAATACCAAAGAGTTGATAGGAACATAATATATGTCATTCAATCATAGATAGGCAGCTATGGCTCTTTTTACCAATATATATTTATTTGTATACCACTGTCTGCCTACCCAAGTATAGCTGTTTTGTACAATGCTGGGGCAAGATCTCAGCACCTGGGAACCACCTGACAGCTTCATTGGCTAGAGGCTGCCGTGCTCACACTCACCCATTCATGAATTGGGACTACATGTCGCTGAGTTCAGATCCTAGCACTGCCAAAAATTTAATCTTGGATAAAGAAGCCAATCTGTTTTCCTTTTCTGGGAGAGTCCTGAGTGTCAGGCATGATTGAGAAGACATCTACAAATATAGATGCTATGTGATAGGATGCAAACAACATAAAACATAGTTAGTTGTCATCACTGTCAATAAAATAAATGGTAAATAAATGAATAAAACAAAAAATTCAATGAATAACCACCACAAACATAATATAGTCAAAACATATGTATGGAAGTTCAATCCTATCTTTAAAATGTATATAAGGAGTATGCTTTCAGGGATAAGCCTTGAATTCAGGCCTAGGGAACAGGCCTGACTTTCTGGTCTTCAAGCATGGTGAGCTTCCCCTTCCTGCACAGTGCAACAGAGTTACCCAGACCCCGTGTTCAAATCCCAGGCCTTGCAGACAAAAAAAATGCCACACATTCCATGCAAGGGAGCTTCATTAGCATTTTTAATATTTTTTAAGTTCACTTCACCTTTATTTGTTACATTTTGATTTTATAACACTAGAGTTTTTCAAAAAAGGGGTTTAAACTTTTACATTTCAGCATAGCACATTGGTGTTTCTATTTTAACCATCTTCTATGAAGAGTGAACATGAAAATAAGGACACGATTTCTCCCTAGAAAGTTGGGACAATTGATTTTATTTATCTTTAGAGTTATTTCTATAATTATAAACTCTCTACATTTGTGTCATATCAGTTTTCCTCAGTGTCTACAACGAAATACACTAGGGGAGTCATAGTACAAAAAGTTGGGTTTCTGAATAAAAACTCACTTTTGTGAGGACAGCAGGTACTTGTAAGCATTTTGGGAATAAACTAGATTGTAAAATGAAAAACAAAAACATTGGGAGTAGGATGTAGTCAGTAGTGGAGTATTTGCCTAAAGAGCATAAGACTCTGGCATAACTGTTTCCTAAAGCTCAAAGTGTTAGAATTTTATGATCTGTATGAACAAACTTCTTTTTGTTTGTCGTGGGCCTGAACTCAGGGGTTATCCCTGCACTCTTCAGCTCAATGTGAGCAATCTAATTCTTGAGTCACAATGCTACTTCCAGTTTTCTAGTGGTTTATTGGAATTAAGAGTCTCACGGACTTTCCTATCCAGGCTGGGTTTAAACCGCCATCCTCAAATCTAAGCCTCCTGATTAGCTAGGATTAGAGGCATGAGTCACAGGTGCCAGGCACATGAACAAACTTCTTTTAGATTGATTCTGAGAAAGTAATCTTGGAATATACTTTTAGTATAAATAATTTATAATGATATGTTTAAGGCACTAATTGAGAAGTATTTATTAATTGGCTGGTTTCTTAGTTTATTTAAAGTTATATTATATAGATTCATTATTAATATATATACATATATTATTAAAATGTAGCTTTGAAGTGTACCTAAGAGCATAGGTGCTCATGTAAAGTTATGCAACTGCACAAGCTTCATTAGTTGTTTTCCAGTTTGGTTGGTACCATAAATTATGTGGGATTTTTCTATTCTTGTTTTGTTCTCTGTTTTGGAGGATTTCTCTGCCTTTTATCCCCCTCTCCCCCACCATGAACTTGAACTCAGCTTGCTCTTTCTTGGCTTGGTTGTTCATAGCTGATTTTCTACCACTTCCGCCATACCTGTAGCCGGGCTTTTTGCCAGTTAATTGGAGATGATTTTTCTCAGGCTTTTCTGCCTTCATTAGCTTTGAAATTTCATCGTCCAGTTCTCAGCCTCCTGAGTAGCTAGGATTATAGATGTGAGCAACTGGGGTGCCTAGGGATAAATTAGACTTTGGTTGGTGTATTCTTTCTGTTTTTCTAAGCATGGGATCATCTAATATAGAATTTTGGTGAATGTCCTGGCTCTGAAGTAAGATATATAATACATATGCAAATCTGTATAGTTCGCATAATATGTAATAACTTTAATACATGTTATAAGTGTAGTAATAGTCAATAAATATAATGAATGAATAATACAAAAAATAAATACCCTCAAAGCAATATGCAGTAAACATAATTATGTAGATATTAATCATTTTTTTTCAAGTGTGGATGAATATTACTTAACAGGGCTGGGGATTGGACTCAGGCCCAGGAAACAGGCCTGAATTGCTTTTATTCAAAGAGGGTGAGTCTCCCCATTCTCCACAGTGCATTAGAGATTCCCAGACTCTGAGTTCAAATCCCAGGCCTAGCAGAAAAAAACAGGCATGAATTCCAAGACTGGGAGCTCCATTAGTATTTTTAATATTTTTAAATTTTAAAAAAATTTTGTTTTATTTTTATATACTTTATTAAAATTTATTTTATTGATTTATTCATTTATTTTGCCAGGCAAGGGGCTTGAACTTAGGTCGTAGCAACTCTGTCTCAGCTTCTATCACCCTAAACTGGGATGGTGCAGCTTCTGGGCCCACAGCCCATCCTGGTATCCGAGGCTTCAGGGGCTGACCGGAAAACAAATTCAAAACGGCACTGAAAAATAGCCGTGAATTGCAGACAGTCGGCGGTTTTTCGGTTTTCCTTCCTTGCATGGTGACCATCCCGGGTCCAAATGACACAGCTAAAACCTGTAGGTCACCTGGCATTGCTGAAGGCTGGCAGGCTGGCAGCGAAACCATTATCTGGACACCTAGGCGTTTAAATTCTGGTCATGGCACTTAGAAAGGGCTGGAGAGTCTAAGAAACTATTGCCTGTTCATAGGAACACCAGAGGAATGTGATCAATGTCATGGTTGGATGAGTAGTTTGTCAGTTTAACATAAAATTAAGCCCAGTATTCACAAGATGTGGATTGATTTTAATTCATAGTTTATTATGCATTAAAAGAATATGTGTGTGTCTGTGTGTGTGTGTGTGTGTGTGTGTGTGTGTGTGTGTTGTCGGTAGTGGGTCTGAACTCTGGTCCTGGGAACTCTCCCTCAGCTTTTAAGCTCAGGGATAGTGTGTACCATTTGAGACACAGCACCATTCCCGCTTTTTCTGATCATGTGGTGCTGAGGAATCGAACCCAGGGCTCATGAATGCAAGACAAGCACTCTCCCAGTGAGCCACTTTCCCAGCCCCTAAAAGAATACTATTGATTAAATAGAATTCTCAATACATACCTGTGAATCACTAGGTAGGTAGTATATGTCATTGAATACTACTAGATACACATCACTGGAAGTATCTAAATTTCTAAATGTATATTTATTTTTATACCACTGTCGGAATAGAAAATTATTGCTATTTTGGCCAAACCTGAGTGTCGATTCCAGGTCCTGGGATCCACCTGGCATCTGAATGTGCTAGAGTCTGCCATGCTGACACTCACCCATTCACGAATTGGGCCTCCTAGGGCCTCAGTTCAGGCCCCAGCATTGCTAAAAATGTCTTCATGGAGAAAGATTCCAAGTGTGATACCTGTTTTCCTTTTCTGTGCAAGTGCAGGGTGTCAGGTATGATGTAAAAATATGTCTGCAAAGCTCCATGCTGTGGAATAGATTTGAATGAATGTAATAAATGTTATAGGTACACTCACAGTCAGTCCATAAATAAATGATAAATAGATAAATAAATAATAAAATATAATGAATCATTCCAACAAACACGATATAAACTGAATATATGGATGTAAGTATAAATCATATAATAAACATGTCTATAAATGTTATGTTCTCCAGGGCTGGGGCTTGAATTCAGTCCTAGGGATCAGGCCTGAATTGATTGTCTTCAAGGGAGGAGAACTTTCTTTCCTTCCACCCCCCTCAGTCCATCAAAATTACCCAGATCCCAAGATGCATCCCTGCCTGGCAAACAACAAAATGGCACAAAATCCAAGACAGGGAGCTTCATTAATATTATTATTTAATTAATTAATTAATTTTTTTGCCATGCATGGGGCTTTAACTCAGGTCATGGCAATTCTGCCTCAGTTTCCATCACACTAGGCTGGGATGGTGCAGCCTCTGGATCCACAGCTCATCCTGGGTCCTAGGCCTCGGGGACTAACAGGCAAACAAAATGAAAACACCACCAAAAAAAGCCACAAACCACAGAAGTTCAGCAGTTTCTATTTTTCTTCATTGCACGGGACGATCCTGGGTCTGAATGACATGGCTGCAACGTGTAGTTCACCTGGCATTGCTGAAGGCTGGCGGGCTGTCAGTGAAGCCATAGGCCAATCTGGACGCTAGGCCCTGAGTTCAATCCTGATCATGCGATTTAAAAGGGACTGGAGAGTCTAAGAAACTATTACCTGTCCATAAGAATACCAGAGAAATGTGATCAATGTCATGTTAGGATGAGTAGTCCCTCGAAATGAGTCTAGCATAAAATTAGACCCAATAATCACAGAACACAGTTGATTTTAATTCATAGTTTATTATGCATTAGAAGAATATTATTGATTAAATGGAATCCTCGCTAAATACATGAGAATCAGTAGGAACGTAGTATATGTCATTGAATACTACATAGACACCTCTGGCAGTACCTAAATATCTACATTTATATTTATTTATGTACCACCATCATCATAGAAAGTTACTGCAATTTTGGCCAAAGTTAGATATGTATATTTATTTATGTACCACCATTGTCATAGAAAGTTACTGCAATTTTGGCCAAATTTAGATATTTATATTTATGTACCACCATCATTATAGAAAGTTACTGCGATTTTGGCCAAACAGGGGCTTGATCCCAGGTCTTGGGATCGACTTGGCAGCTGAATGGGCTAGAAGCTGTGGTGCTGATACTCACCCATTCAAGAATTGGGCCTCTCAGGCTTTCAGATCAGGTCCCATCATTGCCAAAAATTTCTTTCTGGTGTAAGATTTCAAGTGCGACACCTGTTTTCCTTTTCTGTGCAAGTTCATAATATGTCTGTAAAGTTACATGCTATGGAATAGATGGGAATAAATGTAGTAGTAAATATTATGGGTGCACTTACAGTTCGTAAAATAAATGCTAAATCAATAAATCAATAATAAAACATAATGAATCACTCCAACAAATACAATCTAGACTTAATATATAGATGTAAGTATCACTCGTATATTTAACATGTCTATAAGTGTTATGAGGTGCTTGAATTCAGGCCTAGGGGAAGAGTTTAGTTCATCCATGATTCTCATAGGAAATGATAGGCAAGATGTATGGCACAACAATAATTTTTAATTAAGAGTTCATGAAGTGTGACAATAAGGATCACATTCAGAAATTGGAGGAAATGGGAAAGATCCAAGAATCAGTACTCACATGGTGTAGAGCACATGGGCAGCAAGATGGCGCTGAGAGGAAGTTGAGTGGGCAGAGCCCAATTTGCTTTATGTTCAGTGTGTAACCAGACCGTGGAATCTTAGGTGCATGATAGGGTGTGACCTTGACAGTGCTTGGTTCCTCTTCCTCCCCTCCCATGCCACCTGCTCTTTTTTGCTTTAAAAACGGCTTGCTCTATCTTAATAAATGAGTGTTCCTGCTTGAGTTGACTCCCTGCTGCGTCTGATTGTCTCCCAGGCTGAGGCAGGCTGGGGAACGGGCCAGCGGCCGCACTTACCTTTCCTCAGACAATGTCCGTCTTTCATGGGATGAACGAAGACCCAACATCTGGCTCCCAACATGGGGCATGAAAGGAAAATATACCAGCAGAGGCTAAGCAGTCTGTCAGGGTAATCAGCAGGCTCAACCCATGATACCTATTACTTATGCCTTGTTAACAGTAATAGGTATCATGGAAGTGTACTCCACTGGCGTCCAACAGGAGGCAATACCTGGCCCGTACCATGACCAGGTGAGGCAAGCAGGACTTGCTGCTCAGTACAAAATGGATGATGGGCCTACTGAGTCCCCTATAGCAGGAGTGAGGCAAAAACCTGGTGATCCTCTAGCTGAGTTTGTAGACTGAGTCCAACAGAGCATTCACCACAAGCTGCCAGTAGGGAACCTCCGAGATCAGTTTGTAAAGCTACTGGTTCGGGAAGGGATGAATTCATACCACTGAATGGCCTGTGCGGGATTGAGAGAGCGTTCACTGAGCAGATGTGTGGTGGCCTCGCAGGATGTGGGAATGCAACAGCAGCAGTCCCAATCACTAGCTTTAGCTTTACAGGCTCAGATATCTGCCATGACTGAGGCTATTACCCAGGCGCTGGCAGCCCAGGGCAGAGGAACCCCAAGATCATTGTGCAGAGGGAATCGCTGGGTGTAGGGGGCAATTCCCCCCCCAGCCATTTGGCAGGGGGATTGTTGTAAGCAGTCCTTCTTAAAGTGTCTCTCTTGCAAGTCCCTCTCTCCGATGATTAACCCCAACAGGTGACCTGGATAGTGATCAGCACTGACAATTCAGAAATCATCAATAGACCACAAGAGAAGCTAAACCTTTGACCTGGAGGCCTGACCTTCATTTTGATCACCACCCTATGTCATTATGTATGGACCATTTAATATTTTTGTAGGAGCAACTTATTTTAATGTTACCTGCTCTAATTGTTCTTTTACTACTTGCTTGTACAACCACCTTTTGCTATGCTTTTCTGTAAACATGTCTAAAATCTGCTCAAGAACAACCCCCACCTCTGGACTCTGAAGTGGCAAAGACTGCTATCCCATCCCTGACTAATGCTAAAGGACTGCTAATGACATTGCTTGGCCTGGGAATGCTTTTGCTGATTGTTTTTCTATGTCGTCCTTGCATTATACGTGCACTGCAAAACTCCTATGAGTTTACCCAGCCAATTACATAAGATCAAGCTCCAAGTGAATAAATTTCCCCCTAGAGGAATCGCAGCCAGAAATGGGTAAGAAGGGGTGTCAGTCTGGCCAACCTAAGACAGGGCCTTCACCTTGCTCTGAAGAAGTTCCCCATGACGGGTCAGGCAGACAAGGCGATCCACCCAAACTAAGATAGGTGGGTTCGCTTCCTTAAACAAAGACAGGGGAGATATTGGGAGCCATTTATAGCTTAAAGTAAAGCTCAAAGTCATCTTGACTCCTGTGCTCCCTTAAAAGCAAGTACAAGGAACTGGCTCACTTAAAAGACACCAGGTGCCCAGGATTGCTCTGCTATATCTGCAGTTTGTTTTAAAATTTCCTTGTTTTTCTGGACTATAGTAGAATGGTCTGAGTGGGCAGGCCCATGAGGATGCACCATGCCGCATGTGTGGAACTCCCAATACCCAGGCTGCTCCCAGGTTCTAAAGAGGATGACCTTAGGAGATACTGACTTTTATATATGTACAGGAATTAATTGAACTGCTTTGGACATTTCTAACTATGTTGGGACTGATGTTAATTATTGTGCTAGGTGGGGATGTGAGGTAACTGGGATGGGCTCTTGGATCATGCACAAGGGCCCTCCCTATACTTGTCTCTCGAATCTCACCACCCAGACTTGCCTCAAATCCCCTGCATAGCCAATGCTATCCTTACCAATGGAATCCTTTTAAAATAACCTTTACAGGGGAGGGAAAAAGATAACTAACTTGGAGGTGGGTCTGCCATTAAAACGAAAAAGAGGGAATCTATAGAGCACATGGGCAGCAAAGATGGCGCTGATAGGGAGTTGAGTGGGCAGAGCCCAATTTGCTTTACAGTTTGTAAACAGACTATGGAAGCTTAGGTTTATTATAGGGTGTGACCTTGACAGTGATTGGTTCCTCTTCCTCCCCTCCCATGCCACTCACTCTTTTGTGCTTTAAAAATGGCTTGCTCTGTGTTAATAAACGAGTTTTCCTGCTTGAGTTGACTCCCTGCTGTGTCTGATTGTCTCCCAGGATGAGGGAGGCTGGGGAATGGTCAAGTGACCACACTTACCTTTCCTCGGACCCTGTCCATCTTTTGTGGGATGAACGAAGACCCAACAACATGGTAGATGGGATTCCAACACAGCTATCCACATCTCCTACTCTATTACAATAGGTATTTATTAGCATACTAGCTTCAGCTTAGGAATGGATGAATATTGTGCCCCATCCCCACCCCGGGGCTCAATCTCAGGTCCCGGGAACACCCTAGCTCCTTAGTTGCTCACAGGTTGGTATCCTCACTTAGACCTTTTTGCCAATTGGGCCTGCTAAGCTCTGAGTTCAAATCCCAATACTGCCAAAAGATTAATCCTAATGTGAGAAGCCCATCAATCCACCTGTTTTCCTGTCTGGTAAAAGTCCTGGGTGTCAGGGAGGATAGAGAATTCTATATAGGCAACTCTATAACCATAGGAATAAGATGTTATCCGTGTTGGCACAGTTATGTCTGTCATCATACTCAATAAAACACAAATGCATCCATGACTAAGACACACAATAAAAAGAGTAACTAAACTGAACTCATGATGCATTCCATACATATATGTGAATAGAGATCCTATGTGTAAAATAGGTGCGTACATTATTTTTTCCAGTGCTGAGGCTTCAATTCAGGACCTGTGACCTGGCCTGATATTGTAGTCTTCAAGGATGGTGAGCTTCCCTTTCCCCCACAGTGTTATAGATTTACCCAGACCTGAGTTGGAATCCCAGCTGTGGCAGAAAAATGGTGCGAGTTCTGAGCCAGGTTGTATTATTATTATTATTATTATTATTATTATTATTATTGGTATTGGTATTGGTATTGGTATTGCCAAGGAAATGATTTGAACTCAGCTTGTTGTAACTCTGCCTCAGCTTCAATCACCTCAGGGTGGTGGGCTGCCATGGGCCCATAGCCGATCCTGGGATACTAGGCCCTGAAGTCTTGCAGGAAAACAAACAGAGAGAGAGAGAGAGAGAGAGAGAGAGAGAGAGAGAGAGAGAGAGAGAGATTGAGAGAGAGAGAGAGAGAGAGAGAGAGAGAGGGAGGGAGAGAGAGAGGGAGAGAGAGGAAAGCCGCGGGATGGATTTTTACATTTTGTTCCTTTCCAAGGTGACCATACTGGGTCTTAATGATATGCCTACAAAGAGAACTTCACCTTGCATTGGTGAAGGATAGCGGCTATCAGGGAAGCCATAAGCCCATGCAGCAATGTAGGCCCTGAGTTCGACACCTGGTCCTGACACCTATAAATATGTGGAATTCCCAAGACACTCGTTCTTATGCATCGAAATACCAATGGGATGTGAGCAAACTCATGATTGAATGAGAAGTTGCTGAGTGCATCAATCAGTCTAGTCTAAAATTAGATGCAATGATCCTAGGACGCTGATTGATCTTAATGAATAGTTCATTAAGCATGAAAAGAATCCTATTCCTTCAATGGTGGCATAATAACTACCTAAGAGTTGGTAGGAACATAGTTGATACACTTGAATCCTAGGCAGATATCTCTGGCACTCTATACAAATATTTATTTATTGGTATACTACCACCTGCCTATCCATGTATGGCTATTTTGTCCACCCCTGTGGTTCAATCTCAGGGTCTAGGAACTGCCGGGCAGCTTATTAGGCTAGAGGTTGCCATGTTGACACACACATTCATGAATTGGGTATGCTAGGCCCTGAGTTCAGGTCCCAGCACTGCCAACAATTTTAATGCCCAGAGACTTGAAGCACCTAAAAAGACCACCAGAGACCAAAAATCAATGAGTCATTTATTGACGAGCTTGAGCACGGACCCCTCTGTGCACTGATGTCCGAGTGCAGAGAGAGTCCCCCAGCACAGGGTTACAGCACTTTTTATATGTTATTTGGTAGGGGTAAGGCCTCAGTATTTATTGGCAACGAACCAGTACACCAGGTGGGAAATTTAAATCATAATTCTAGCGGATTATTGGCACAGTACAAAGCGGGAAAAGGGCTGGGGCTAATAATTGGTCAGCCTAGCGCACTATTATGCTCTAATTAGACAGTACTTCTAGGGTAATTTAGAAGAAGTGGTTGCCAGATGGCCACTATCCCTGACCCTGACCCGTGGGAAGTGGTTGCCAGGCAGCAACTATCTCCGATCCTAGGCCCGGGAAAGTGGTCTGGAATGTGTCAGGTACTTTGTCAGATACTCCCTGCCAGAAGGTCGTTAATTTCAGCTCCAGATCCACTAGTGTCAGGGGCTCAAGGGAGGGTAGAATAGCAGCTGCATTCTTCAAGGTTTAACATGCATGTGTACAGAAGCAGAAAGGCAAGTCAAAGAAAGTACAAAATGGCAAATACCGGTCTAATACAAAATGGCAAATACAGGTCTATCTGGTTATATATATATATATCACGCTTTTCAGGCTAAGTGTATTGTATTGGATATACGAAAGTAAACTGAATGCTTATTCCATTAATCCTTTGCCACTTGTCTAATACCAATATAAATTATCTATGGGTTTGAAATAATGAAAATAACAACAGATATAAGCAAGGTAAATCAGTCTGTTGTAGACAAGTATTTTCACCTTTATTTTGAAAGTTGATCCTTTTTTAACACTACAGAATATTCTTGAGAAAATGTGCTCCAGGCTCCACAACTGAAGAATATTATGGTTTGATCTATCATAAGAGAAGGAAGGAAGGGGAACCTTTCTTCCAAAAGTTTGATCCCAGGAATGTGATGTGCTTTATGGTGCCTACTTGGAAATAAACAATTTTCACAGTCAACATTGGAAAGCCATCTTGATAGACAACTTCTGAAAGTGGTTACAAAGCATTATTGATGGCTTTGCAAGGATGCCTGATTACCTCATTGTGGGACAATTAAAACAGGAATTTAGTAAGCTGTTCTTTGTATCTTTAGAAAAACCCATTGACTCTTGGCCAGGGGATCACAGGGGCCAAGAGAAACTACTACCTTGAATAGTAATCCTAGACCTCTAAAACAACACACACACACACACACACACACACACACACACACACACACACACACACACACACACTAACAAACACACAAAAAGCACTCCAGTAAGCACAGCCAGGCAGGGTTGCTATCACAGCCTAAATGAATTCAGGCAAAAAACAGAAGCTGAGAGTCACTTAGCTGATAACTAAAATATTTTTTATGAGGCAAACTCAAATGAGACTCCAGAGAGAGGGTCAGAAATACTGATCAGAGACACTAAAATTGGTCACACAAATTGGAAAGTAGAATTCCTTGTAGAACAAATAAATCATAGAAAGCCTGTGCATGTAAGAACAAGACAGCAGACCAAATTCCAGAGATGCACATTTTCTTAGAAGTCAGCTTAATCAATTATCAATGCAAATCTTTCAATTCTTAAATATTTGACCATATGTGGGAGAAGGCTGAAGAGAAAGAAAATGTCATCATTCTCTTAGTAGGTCCAATATCACATTAGGAAGTAATACAGCACAGATTTGTAATAAAAAGAAAACACAATTATTCCAAATGAGGGTTTTATTTTTTTGATATAAAAGTTCTTAAATTAGGTGCTAGCAATTACCATATAATTGATCCAATCCCCCAGCTGAGTTGATATTGAATGCAGTATTCCCACATGAAGGAAAAGAGAAAATTTACAAATGTCTGATGAAATGAGTTAAAGGTGAAGTGTTCTAATACTAATATCTGAGGTTTAGACACAGGTGAAGAGGGCGATTTTCATTTCTCAAAATCCCCCATTTTTACCTGGTGCCAATGGCTCACAGCTATAATCCTAGCTACTCAGGAAGCTGAGTTCTGAGGACTTCAATTCAAAGACATCCTGGGCAAGAAAGTCACTGAGACTCTTATTTCCATTTAACCCACAGAAAACCAGAAAACCAGAAAAACACTGTCGCTCAAGAGGTAGAGTACTCACCTTGAGTTGAAGAGCTCAGGCACAGTGCCTAAGCCCAGACTTCAAGCACCTCGAACAACAACAACAAATCCCCATTTCATGGACTGCCTACATCTTCTCCTAACATTCAACAAAGAGCCATTTTATCACCCACTACCTTTAAGTCCTAAACTAGCTAATGGAAATAGATTGATTTGGTATCTTATATCAAACGGTTCATATTTGTGGAAACAAATACCAGCAGTGGCAAATATTTTCCAGTCCTTCAACTCTTGGCCTGGGCCCTGAACATGGATATTCTGGTAGCTTTCATGTGAGGCTGTTTGTTATTGATGGGATTACTGCCCAGGATGCAAATTACTGATTCTTAAGGGAGATTTAGGTTTAGTCTTTTCAGGAAACTGTGTACTGCATTCCACAATAGTTGAACCAGTTTAATTTCCCACCAACAGTGTAATAGAGTTCCCAATTGGCCAGCTTTTGCTATTGTTAGTTTTCTTGGTAATGGTCATATTAACTGGGATGAGGTAGAATCTGTCTTGTTTACATATAGATTTGAATACACCTTTTAGTTTCAATATATGAATAAATCCCTGAAACCTATATTGCTCCGTGTCTGCATTCCTTTCTCTTTTCTCTTAATACAATTTTCCCAATCCTTTCATTTTCCTGTGTGTGTGTGTGTGTGTGTGTGTGTGTGTGTGTGTGTGTAAGATGACTATAGGCCCATGAATTCATTTCTAAGCATTCTGTATCATCTGTAATTTTATAATTCCATATTAAAGTTGGATTGCTTACTTTACTGCACTGAAGAATATTGTAGGGATTTTGATGAGTATTGCATTGCCAATTGTTGGGGGAAGTATTGCAATTTTTTAAATGTTAATTCTTCTAACCAGGAACATTGAAAGACTTTCGATTTCCTTGAATCTCCTTCAATTTCCCTTTTTATATTTTTAAAGTTTTCACATATAGGTCCTTCACAATTTTAGTTAAATTAATTCCTAGTTTTGTTGTTGTTGTTTTGATTTGATTTGTGTTTGAGGCTAATACATATGAGGTTGTATTTTGGATTTCAGCATGGATCTTCTCATTGTTGGTAACAGAAAAACTACTGATTCTTGTGGTTTTTATACCCTGCTACATTGCTGAAGGTTAGCATCACCTGTACTAACTTGAGGGAGGGAGTCACAGTGTCCTTTAATTACAGGGTCATTTCATCTGTAAAAAGGGATAGTTTTACTTCTTCCATATTTGGATCTGCTTTATGTTTTTCTCTTGTCTATTGTTCTTGTAAGAAATTTGACTACCATAATGAAGAGTAGTAGAGAGAGTGGACATCCTTGTCTCATTCCTGATGTTAATGTCTTCAGGCTTCCACGGTGAGGTAAATGCTAATTATTTGTGTAATATACATACTCAGTATTATATTGAGGAATGTTCCATGCATTCCTAGCTTCTCAGACCTTGTAATCATAAAGCGGTATTGGAGCTTGTTAAAAGCTATTTCTACATCCTTATAGAAAATTATGTGTTTCTTGTCCCTGCTTCTGCTGATAGTTTGTATTATGTTTACTCACAAGAATATTAAATCCACTTTTATCCAAGTTGAATCCTACTTGATCATACCAAATGATTTTTTTGTTAGTTGCTGAAATTGGTTAGTGAGAATTTTAAGAAGTTCTTCTTTAATGCTTATCAAAGAGTTGAGTTCATAGTTCTCTTTCTTTGGTGAGTCCCTATGTGATTTGTGGAAGAGTATAATTCTAGCTTCATAGAATGTTTTTGATAATGTGTCTCTCATAAATACTAAATGGATGCATCTTGTTTTTAAATGCTATCTAATCTATGTCTTCTATTTCGAAATTTAAGCCCATTGCTATTGAGAGTTAACACAGAAATATCTGATAAGTCCTGCTATGTTCTACACCTGTTGTGAGGACCTGTGCCTGATCTACTCTTAATAAATTTACCTTGAACTCTGGTAGGGAACATTTTATATAACCAGTTCCTGTTCTTCTTGATCTTCTCTATGTAGGATATATTTGATTAAATTCAATCATGCTGATTTGGTGGTGATACATTGTTTCAAGTTGTCTTTGTCATGAAATACGTTTATTTATCCTTTAAATGTAAAGGAAAGTTTGGCTTGGGACCATATTCACGGTTGGTAGTAGTTTACCTTTAGTGTTTGTCATACATCATTCCAGGCTCTCCTTTCTACCATATCAGCTAAGAAATCTGTTTTTATTCTGACTGTATATCCTTTATAAATAATCAATCTTTTCTCTATGGCAGCTTTAAGAATCCTTTCCTTGATCGTTAATGATCCTCTAATGGATTATGATGTCAGGGTGGATTGTTCAGTTCTAGAATTCTGTGATTGTTCTAAAGGCTTCTCTTCTCTGAATGAGCCTATCTATTTGGATGTTTGGCATGTTCTCTGCTAGAATTCTGTAATATGTTTCCCATCCATTTAGTTTCCTGCTCTTCTCCTTCTTGGTATCTATCTCCCCGAAATTTGATCTTCTAACTGAGTCTTGACGTTCTGGCAAGATCATTTATTATTTCTTGGATTTGTCCTAAATGATTATTTCCTCTTTCATATTAGATCTATTCTGTATTTGGCCCTGAGATTGTCTTCTATGTCATCTATTTGCTGTGGAGACTTTCTACTTTGTTTTTGATTTCCCTGTCTTTCTTCTGGTTGGTAAATTTTTAGGGGTTCTATCTCTCTCTTAAAGCTTTGTTTTAGGTCTTTTATGGACTTTCTATACATTTTTTGGGGTCCGGTCTTGGGACCTGAACTCTGGGCCTGAGCACTCTCCCTCAGCTCTTCAGCTCAAGGCTAGCCCTCTAGCACTTGAGCCACAGCGCCACTTCTGGGCTTTTTCTTTCTTTCTTTCTTTCTTTCTTTCTTTCTTTCTTTCTTTCTTTCTTTCTTTCTTTCTTTCTTTCTTTCTTTCTTTCTTTCTTTCTTCTTCTTTCTTTCTTTCTTTCTTTCTTTCCTTCTTTCTTTCTTTCCTTCTTTCTTTCTTTCCTTCTTTCTTTCTTTCCTTCTTTCTTTCTTTCCTTCTTTCTTTCTTTCCTTCTCTTTCTTTCTTTCTTTCTTTCTTTCTTTCTTTCTTTCTTTCTTTCTTTCTTTCTTTCTTTCTTTCTTTCTTTCTTTCTTTCTTTCTTTCTTTCTTTCTTTTTTGCTTATGTGGTGCTGATGAATCGAACCCAGGTCCTCAGGCATTCAAGACAAGTGCTCTACCACTGAGCCACATTCCCAGCCCTCTGTACATTTTTTCTTTGGGTGGGAGAGTTGCAAGGGTTGTTTTCTTAGCTGTGTCTTCTCTCATATCTTTTAGCTAGGCATCAATTTTTTCTTGGACTCCCTTGACTTCTCAGAATTTATTTATCTTTCTGTTTTTAGTCTCCATTAATTATTTTGCTAATCTTTTGTCGGTCTCAAATGTTCACAAATTTCCTTGTAGAGGTTTTCTATCTTTCCATTAATCACATTTTTCAGCAGTATCTGTAATACCTTTTGATAACTCTCTTCTAGTTTCTTGATTGTCTGTTCTAATGTCTGGTTATTTACTGTGTGAATTATACTACCTTGACATCACTTTTCTTGTATTTCTCTGATTTGTTTTGTCCATTTGGAGGTTTTCTTTTGGGGGATCTATGACCTTAATAGGTGACTCTCTATGTTCTTGGTTGATTTGCCAGGTCTTTGTTTGGTCTCCTGTTCTGATTTGTTATTCTGGAATTGCATTTTTGTCAGGTCCATTAAGTGTAGGAATAGAAATCAGTTGTGGTGAGATGTTGTGATGTTAATATTTGTGGTTCCAGTGACAGTTCGGACTGTCCAGTGGTATGGTGAATTGTCTATGTGTATGGATGTGGCTTTCTCTGATGTACACTTCTGTTCCTGCTTTTTTCTATGTTGCCAAGTTAATTCCACACTGCAGATGTGCTTTTGAATGTGTTGGCCAACACAGTCATAGCAGTCAACTACCTGACTGGCACCTTTTCATAGAATTCTATTTTCTTGTGAAGACAGTATAAAATCTTCTTATGAATTATATGTTTATAGTTATGTCTCTAGTTACAGCTGCATATGTATAATTATATATGATTTGATGTGACCCTCCAAAAGTGGAGTATCTGCAAGGACTATAAACCTCTGTTTCATTAGAGATTGCTAGGGTAATTTTCTGTTGTTATTCTGTCATTGTTTTTCCTCTTCCTCAGATTTATTTTTTATGTTGTGAATGTTTTCCCATACTTTAGGATTTGCGATTGTTGTATCAGGTTATTTTTGTTTTTCTGCTTATATTACGTTGAAGTAGTGATTTCAGGCTTGTATGAAGAAACAGAAAGAGACAGAATGTATGTTATTACATTGAGAGAAAGAAGACATTTTAACCTATTTACTACAAATAAATTCATATTAAGCAAAGCTAATGAAAATAATTACTTATTTACTCTTCAAAGAATGAGTATAGTATTCTTGGGTATCTTGGAGGAAAAGACTTCAGACTCATTACAATTGCTAACTTACATTGAAATTACTGCCTAAACGTTCTTCTTCAGAAAGGCAAAAGCTCCATTGCTTTCATATTAGTATTATAAAATCATAATAGATGCATGTTGAATTGTTTTCTTCTGCTTTTTTTTCAATTCCATTCTTCATCCATTAGGTATCTAGGGCCACTTCCTTAAAATACGTATATTTCTTATATTGTGATGTAAATCTCAGTAATATAAGTATGAATTTATCTTTGAGTCTTTTCTTGAGCTACATTCATATGAAATTTATTCAGTCTCAAACAAGAAACCTTACTATTTTACTCTATTCTGTGTTTTAATCAATAAATTCATTCTCTTTAGAAATATGTACTCATCTTTTATATTGCTCCAGTAAACATCATGTGTTTCTAGTACTTTCACTGACATAAATATAAAGTTTGGAACAAGAAGACAACCTCCCCCAATTATCACTTTAAAGTAAACCCTTGGAGATTATTTTATATATAAAAATATAACAGTGCAAGGCAATGTTTATACATGAATAACATAATGGTTAAGTCAATTAGACACAAGAACTACCACAGCAATTCTCAATTGACTTAAAGGCACCAAAATATTGTGTTCATGAATATCACTCATTAAAAAAAATAACTAGTCAATACAAAGTTTATATTATATTTGAAATTTACAAAATGAAAATTACACTCAGATTTGCTGTCAATATCCTGTTTCCAGGAATACATTTATTCAGTAAACAGGGAAACAAAAAATAAGGGTTTGTCACATATAATGAAAAACGTAGAAGCAGACTGTCTTTCCTTAAGATGATAAGTACCTGCAAATTGTGTGATTTATTCAAAGATAATATAAACATTCATAAGAGGATTTGTGATCAGAAGTGATAGGTAAGCAAAGTACCTGGAAAAGTGTATACATAAATTGAGCTTTCAATATAGGATGACAAGTTTTCAATAAATGAGCCTATTATTCTGTATCTCTAACACACATACAGTATTCTACATTTTCCCACATACTCCCATTCTCTTACCTCAGTTCCTGATTAATATTCTTTTTTTCATGATGTCAATTCCTTCTAAAATAAAAGGTGGGCATTTTGTCCCTAGATCCAATACATTTTAGTATTTTGGAATATAAGTATGAATTCATGGAGTTTGACTTGAAAGTCAAGTTTGAAGATATTGTATTCAAGATACTGTTAATTGCGCTGAAGCATACAAAGATACACGGTATACTAAGAAGGGACTTGATCTCGGGGAAACATGTCCAAGCAAGATCCTGAATCAAAGAAAAGCAAGGGAACAAACATCAATATTCTATAATTACAGAGGAATGGAACTGATCTCCGTTGTGTCTGGGTGGCAGCTCTGTGTGTGTGTGTGTGTGTGTGAGGAGAGAAAGAAAGAGAGAGTGAGAGAGAGAGAGAGAGAGAGAGAGAGAGAGAGAGAGAGAGAGAGACAGACAGACAGACAGACAGACAGACAGACAGACAGACAGACAGACAGACAGACAGAGAGAGAGAGAGAGAGAGAGAGAGAGAGAGAGAGAGAGAGAGAGAGAGAGAGAGAGAGAGAGAGAGAGAGAGAGAGAGAGAGAGAATTTAGGGTGGCATCCATATTGACAGTCCTTAGAGTATTACTTGTTAGGGAGGAGATGCTCATATCAGAGCTGTGATACTACTGTCATCACTTTACTGCAAAAAACACTTGCTTAATCTCTAATTAAATTTGGAAAATAGACTAACATCTTATGTGATTGTTTTGACAATTAATTACTATATTGAAGGCCAAAGTGGGGAATTGGAGATCAATATAATCTTTTTCTTCTCTTCTAAATATTACACCGCAATAGATGTGATTTGAGGAGTCTTCTGCCATGTACTGCCAGTTGAATGACTAATATGCTTAATAATACGTAAATATGATAAGGAAATTGATTAGCCAGCAAGCACAAAGAACTAGTGATAAAATTGAGCTTTTGAGCAGGGTTGCCACAACTTTTAGGAATGTAATTCTTTCATATGAACTTCAAATTTTGTGGCTTTCCCTGTGTGATTAAATGGCAAGAAAGTGCTGTAGAGACAAGAACTCCTGTTCAGGCAAGTAGAAAGTGCTCATGATTCCATCCTCATGTTGCAAATTTCCATTATACATAGACTCTCTTTTATTTTTTTAATTTTTATTTATTTTTTATTGTGAAAATACTGTACAGAGGGGTTACAATTACATGAGCAAGATAATGAGTACATTTCTTATCAAGCATTGTAGCCTCCTCCTTTGTTTCCCCTTCCCATCTCTTCCCATCCTCCCGCTGCCCCCGCACCCAATCCTCCCCACCCCCCCAACAAAGTTGTAAAGTTCGTTTTCGACATAACGACTTGTACTTCTCATTGTTGCCTCCATCACAAAGAATGGCATTGCCAAATTTGTTAGGAAATGGAAAGGCTTGGAAAAAATTATATTAAGTGAAGTTAGCCAAGCCCTAAGAAACATAGGTTCCATGGTTTCCCTTATTTGCAATATCTAGTATATCTCTTAGTCAAGCAGAAAAGGTCAGATAAGGTAATGTTAGGGAAATAAACCCTAAGATATGTATCCATTTTTTTTCTTTCATGCGATTGTTTCTAACACATTTATAAGATTATTTATTTGTTGCTTTGTATGTCCCTCCCCCACAGTATAACCCCTGCTTTCACTGTATTTGATGTTGGTATAATTTGTGGAGGGGAAGGGGAAAAACAAGTCGTTTAAATAAGTATACACATAGACTCTCTTTTAGAGTGCTTTCATTTAATATACTTCAGCACCTCATCCTTACCTGTGGGAGACAGTAAAAAAGATAATTTTGTTTGTGTATTAAATTATGTAACTTAGCATGTACAGACATGATTTGTATAAGTACAGAAGTTTGTAATAAATATAATTAGGAATTATTTCTCAATAAAAATATAATGAAAATCATATAACAAGACTAGAAGTCATAGAATTTTTTGCATGAAAATATACATTAGATTATTTGCAGAATTTCTATTTTGAGAAAAAAATTATCCTTCAATATTTGAAGGATAAAGCACTTTACCTAAGGATTGAAACATTTTATTGAAAAGTATATTTCTTGGTGATATTTTTGCTTCATAATTTTAGGGATACCCTTGGACCCATTGCAACAATGAGATGTACAAGACGTTATGTTGAAAGACGAACTTTACGATTTTGACTGGCAAAGGGGTAGAGATGGGAAAGAATTGTAAGAGGAAACAAAGGAGGAGGCAACAATGCTTGATAAGAAATGAACTGTTATGTTGCCCGTATATTTGTAACCCCTTTGAACGGTAATTTCACAATAAAAATTTTTTTAGAAGAAAATTATTCTAACGTAATCATTTTCTTATTGTTTTCCTATTTCCATGTGATTTACTCCAATTTAGAAATCCAGATATATAATTTAATTTAATCTAACCAAACATATTGAGTATAGGGTTCTTATACTCTCTACATTCTTAATGCTAAGATCATCAAATATAGTGAGTTTGAAATGATTAGTCTCTGTTTAACCTATGTTCATATTATTTACAATGTGAGTGAAATGTTTAAAAAGTAGTATTTATTTTAGTTTACTTGCTCTGAAGTGACAATACCTGATATAATCAAAGGCTAAAAATGATTAGATTTAAAATTTAGAATCCAGGAAATGTTTTTGACCACACTGGTTACTGGAGCATTCACAACAACCTCATGAGATAATGTATATTGATGAAGCAAAAATCTCACAGATTTGAAATTTATGAATAGAAAAATCATGCCATTTTGAATATGTAGAGCTACATAACAAACATAGAAAATTTAGCTTTTAAATACCTGAATATCCTAATACATTTAATTGCAGGGTAAGTACTTGTTCTGAAAGGAGATAAAATTGCATTTATTTTGAAAAGTAAACCTACGTATTCATTTGAATAAAAGACACTGTTTTAAATCCAAAACACAAGATGTACAGTTCATTGTTTTACATGCCAATTATGTTCTCTAAACTTACTAGAAATACTAGATTAGTAAACCTAAATCATTGCTTTGTAGGGAAATAGAAATTTAGCTTCTTAAAACTCATGACTATAACTTTTTCTCAAACAATTATTAACTAACTGATTTATATTTTGTCATGAAATCTTATTTGATAAATTTTTATTTATTTATTTATTTAAGTTAAATAATTGGCCAATAACAATATAAATTATGCATGAACAAAGTTTATCTAACACAAGTATTTCTTTCACAAGACATATCATGGTTCTCTTCAAGAACACTGGAAGGCAGTGTGTTATTTCTTTATTTATTTGTAGTTATTTTGTTTATGTTTATTAATTTTCAGAAGTGGCAGTTTAATTATGCTCTTTCCATAATATATTAAAATGTTTGATTTTACTCCCTTTATTTCCTTTTTGTTACTCCTTTCTCCAAAGATCTTCTGTTTTTCACATAAAATTACATCTTTACATATGCACATATAAAGTAATTTGGAAGATTTAAGCTAAATTGCAACTTAATTCAAGACGTAGAGTGGATTATCACGATGAACAAAAAAGGGTATTTTCTGTTACCTTCTGAATTGAGCTATCATTTTTATTATGGTTAGGGTTAGGATACCAGACAGAATTAGAATTAGGATTAGAGAAATAGAAAATTTAGTTTCAACACAGGATAACCTATTGCAACAATAATACTCATAGCACACTATACTGAAAATGAACTTTACACCATGGGGAGAGAAGAGTGATGGAAGTGGGAGAGGGAAGGGATAGTGGGCCAACAACAAAGAAGGGGGTAACAATGCTCAACAAGAAATGTACTCATTACCTTACACATGTAACTGTAATCCCTATATAAGCCTCATTACAATATAATAAAATTTAAAAAGAAATGAAAAATAAAACTTGACAAGAAATAGAAAAACAATTTTAAAAATTTAGGTTCCAAATGCAAGTAAAATTTAGAACTACACGCTGATCAATAGATAGGATAATTGTGAAATAGAGGCTTGCTATTAACATTATGATTCGGTTATATGTAGGCTTAGGATTAGGCAAGGTGTTCCAGTTTGAGCTGGGTTTAGGATGAGAAAAAAATATAAGATATTGTGTAAAACTGTCACATATTTTAAGAAGAATGAATGACATCAAAGTTAGAATGAATGAAAAAAAGTATGGGTGTTATTTTAAACATACATATATAATTTGGTTTAAAGTGTTACTGTTTTGGTTCTTGTTAGGATTAGGAAAGGATAAGCTTTAGGGTAAAATTTAGTTTTCCACTAAGAAGTAGAATAAAAAAATGTGTGATTGGATAGAATCCAGACAATTTTCCATACATTAACCATTTGGTGTTAATTCAGGTTATAATTAAGATTAGGTTTCTGGTTAAAGGGGGTTAAGGATTGAGTAAAGTTATATATTAAACTGGTGGCTCGCGCCTATTATCCTACCTATTCAGGAAGCTGATTTCTGAGGATTGCAGTTCAAAGCCAGCCCAGGCAGGGAAGTCTGTGAGAATTTTATTTCAATTAACCAGAAAGTGGTGCTGTGGCTCAAGTGGTAAAATGCACACCTTGAGCTAAAGAACTCAGGGATCATGCCCATGCCTAGAACTCAGGGATTTTACCCAGGCCCAGAAATGAAACCCCACAACCAACAAAAAGAAAAAAAAAGGAATGGGATAAATGTTAATTAAATCTGAACTTATTTAGGTTTTAGGAATTCAGGAAAAGCTGGGATAATGGAAGTACAATGTATTTCATAATATTAGGATTTGAAATCAATTGGTTTAATGATTCCTCTTATGGAAAAGGATAGGTTCAGAGATAAGAATGAGAAAATCTGTAGGATTTAGGAAAACTTGCAATTTATTTCAAGAATTATAAGTGGAATTTCAGTTAGGATTGCACAAAACCAGCATTTTTCATAAATTTTAAAATTGCGATACCATTAGTGTTAAGGTTATGATTAGGATTCCAGCCACGTTTAGGGTTAGAGTGAAGGAGAAAAGAAAATGAGGCTCAAATTGATGGTAAATTTTGGAATAAGTCTGGTAAGAAGTAGAATGAATGTGAACTAGAGTACTGCTATTAATGTTAGAATCTACTTGCAATTAGGTTTTATTTATTCTCAATATTCCAGTTAAGATTAAGTTTAGGGTTAGAAAATGACTAAGATATTGGAAAAAAATTGAAACCTATGTTTGGAAGGCATATTTGAATCAAGTTAGGATGAATAAGAACTAATGTAACACTAACTAGTATGTGTTAATATTGACATATTTGGATTAAAATCAGTGTCAGTATTTAGTTCTGATTATGATTAGTGTTATGAATAGGAAAGTTTTAGTATAAAATTGCATTTTCACTAACAAGTAGAAACAAAAATGTGAGACTGAATAGTAACTAGAGCATTACCATTTTATATATATATATATATATATATATATGTATATATATATATGTATATATATGTATATATATATATATATATATATATATTTATTTCTCAGTGATCATTCTTGCAATGATTAATGAAAGTTTTCCAGCCAGGTTTAGGTTGAGAGTTAGCATTGAGTAATGGACTAGATGATAAGTAAATATGAAATTGTTTTAGGATACAGTGGTTCAGGAAATTGTAGGATCAATGGAAACTACAGTGTTTTTCCTGATAAGAGAATCTGATGACAAGTAATATAATGGTTCATATTAGGGAAAAAGATAACTTCAGAGATAGAGTCAGGAAATTTTTTGGAATTAGGGCAAATTGAAACTCATTTCCAGATTGCAAACTGGAATATTCATTCCAATGAATAAAAACTAGAGTATATTTTAATATTAACTCTGGACTATTAGTTTGAAAGTTAGGTTTCAGTTCCAGCTGGGCTTAATGTTAGCATTAGAGAAATGGAAAATTTAGGGTCAAACTGAAAGTAAATCTTCGAATAACAAGTTAAGATAGAACTAGGATGAATATGAAATAGGAAACTGCTAATAATATTAGGATTGGGATATGATTAGTGTGAGAATTAGCCTGAATGTTCCAGTTAGGGTTCGTGTTAGAAAAATGACAACATATTCAGTAAAACTAGAAACTATTTTAAGAAAGATGAGTTGAATCAAAGATAGGATGTATAAATTTAATATATTTGTGTGGCTTTTTGAATGCAGTGGCAATTGGTTCTAGGGTTAGGGTTAATTTTTTAATTTATGAACTAATGAATTAAAGACACAATTCTTTCTTTCTTATAAACCAAGACAGTCACGAATTGGGGAAATACTCAATTTTGTACATGAAAATGTATCTTAAACTATTTTCCAACCAGGATTAAATAATAGTGAGCAGGGTGTTATTTATGAAAATTATGTAAGTTGATGATACAGCTTTCAAAAATATCCAAACACATAGGATTGTATCTCAGATATGTCATTGGGAAAACAGATATTGTACTTGCTCTAGCTGGGAAATTGTGTGTGTGTGTGTGTGTGTGTGTGTGTGTGTGTGTGTGTGTGTGTGTGTGTGTGTGTGTGTGTGTGTGCACCCACCACAGGTCTTCAACCCAGGCCTTGGTCCTGTCGTCAGCTTATTCTGTGGAAGTATGACACTATACCATGTAGTCACAAGTTTTCTTCTGGCTTTTTAATAGTTAATTTGAGATACATATCTCATGGATTTTCCTGTCTGGACTTAATCTTCTGATACCCAGCAATCCTTGGGTTAGTATTACTGTGGGTTCTACCACAAAGTGACAGTTCATTAAACTGTGAGCAATATGGAAGTACTTGTGCAAGATACAAAGTAACCAGTTCATTAATATGGGAGTAACAGGATCACATTAGCTTGCCTTCAAATACATTGTTTCTGATGAGTTTAACTGAAGCCCAAAGCATAATCCAAACCTATTATCCACACTGTATGAAGTAGCACATATTCATGATGTAGAATATATATAATGAATTAAATCCTCAATCAAAATACTTTGTTGGGTTTGTAGCAAAGAAATAGAGTGTCATTGAAATGAAGTCCAGACTGGAGGCCTGTAGCGAGCAGCAAAGCATTTGCTTAGTGCGTGTCCAACCCTCAGGACCATAAAGATGTAGAATAAAGTGAAAGTTTAGGAGAAAGAGGAAAGGAAAGGAGGAGGAAGGGGTAAGAGAGGAGAAAGGGCATAGCATGAGAGAGGAGAGGAGGGGACAGGGAGAAAGTAGAGGTAGGAGAGAAGGAAGAGGGAAACAGGACACTAGGAAGAAGAGCAGGAGAGGAGGCAGGAAGAGGAAGATAAATGTAAGATAACAACAAGAGCTGTTGGAAAACATTTTGCATAAGCGATCTGCATGTGCAGGCAGGATTATTTTCTAATCAGAGAGATAGCTAGCTAGGTGACAATATGGGTGATACCTGTTGCTTGGTCATTTAATTCTCTTTCTTCAGTGAGGTGTTCAGAAGAGTTTGGTGTTTTACAGATATATTTCAGGATTTCTTTTCATGAATCAAACATGGTAAAGGACTGAATGCAACTTCCCTTAATTAAAAAAGAATAGAAGCTGTATTTATTTGTGTTACTATGTATGAAGAAATCCTGGAGATTTCTGGTTAATTCAGAGGTCCCCATGCAAAAATATAGGACAAGAGGAAAGCAAAACTGTTTTTAAAGTGTAATAGGTTATCATTGCTGAATAGTTTTCCTGGACATTTGTTGTTTTTCTTTTATTTTTTTGCCAATTGTTCCTTGCTCCAAGGCTGTGCCCTGGAGCCCTTTCCAAGTCACTACGTGAAATTCCACTTCTTTAGTCCCTGTGGGTATAGGTGCCTTCTTAGGTCACCTGTTGAGATGTGGGGCCAACTCCCTTACGGTGGATGTGCGGTGAGTGGATGTGTGTGCATGCTCCCCAGAATTGCTAGATGAACCCCGCCCACGCATCCCACCTAACGTCCCAGTCTCAGATGCCCCATTTCACCCAGCAGCTGGCAGCTATGGGGCTGGAGTTGAAGCCACGGCTGCCCTCTCCTCCTCCAGCTGTGCTGGTACTGGTCTTCTGTGCTCCTGAGTGTGTGGCCCATCCTAGGGAGACTTTGTTCTGGGGTCACTGCCTGTCCCCATGAGTGCGGGGTGGGGGACACCATGCTTGTACACTGCACAGTCCATGAGTAAAGGAAGGCTAAACATGCAGTCTGCCTCCTTGGGGCTAGGTAGCCCAGCCTTGGTTCACCTCATCAGGCTTTAAGGGGGTCTGGGGACTGGAGCCAAATGCTGGTCTCTCTGCCAGCTGGCTGTTGACAGCTGCAGCAGTTCAGCAACCTGGAGTCCCTTCAGCATCTCTGTGGACCTCCATTTTCTGGTCCCTGTGGAGTCGGGTACAGGGCCAACCCTACATATGCCCATCCATGCCAGAGGAGCCTGGACATGCAGCACACCAGCTGCAGCACCGAGGGACAGAAGCCCCTTTGGCTTTGCTGTGTAGTCTCCTCCGTCATCCTTCTGGCCCATATGGGCCCAGCTCTGGGTACCATTCCAGGGATACTCCATTTGGAGGCAATGGGCTCACCCCTACACTCGTTGTTCTCCAAAGCAGGGGAATGGGTCTGGCCTTGGCAGTGTAGGCTGCACAGATGGAAGGCAGGACTTGGCGTCTGCACTGCCTTCCCCCCTGGCTTTGACATCTGAGTCTGGGTTGCTTGGTTTGGTCACTAATGCAGACTTGTTGGCTACAACCCACCGCAACAAATGCTATTCTTGCTGCAGCAGCAATGCAGTGTCCTGGGCCCCCTTAGGGTCACCACTTGGACCTCTGAGGGGTCTACATGGGCTGGGTGTGGGTTTTATCCCAGGACTCCCATTAGGAAGTGCCACTCCCCTTTGTGGTACTACAAGCAAGTCCTTTCATTCCCACATCCTGTGGTTGGATAACTAGAACTCACCTTGCTGCCCAGTGTCAAGGAAGGACAGTGAGAGATCCTGAGTCTTTGATAAGGTCAGGGGATCCTCAGTATGAGATTGAACTTGAACATCATATCTTGGTGCATGGTCAGTCCCATATAAGACTGCCATGGTGTAAGACATAGAATCTAGGGAATCAGAGCAGAATGGGGTCTGTTCTGGAAGTCTTGAGTATTATGTGTGAGCTTTGAGCTCCTGTGTGTCCACCTGCTTTACTTTCTTAGGTGGGTCTTTGCTAGAAAAAGCTTGAAACTAGGGCCTGGGTTTTATCCCTTCTCTTTGATGCTCAAAGCTAGCACTCTACCATTTGAGCCACAGATCCACTTCCAACTTTTTTGGGTGTTTAATTGGAGAAAAAGTGTTCTCATGGACTTTGCTGTCAAGGGTGGCATTCAACTGTAATCCTCAGATCTCAATTTCCTGAGGGGATACGGTGAAAGGAATGGAAAAGTATCTTTGGCCGGGTGCCAGTAGCTCATGGCTGTCATCCTAGGTACTCAGGAGCTGAGAGCTGAGGATCACAATTCAAAGCTATCCTCAGCAGGAAAGACCCTGAGACTCTTTTTTTTTAATTTAATTTTATTTTATTTGTGAACATACTGTACAGAGGAGTTACAATTACGTGGGCAGTATAATGCCTACATTTCTTACCAAGCATTGCAGCCTCCTCCTTTGTTTTCCCTTCACATCCCTTCCCAGCCTCCCCCCTCCCCCACAATCCCAATCCTTCTCCTTCCCCCCCTTCCCCCCTCCGCATCGACATTGTAAAGCTAGTTTTGGACACCCTGAGACTCTTATCTCCAATGAACCACCCAGAAAACCAGAAGGGGTGCTGTGGCTGAAGTAGTAGAGTGCTTGCCTTGAGCTGAAGAGCTCAGGGACAGCACCCAGAATCAGAGTTCAAGCTCCACAACTGAAAAAAAGAAAGAAATCCAACACCTTTACCTGCAAAGGATGGTGGAAGTGTGCCGGGGGAGGGGGGTGAGGCGTGGGGGGGTGCTTTGGTTGAGAGACAAGGTGCTGGATTCACTGTACAAACATTTCTAAGAACTCCCCAAGTTTGCGACAGTTTGAAGCCACAGCTTCAAGACGACGTGGCCTGTGACAGGCAGCGAGTGGGCAAATGGTTGCAGGGCTGGGGTTGTTGTGTCTGTATTCTCTCCATTGAAGGATGGATTTGGATGTTAGGTGACAAAGTCTTAAGTCAAGGGTTGCAAGAAGTTTGTGGCCAGACAAGGATGGGTTTCCTCTGGGTATGCGAAGGTGGCTGAAGCCGGAAGCCGCTGATGCCTCACAACTCACATTCTCGCTACACAGAAGGCTGAGATGTGAAGACATAGGTCCAAACCAGCATGGGCAGAAAAGTCTGTGAGACTTGAAGTCCAATGGACCACCAGAGAACAGGAATTGGCACTGTGGCTCAAGTGGGAGAGTGCCCAACTTCAGCTGAAGAGCTGAGGGACAGCGCCCTGGCCGAGTCAAACCTCATGACCAACTACAAAAAAGAGGGGGCTAAGTTTTTTACATAGCAATGTGTACAGTAGGAACTGCCTTGCTGGACTATGAGACATTCCAGATATGTGAGAGGCTTACTGGTTTGTCTATAGTGGGTCTGATGTTTGTAGTGTCACCTTCTTGAGGGTGGGATGTGATCCTAATGGAAAGAATTCATGGTTCTGTTCTCAGGGCCTGCTGAAGCCTTGGGCTCTCCGTGTGTGTGTGTGTGTGTGTGTGTGTGTGTGTGTGTGTGTGTGTGTGTGTGTGTGCGTGTGTGTATGTGTGTGTGTGTGTGTCTGTCTGTCTGTCTTTCTGTCTGTGTCTGTGTCTGTGTGTGTTTGGAGGTAGAAGACCTGGGCCTTGAACTCAGGTCCTACGTGCTGTTCCTGAGCTTTTGTGCTCAAAGCTATTGTTCTGAAACTTGAGCCACAGCCCCACTTCTGGCTTTTTGGTGGTTCACTGTAGATAAGAGCCTCACAGACTTTCCAGCATGGGCTGGCTTTGAACCGTGATCCTCAAAGCACAGCATCCTGAGTAGCAAGGAAGACAAACATGAACCATCCCTGCTGGGTGTGTGTGTGTGTGTGTGTGTGTGTGTGTGTAGATGTGGGCTGTACCAATGAGTGCTGGACCCTTTGGTAACTTCTGCCTGCCTTTTTGGGGGGTACATGGGCTTTGTTGCTGAGGTCTGGGGACCTGGAAGGGAGAGATGCTTGATGGGGACTCAGCACCGTTAAATTATAAGACCAAGGTATCTGTGTGCCCTGGAGCTGTCTACTCCCTTGGGCCTGGTTGGTGGCAGAGGGAGCTTGGGAGGACCTGGGGGTTGAGCCCGCAGGGCATGGGTCCCCAGGGGGACAGAGAGCATGGCCAGCACTTAGTAAGTATGAAATACCTGTTAGTATGGAGAGCACAGTCATGGGTCAGACTTTGGGTCTTCTCATCATGATGTCTGATGGCCGAGGCCAAACCTATTTTAAATGTTGACCGGTGATCTTCAGATCTCAGCCTCCTGAGTAGCTAGGATTTTTGTCATGAGCCTCTGGCAGGGGCCCTCCGATTCTTTTTAGTATATTAGGGTTTGAATTCAAGGCTTTAGGCGTGCCAGTCAGATCTTCTACCATTTTGAGCCAAGACTTTCTGTCTTGGGCATTTCCAAGATAGAGACTTAATATATGCTCAGGCTGGTCTGGATCGGGATTCCCCACTGCTACCTTTCTGGCCAGACGCTGGTTATAAGAAAATGAATTCACTCTATGTATAGTTTACTTTTCTGGGGTGTGTCATTTCAGGGAGTGGGGGTGCTTTGAAGAGGAAAGACCCCAGAACTGACACCTCCTGGGGGACATTTTTTTCTGTGACAGAACCAAGTCATTGCTGTGTATGACGAGGAAACTGCCATCAGACAGACCTGGAACAATGCTCAAAGGTACATAGGCTGTTGAAGTATCAAACCCACCCACGTCTTCTTCCCACTCACAACAAGGGGGGTGCAGTGCAGAAGTTCCAGCACTGGCCCAAGGGGATTATAAATAGATGGTGGTGGTCAGGTGCCAGTGGTTCTCACACATTCTCCTGGCTATTGGGGAGGCTGAGGACTGATGGATGCGACTCAAAGCCAGCCCAGGCAGGAGAGTTTCTGAAATTCTTATCTCCCATAAACCAACACCTCCCCCCAAAAAAAGCCAGATATGGTGCTGTGGCTCAAGTTGTAGAGCCTAAGTCTTGAGTAAAAGAAATTCAGGGATGACACCCAGGCCCTGAATCCAAGCCCTAGGTGCTCGAACTCTGGGCCTGGGCACTGTCCCTCAGCTCTTCAGCTTACCAATTGAGCCACAGAACCTCTTCTAGTTTTCTGGTGGTTCCTTGTCGATCAGAGTCCTCTGGACTTTCTTGCCTGTGCTGGCTTTAAACCACGATCCTCAGATTTCAGCCTCCTGAGGAGGTAGGAGGACATGCGTGAACCACATGCACTTAGCTGATCTGTCCTTTCACCACAGTGGGCTAGGAGCTTCTGAAAGCTTTTATTTATTTATTTTTCTGTGCTAGTACTGGGGCTTGAACTCAGAGTCTTGGCCCTGGTCTATTAACTTTTTCTCAAGGCTGGCAGTTTACCACTTGAGCCACATTTCCATTTCTGGTTTTGGTAGTTCATTGGCAAGAAAAGAGTTTCACTAATTTTCTTCCCCTGAGCTGTCTTTGACCCACGATATCTGATCTCAGTCTCCTGAGTAGCTAGGATTTACAGGGGTTGAGCTACTATTGGCAGCAGGCAAGAAGATTTTCTTAAGAAAGAGTTCTTCACTGCATTTGCCCTGACTCCATGCAAAGGAGGCCTCTGAGGGTCAGGAACTTTGAAAAATAGGCTTCCAGACACTGGGAATGGCTGGGGTCCTTGTTGAAAAGCCAAGCTAATCTTCCCCCTGGGCCTGATTCTAGGACCCCACCCTCTGCCCTACCTGTGACTCAAGTACAAAACTTGATCCAGCCTTAAATGTCCTGCCACACTTGTCTGAAGCAACTGAATCTTAATTCCACCCACATCACCTGCACTAAACCCCACCTCAGGACCTTTGCCTATGCTGTACCTTCTGTCCTGAATCCACATCTTAGAACTCCTGTGGAATTTTGGCACTGGTTATATCACCTTCTGGAGCAAGTCTTTCCTTCCCTTTTCCGTCTTTTTTTAAAAAAAATATTGAATTGCTAGAGATGGAACTTGTGAAGGCCGACTGGCAAATGCTCTATCTGGGTGTGTTTGTTTGTGCCAGTCTGGGGGTTTGAATTCATGGCCTTGACAGTATCCCTGAGATTTTGTGCTCAAGGCTAGCAATCTAGTACTTGAACCATAGCACTATTTCTGGCTTTTTGAGTGTTTAATTGGAGAAAAGTGTCTCATATTGTCTTTCCTGCTTCTAATTTTGATCCTCACATCTCAGCCTCCTGAGTAGCTAAGATTACAGGGGTGAGCCACCAGCGCCTGACCTCTACCTCTTACTTTTATTCTCGGCCCTCCTCTGAGTGCCAGAAGAATATGTCTCACCAGGGTCCCTTTTTTTGCCAGTCTTGGCATTAAACTCAAGGTCTGGGCATGTTCCTAAGCTTCTTTTGCTCAAGGCTAGCACTCTATCATTTAAGTCACAGTGCCACTTTTGGCTTTTTCTTTTTCTCTGGTACTGAGGAATTGAACCCAGGGCTTCATGCAATCTAGGTAAGCACTCTACGGTTAAGCCACATTCGCAGCCCCAGGCTTACTTCTAACAGGAGATATGAGGGTTGGATTTATTGGCTTACCCCTTTTGGCGCTGAAATCACTGGCTATTTCCTATCTTTGCCAGAATTTGGGACCAGCTTGAGACTCGGCAATCAGGAATGATGAATGAGTTATAGCCACCAGGCCCCACATCCTACAGAGGGATCTAGAATATGGAGCCAGAACCTTGGACAGCTCCTAAAGCCTAGGAAGTGTGTTCTTTCTGGAGGCAGTGGCTGGCTTCTAGGTGTCCTGATAGGACACCACACCCGTTGCACACAGCAGCCCAGGCAAAGCTTTTGGGGTTTCCGTACTTAAATGGTAGAGAAGGATGCTATGTTCAAGCTGCTGGCTCAGAGTTAGTACTATCTGAGTGCTTGTCCGAGCTTGCCCAGGTTTTGGGGCTGGGCATGGGCAACCTGCTGAATGCCCATCATCCATACACCATCCATCCATACACAGAGACATAGAATTACTACTGCCTTCTTTTTTTGGGGGGGCAGGTACAGGATTGAACTATGAGTCTAGGCCTTGTCCCTTTTGCTCAAGGGTAGTGCTCTGCCCTTGAGCCACAGCACACCCATGTGTGTATTTTTCCCCCTGTGGTCTCTTAGAAATAAGTGTGTCAGGAACTTTCTTGCCCCAGCTGAATTCAAACTGGCATTCTCTCTATCTCAGCCGTCTGAGGAACTAGAATTACAGGCAGATGCCGCTGACACCTGGCTTTTTTTTTCTTGTTGTTCTTTTTTTAATCCTGACAATCTGAAGTCTTCACAGTGCCATTCCAATGCTTTGCATTCGAAGTAAACTACCCAGACCTGGAGTTCGAATGCTAGGTCTGCCCCCCTCAAATGGAGGGAGAATCTGACAAACTCATTCTTATTCATGTGAATGCTATTGGAATGTTATAAAAGTAATAATTTGAAGTTAATTCATGATTCTATTTTAGAATGCCACACACAAATTATTGGATTTGTATCTTCCATTCTAGCACCTAATGGAAGGATATTGACTAAGTTATAATTAATACTTTCATAAGTTTTCAACCATGATACTTCATTAAAGGGAGGCATAATGTAATCACTAATAATTGGTTATATATATATTTATATAACAATATCCTCACATTCCCTCTCTGTATATATATATATATATGTATATATATATATACACATATATCTGCAGATATATATACATACACTCATATATATATATATATATATATATATATATATATATATATATATATATATATACATCTATCAATATATATATACTGGGCACTACTGTGGCTTGATCACAGGTCCTCAGAACTTCCTGGCAGCTCAGTTTGCCGGACGCTGGTCTTTTAAGATTTTGACCCCATTTATGGATTGGGCATTGTGAGTTGAAATCCCAGCATGGCCAAAAATTTATTCGTGGATTAATAAGCTAATTTTGACACATTTTTTTTCCTTCTCTGTGAAAGTCCTCGGTCTCAGTATGATGTATAATCCATATGCAAATATATCCTAGATGATATCATGTAATGAAATATTATATGTGTAATAATACTAAATTAATAAAGGTAATAAACATCATATGCAGTAAACCCATGTAATATAAATGAATCTCATATATAAATATTAGTTTTTCCAGTGCTGGGGCTTCAATTCAGGCCCTGGGAACTGATCTGAATTTCTTCTTTTCAAGGATTGTAAGCTTACCCTTCACCCACAGTTTCACAGAGTTACCCAGACCCTGAGTTCAAATCAAAGGCCTGAAAGAAAAATCATGCAAATTCCAAGCCAGGGCCTTATTATTATAATATTTTTGGCCAAGCATGGGGCTGGAACTCAGGTCTTGGTATCTCTGCTACAATCGACGTTGGGATCCTAGGACCCGAGTTCAAATCTCGGGGCTGGCAAAAAAAATCAAAAGAGAAGGATAAAATTGAGATTGGAAGGGGAAACAAGAGGAGGCAACAATGCTTGATAAAAATGTATTCGTTATCTTGCCCATGTAATCGTAAGTCCTCTGTACGGTAATCTCACAATAAAAAAAAAAAAAAAACTGAGACATTGAATAAGGTGGTTTTACTTTTTTTTTCCCTTTTGTATTGTGGCCATCCTGGGTCTAAATGACAAAGCCCAGAAAGTGTACACGACCTTGCATTGCTGATGTTTGGCGGGCTATTAGGGAAGCCATAGCCAAAAGAGGCAACTTAGTCCTGGATGTCGAATCCTGGTACTGTCACTAATGAATGGTGGGAGAACCTAAGACGCATTCTGATATACATCCATACAAATGAAATGTTATAAAAGTAACAAATAAATTACTAGTTAGTGTATGATTATAATAT